>NC_071511.1:43928593-44234453 GCF_027887155.1 Malaclemys terrapin pileata
ACTGGTACATCTTCACTGCAGAACTAGCTTAGACCACGTGAGCAGTATCTGGGTTAACCTAGTCCATGTCTGAGCAGCCACAGGCTGCAAAACCATACCTGAGCTACTGAGTCCTCACTGGTATTGCACTACCCCTTGTGTGTTGCTAGGACTTCTGGAGATATATCCCATCATTCTTTGTGCTGCAGGAAGCTGAGCTGCTCTATGATCCTTTACCGGTGAATTGTGCAAAAACTTGTCTGTCCTGAGCACATGTAGGGAATTGTGGGAAGGTATTGGAGGACTATTGGCACTCAAGTGGTTTAGCCTGCATCCTCACTGCAAAGTGAGGATGAGTGAAAGCAGCATCCAGACTCTAACCTATACCCTAGCCGGGACAACTAGCCCAGGTTTAAAGCACCAGGAAGCTTGGGTGAGAGGTCTTTGTATATGGATGGGAGGGTGTGAGGGAGTACGGAGTAACACCGAGGTAAGAGCCCTGGTTAACTCTGCAGTGAAGACATACCTTAAGATACCTAAATGGAATGTCATGAGACCAATGAAAGGCATCTCTCTAGCCTGAACACTGTTTCCCTGCCAAATTGCAAAGTTCTTCAGCAAACAATGGAGGCAGGAGAGCATCTCAAAAAAGGTTGCAAGAATATCTTCTTATGGAAAGCATCAGGTAATTTAAGTATAGGGGTTGTTACTAGCTGTCTCTATAATAAAATATGAACAAGCTTCAGATTTCATGTTCTCATTTGTTTCTTTTAACAGTGATTATTATTTGTTCTAGACAAAGGAAGTACTCCTCAAAATATTGGATGATGTCAAAGAGAATGACCACTTCAACTTTATCTTGTTTAATAACAGGATAATATCCTGGAAGGAATACTTAGTCAAGGCTACCCTACAGAATTTGAAGGAAGCACAGAAGTTTGTTAAATTCATAAAAGCCACAGGATGTAAATATCACTAAATTTTAACATATCTTTCTCTAAAAAAAATTTCATAATAAATACTTTGCATTTACATCTTTCCTCCAAGGATCTCAAATAGGGGCGTGATGAAACCATGTTTTCACTAGTCAGCTAAATAACAAATAATTGGTGTCATTCTTTGGCAAACAATGAATATGAATAAGAGGAAATGGAAGATGTGTTTGCTGATGGACAATTGACTCCAGCAGAAGAGACTAGGAAGGGATCTCTGGGTCAGAGGAAGGTGGCAAGAAAGAATCTGGCCAAAGATTGGACATGGGAACAGGGTCTGGAGCCACAGAGGGCTTGTGAGGGAGTCATGAGCAGAAAGAAGGAGTAGAAGGACTTGGCTGAGCTGGTGTTAGGTGAAAGACTGCAGCATGTAATGGTGGCAGAGGGGATCCCAGCCAACAGGATGGAACAAAGAGGGATCTACAGTATTGTTCAAATGTTCTAAGGGGTTTGTAAAAAGCATTTAGCATGATTAAAATTATACAATGAGCCAAATTAAAATGGCTACAACCATTAGCACAGTCGTATGATGAACCTCAATGCTACTGCACATATTGCTTGGTTTCCTGTTAGAAGCTTACGTTTCAAAGACATGCATAGTAAACATGAAGAAAGCAATTGCAGGACTAACCTAATTGCTCCCTCATTTGATCTGAAGTTGTTGAGGGCCAGAGCACCCCATGCTAATATAAAACCACTCTGCATATTTTTTTCTGTCTGTGCTGCTGTCACATAGCTGTGAGTAGAAGCAGTCAACAGTATCTTTCACTCCTAGAGGGGCCTTTAGGCTGTTGGTAGGCTTGAAACATTCTGGATTGACACAGACTGGAACATTATACAAACTTGTACTTACTCTTGTTCTGTTTTCTGTGGTCATGTCTCTTGCAGCGACAAACATAAATGATGCTTTAATAAGAACAGTTGAAATGATGAATGAAGCTCACAAAGAGAAGGTTTGGCCTGAGAGAAGCTCCTCTACAATTATAATGCTGACTGATGGCAATCCCACTAGCGATGAGTGTTCATAGTTATGCTGCCTGTGGACTGTTGGTTCGAGCATCTGTAACTGCATCCCTGTGTTCAGGAAAGGGCAGACAAATAAACAGCAACAAATTTTTAAAGTGCTTGTACACAAATGCTAGAAGTCTAAATAATAAGATGGGTGAACTAGAGTGCCTCGTGTTAAAAAAGGATATTGATATAATAGGCATCATAGAAACCTGGTGGAGTAGGGACAATCGATGGGACACAATCATTCTGGGGTACAAAATATATCAGAAGGACAGAACAGGTCGTGCAGGGGAGGGGGGAGTGGCACTATATGCAAAAGAAAATGTAGAATCAAATGAAGTAAAAATCTTAAATGAATCCACATGTTCCATAGAATCTCTATGGATAGTAATTCCATGCTCTAATAAGAATGTAACAATAGGGATCTATTATCAACCACCTGACCAGGACAGTGATAGTGATGATGAAATACTAAGGGAGATTAGAGAGGTTATCAAAATAAAGAACTCAATAATAGTGGGGGATTTCAATTATCCCCATATTGACTGGGTACTGTGACAAAGTTCCTCCTCTATCTTGGTGGGTCCTGCGCCTATTGGCGGATTTTCTTGCCTCGGAGATTCACCATGTGGATTGGGGAACAGCCCAGAGACCTTCCCCTCTGGAAGAACCCACAGTCCAGGTCAATTGGGAGGTTTGGGGGGAACCCGGGCCCACCCTCTACTCCGAGTTCCAGCCCAGGGCCCTGTGGACTGCAGCTGTCTATAATGCCTCCTGTAACAGCTGCATGACAGCTACAACTCCCTGGGCTACTTCCCCATGGCCTCCTCCAAACACCTTCCTTAGTCTCACCACAGGACATTCCTCCTGGTGTCTGATAATGCTTGTGCTCCTCAGTCCTCCAGCAGCACACCCTCTCCCTCTCAGTTCCTTGTGCCTCTTGCTCCCAGCTCCTCACACTCACACCACAAACTGAAGTGAGCTCCTTTTAAAAACCAAGAGCCCTGATTAGCCTGCCTTAATTGATTCTAGCAGCTTCTTCTTAATTGGCTCCATGTGTCCTAGTTAGCCTGCCTGCCTTAACTGGTTCTAGCAGGTTCCTGATTACTCTAGTGCAGCCCCTGCTCTGGTCACTCAGGGAACAGAAAACTACTCATCCAGTGACCAGTATATTTGCCCTCTACCAGACTCCTGTACCTCACTGGTCTGGGTCTGTCACAGTACATATCACCTCATGATGAAATGAAGAGACAACATTTCTCAATACTTTAAATGACTGCTTCTTGGAGCAGCTGGTACAGGAACCCACAAGGGTAGAGGCAATTCTCAATTTAGTCCTGAGTGGAGCACAGGATCTGTCCAAGAGGTAACTATAACAGGACCACTTGGAAACAATAGTAAAGAATAAAATTGTCAGACACATAGAAGAACATAAATTGTTGAGCAAAAGTCAACATAGTTTCTGTAAAGGGAAATCATGTCTTACTAATCTATTAGAATTCTTTGAAGGGGTCAACAAACATGTGGACAACGGGGATCCAGTGGACATAGTGTACTTAGATTTCCAGAAAGCCTTTAACAAGGTCCCTCACCAAAGGCTCTTATGTAAATTAAGTTGTCATCGGATAAGAGGGAAGAGCCTTTCATGGATTGAGAACTGTTTAAAAGACAGGGAACAAAGGGTAGGAATAAATGGTAAATTTTCAGAATGGAGAGGGGTAACTAGTGGTGTTTCCCAAGGGTCAGTCCTAGGACCAATCCTATTCAACTTATTCATAAATGATCTGGAGAAAGGGGTAAACAGTGAGGTGGCAAAGTTTGCAGATGATACTAAACTGCTCAAGATAGTTAAGACCAAAGCAGACTGTGAAGAACTTCAAAAAGATCTCACAAAACTAAGTGATTGGGCAACAAAATGGCAAATGAAATTTAATGTGGATAAATGTAAAGTAATGCACACTGGAAAAAATAACCCCAACTATACATATAATATGATGGGGGCTAATTTAGCTACAACTAATCAGGAAAGAGATCTTGGAGTCATCGTGGATAGTTCTCTAAAGACGTCCACACAGTGTGCAGCGGCAGTCAAAAAAGCAAACAGGATGTTAGGAATCATTCAAAAAGGGATAGAGAATAAGATGGAGAATATCTTATTGCCCTTATATAAATCCATGGTACGCCCACATCTTGAATACTGCGTACAGATGTGGTCTCCTCATCTCAAAAAAGATATACTGGCATTAGAAAAGGTTCAGAGAAGGGAAACTAAAATGATTAGGGGTTTGGAATGGGTCCCATATGAGGAGAGATTAAAGAGGCTAGGACTTTTCAGCTTGGAAAAGAGGAGACTAAGGAGGCATATGATAGAGGTATATAAAATCATGAGTGGTGTGGAGAAAGTGAATAAGGAAAAGTTATTTACTTGTTCCCATAATATAAGAACTAGGGGGCACCAAATGAAATTGATGGGCAGCAGGTTTAAAACAAATAAAAGGAAGTTCTTCTTCACGCAGCGCACAGTCAACCTGTGGAACTCCTTGCCTTAGGAGGTTGTGAAGGCTAGGACTACAACTGGGTTTAAAAGAGAACTAGATAAAGTCATGGAGGTTAAGTCCATTAATGGCTATTACCCAGGATGGGTAAGCAATGGTGTCCCTAGCCTCTGTTTGTCAGAGGGTGGAGATGGATGGCAGGAGAGAGATCACTTAATCATTACCTGTTAGGTTTACTCCCTCTGGGACACCTGGCATTGGCCACTGTTGGTAGACAGGATACTGGGTTGGATGAACCTTTGGTCTGACCCAGTATGGCCATTCTTATGTTCTTATGTTATCAGTCAGGTGCCACTCCTAAGGAGTGTCCAGAAAGCAAAGAACTCATACAGTGATCATAAAAATTATTTTGGGCAGCCATTCACTCTTATTCTGCTGAAGTTTGTCTATTTGGTTGAACCTTGAGACTATTTCTGGAAGAGTTAAAACATTATGGTCTCTCTCATTTTTAGTTGTCTTTATTTTAATTAAGAACTTTAACTGGTTTCCAAGTTAAAAACAGAAAAAATTGAACCAATCAAAAAAATAAAGTCAGACCCATACTAACTGCAGTTGGGATTTACCTGTAATATCTCTCCTCTCTAGGCTTGAACTTTCTCTCTGATGAATTTTTTGTGCATGTATTTTAACCACATAATAGTATTTTTCTAAACATGCTCTTTAAAGGGAAAGACTCTTCTCCATAAAAATTAATTGTTTTCTGTGCTTTAATGCAGGAGAATTGAACCAGGGAAAAATTCAAGAGAATGTGAAAAATGCCATTCAAGGAAGATATTCCTTATACAACCTTGCCTTTGGCTATGATATGGATTATAATTTTTTAGAGAAGATGGCACTGGAGAACAATGGATTGACTCGTCGTATCTATGAGGATTCTGATTCATCTTTGCAGCTACAGGTAAGAAGAAATATAATCACCCTAGCCAGCAACTCTTAGAGATATTAGAGTTATCTAATGTACTTTGATGATGTACTTTTTCCAGCATAGCTAACAAGTGACATTAGTAAACAAACATACTTTGTTAATGGTATCAAACATAATATACAGTGGGGAAACTTCTAAGAACAAGTTTTAAAACTTGAGCATAAGAAATAAGACTAAAAAATTGTTTTTTCTGGTTATTCAGAAGTGGTATTCAATTCCATTTTGTTTAGGATCTTAAACTGCACCCATCACCATGCCTGGCTTATTACTCACTATGTCTCTTCAGGGTGCTTGGCCATTAAAAACACAGCTCAGTTGTGCATCATGAGGATAAGTTAGTGTCTTATAGATGGAGGATTATAGATACCTGGTTTTCACCACTAGTTTTAAACTCTCACTGGTCGGCCACAGTGATTTTGCATTGAGCTGTGCAATTGTATTTTCCTAGCCAAATACCTTCTGCTACTTCCTTTTAGTGTTTAGGAAGTCTTCTGATAATTTTTGAAGTATAGGTCTGCCAACTCAGAGTGTGAAGTGAAGGGGACCTGGTGGAGTCTTATTCCCCTTATTAAAATAAAGAATATGTAATACATGTTGATGAAGGCAGAAGAGAAAGGGGAGTTCCCTTTGTTAAATGTGCACTATCCAAAGTCATGTTCACTTTAAAGGAATGAGACATTAATCCAAAGCTTGTCTTTCTCTCCAACAGAGGTTGGTCCTATAAAAGATATTACCTCACCCACCTTGTCTCACTAATCCCGTGGACAGATAATTTTTTTTATAATGCAACGTTGTATTATCTTCTTGGTTCAGTATCCAGAGTGTGATAGAGAACATGAGAGCCCAATACTATAAAGTGCTGAGAATAACATGCAAAGTACTGAGCATCCTCAACTCTCATTAAATTCAGTGAGAGAGATTAATGCATTCAGCCACTGTCAGTATAATAACCCCTAACTATGAAGCAATCACACCTCGTACTTGATCTATGTGTGTTACCCATATAGAGAATTTACAGCTGAATTCCAATTTTAGGTACATTGCTCTTATGAATGCCTGATATGAATCATTTTTCTACAGTTGAAATAATCTTTCTGCCACCGAATGTGACTTCAGTCCTTTAGCCAATGTTCAAGTGCCTGTACAGGTTTGAAGAGACTGAGCGATTTGGTGGCAATAAATAAATAAATCAGGCACGTTGTATGTATTTGTTACTACTCATTATTAAGGCTGCGTGTCTGTCACAGAGATCACGGAAAGTCATGGATTCTGGGACCTCCGGGACTTGTGCAGCAGCTGGTGCTGGCTCAGGCAGGCAGCCCCTAGGCCAGCAGTGGTTTCGGGCCACGCGCCAGTGCCCGGCCACCCCTCCCCAACACCGGCGGGGGTCTCAGGCTGCACGCCGCCACTGCCTTCTCCCTCCCAGCATCAGCGGGGGTCTTGGGCCATGCACCGCTCCCTGCCCCAGCACCCGCAAGGGTCCTGGGCCACTCCCCCCCAGTACCCGTGCCCCCCCCCCCCGCCCAAGTTTTAGTTAGGGGTATATCGTAAAAGTCATGGACAGGTCATGGACCGTGAATTTTTGTTTATTGCCCAAGACCTGTCCATGACTTTTACTAAAAATACCCGTGACTAAAATGTAGCCTTACTCATTATGTACAGTATCATTGACAGATTGATAAATTAATTTATGCATCATATCTGCTGTAATTTTGAGAAGTTCAATTTTAGGTACTCAGTCTTCATTTAGTTAATTAAAGGGTGTTTAAACTGGAAGCACCACTAAAGATTTAAACTTGTTAATTGTGGTGGAGGGGGGGGGCAGTTTAATGGGAACTGTCTGCTAGTAAAGAGGTAGCCAGATTGTTACCCACATCAGATATGCATGCTATATTATTTGCTCATCTTTAATAGAGAGGTGTAGCTATGGAAAGTAGTAAAAAATCCAATGAAATATTCCTCATATATAGATCTCGAAGTGCTTTACAAAGGGGTAAGCCTTATTTATCCCCATTATCCAAAACAGGGAAACTGAGGCACAGAAGCTAAATGGATTAGAGAGGGTCACATCTGCAAGGCTGGGAATAGAGTCCAGATTTTGGGACTCTTGATCTGGTTTTCTATCCACTAGAACACACTGCCTTCTAATGTAAGTTTTCAACATGCAGTTTTTGAATTAATATAAGCAGCCTGGCCAGTCAATTCAACATGGAAATTTGTATGCTGGAACTATTTCTTTTCTGCAGGCTATACCTCCATAGAATAAAAGAGGGCAAATTAGGTGTAACTTTCAGACTCTTGGCTAGCTCCTAATGCAGCCCTTTGTTGGGCAAAATTTGAGTGCCTGTGCATTACTACATCGCACAGACACTTACGTATTTGGATTTGATCCCTTTTTTCCCCTTGCAGAGTTTTTATGATGAAATGGCCAATCCCATGCTTCGAGAAGTGCAGCTGCACTACCCTATCAATGCAACATCTGCATTAACTCAGAACAATTTCAATCATTATTATGATGGCTCTGAAATTGTGGTGGCTGGACGTATTATAGACAATGACCTGAACAGCTTTACTGCTGATGTGAAAGTTCAAGGTGTAAGTATTGGTTCTGCTGTGTGTTTATTTTAAGCAGTAGCCTGTTTTATAAAATGTCAAGGCTTGAGTCATACCAGAAAAATCCTGGAGAAAACATAAAAACAAATAAGAAGACTCTACATTCCCACTCTATAAATGGAACGTGTGTGACATATTTCAGTGGTCCTACTTATGGATAGCAGTTGCATAATCACTGCTAAAAAAAATAAGTTTGACATCCACCATACAGTTAATGGGTAAACTTGCAAAAATACCTAACTTATTTAAAAGTTTAAGTCTCTTTGAAAGTAAATGACATTTTTTTCTTTTGAAATGTTTACCTGCTGGCACAATGGTAGACAGTCTATCAAATGGCTCCTGTTACGCTGACATATCTCTCTCTACATGTGGTGGGTTGCCAGTGCCACCATTTCCTCACTGACAAATAAATCAATGTTGTTTGATCTGATAGATGGTTCTAGCTCTCCCCAAACATTCCCTAGTGGTAGTTTAGTGTTTCAGTACTTTTGGGAAGTGATAACTCAAAAGCATCCCACTATGAGATGAGCTACTATGAATTAGCGAAAAGGAGGTTAAATCATGCTCTTGCATGCCATTGATTGAAAAGGAAATCTGAGTATCCACTTAAATATCTCAATAACCCCATTGTTTCATATTTGATCTAAATTAAGTGTAATATCACTGCATTACCTTTGTATTACCTTATGTGGTAACACTGAGGTGTACTTGGCTGCTACTGTCATTGAACAGGGGTTAATAAAAATACAGAGGTGTCCCAGAATATGTATGTTAGTGTCAGAGCATGGCATACATTCAGGAAGAGGTACCCAAAGCCTCACCAAAATGTCTTATTTTCACCATTACAGACTAATTTCTTTATCTGACTGTATCACATCAGTGTAATTAATTGCAAGTTAATAGAGACCATTTGTTAGTTGCTGCATTTCTGAATGTAAAAAATGCACCCCTAATTGAAATACCTTTATGCAGTGGTGAGATCATTTTAATTTTTGTAAACAGCAGATTTTCAATTCCTAAAAGGCAAACAATGATGTGACATTTACTGAACAAGTAGATATTGAAGAAACAGCTAAAGCTCTCCAAGACCAGGAATACATATTTGGGGATTACATTGAGAGGCTTTGGGCCTATCTCACCATCCAACAATTACTGGAAAAACGTAACCAAGTATAAAAAAGTATGCAGTTAAAATCGCTTTGTGTGTTGGTAGTGACCAAAGCTTATTATATCAGATAATGGTTGGTTGTTGTGATATCAGTTCCCAGTAAACATGTATCCACATCATGAAATCCACTAAAGCATGTCAATTTCAGGAGAAGGGCCAAGAGACTAAATGGGCCATGGAAACTGAACAATTCTCTCCTCTCTTGAAATGGTCCATTCAAATCAGAGCTGTGGAACATTTGAAGGACAACATAGGAAATCGTGCATTTGTGCTGCCACTTGTACCCTATAACTTCTGTGGATAAATAGAACACTTCGGACTTTCAATCTGCCACCTTTCACCAGCACTTAAATTCTTCCTAAATAAAATGACAAGGAACCCCCCCCCCACAAACACACACACACACGCCTTTGACCATCACTGATTTGCTCTGTATTCCAGTGGAAATGGACTTGGATCATTTTATTCCTCTTTATGTGGGACAAATTCAGCCTATGTGCATATAACTCATTTTTAATTATAGTGATAGTGGGCCAGGCATAAGAGTCCTGAATCTATCCTTCCCTTCCTTTTTTTTTTTTTTTTTTTTTTTTGCCCCTCTGCCCCATACCTCTCAGTTTCAGTGCTTTATTTCCATCCCCCATAGCTGTCAAGTGGCGCTAAAGAATGGCACAACTCCAAACAGATCAGGGATATAAGTGAATGGAGCGACGTGGGCCTGGTAATCTGGGGTGTGAGTAGTAAAGGGGAGGGTGCCTGGCATCAACCTGCACCTTCATGAAGGTCCACATTGTTCTCCTGTTTTGGAACCTCACTTTCCTGTACATATGCATTGTGTAATCATCACTATCTTTGGGGAGTTGGAAGATAGCCCCTGAGTTCCATTAATACCATTCCTCATCCTATAGTGTTCAGCACATACCCTTCTCTGCTCACCCCTTCCCCTCTGCAGCTTCCTATTCCCTACTGACTCTAAGAATGAGGGACTAAATCTAGATAGAAACTCAAAGCACCTCTAGATCTCCCCATGTATTATTGCATATGCCTAATTCAGATTCTGAATGTGGCTACAATTATAACAGCAATGTCTTTGCTTGATTATTAGTCTTCTAAAGGCAAGCAACTTATTCGTTTTAGAATAGACTCAGGTTAGAATTGAAATAAATAATTTTGCCACTCAATGGCTTTAGGAATCCTGAATACAATAAATATTTCTTTGTTATAGATGGTCAGGCTTGATCATTTTTCTTTATCCTAAAATGCTTTCCCTCTAAAGTTAGTATTTAATGGAAACTACTGGCTCATGGTGACCTTATTAACTCAGGTGAACAATGCCACAGAAGCCAAATGCATGATAAACATGCAGGTCTATTTCTACTTTATATCACTTCATGGTTTAGAAAATGAGAATGTAGAATGAATGGAATAGCACTAATCAAACAAGAACCAGTGTAATAACATTAGATACCTATGTATAAAAATAGATTGATAATGGAACATGTGGTATTGTATTTTTAAATGTTGTTGCAGAAAAACTGTTGTAAATAGATCAATTGCATGTGCTCTTTACCAATATATATATATAATTCAGAGTGAGTCTTTCTATTCAGGTTAAGAACTGCATAACAAAGATCCAATAGACTCTGTTTTAAATAAGCTGTTAGACATATACAACCAACAGCCCACTAAAAAATGAAGAGAAACACTAATTTTTATAGGAAACTCATGTTTACAGAGTATCTTCTACTGATAGTCTGTAAAGTACTCTCTGGTGCATGCATGTGTGTGTAGTACTGTCCTCTACTGGACTTTAGGCTATAACCTCTCCATTGCAACACATAAAAATGTTATTATTACTTGACTATGGATGGGTTGGCATTGAACCTGAACTTTAATCTGCACTCACATGAGTTGATACTAACTCAAAGTGTTGCAGTCAACTCAGGGGAATTCTATATTAGATCTCATCTTGACAAGTAAAGAGGAACTGATCACAGAACTCAAAATAAGTGGTAAATTAGATAAAAATGATCATGATTTGATTACATTTGTTATGTGCAAATAGAATAACATCTAAACCAGTAACATACATACTTGGTGCTTTAAAGGGACCATTTTCACAAAGCTGAAAACAATTATGAGCCAAATCAATTGAGAGAGAGAATTTAAACAGAAAAATGTGAATGTTAATTGAGGTCTGTTTTAGAACATTTTTCTAGATTACTAGCTTCCCCAAAAGCCACAAACCCATAATCAAGAAAAAAGGTCACATTGCCTATTGGAAATTGTAAAATTGTCAATAATGGAGAAAAATCAAAGTGGTCAATAATTACATTTGTTCTGTACCTGTGGAAAAACACGGATGATGTATGCATATCAAGTGATGAAACTCTTTCCATTCCAGCACTAACTCAAGAGGATATTAAACAGCAGCTAGTAAAGCTAGACACTTTAAAATCAGCACGTCAGGATAACTTGCATCAGAGAGCTTTAAAAGAGCTTTCTCAGGAGCTCTCTGGACTGTTACTGTTGTTTCTCAATGTCTTGGAACACTGGTGAAGTTCCAGAGTACTGGGAAAAAGCTCATGCTGTGCCAATATTTAAACAAGACAACCCGAGTAATTATTGGTCTGTCAGCCTGACGTTGATGCTGGGCAAAAAATGATGGACATAGGGCTTAATTAATAAAGAATTAAAGGAGAGTGAAAAAAAGTAATGCAGTTAACATATTTTATGAAAAACAGATCTTGTCAAATTAACTTGATTTTTTTATAAGATTGCAAGTCTGTTACAACACAAATTTTGATTAAGAAACTAGAATGATCCAAAATCAGCAAGGCCCATGTTAAATTGATTTAAAATGAGTTAGCTGATAGTTCTCAAAATGGAATTGTAAATGGGGAATCGTCATCAAGTGGGTGTGTTCCCTGTCCTACAGGGATGAGTTCTTGGCCCTACACTACTTAACATTTTTATTAGTGGAAGAAAACATAAAATCATCACTGTTGAAGTTTGCAGATGATGCAAAGATTGTGGGAGTGATAAATGATGAAAAGGACAGGCCCCTGATACAGAGAGGTCTGACTCAGAGAGGTCTGGATCTCTTGATAAGCTGGGCACAAGCAAACAATATGTATTTTAATAAAGCCAAATGTAAGATCAAACATCTAGGAACAAAAAATGTAGGCCATACTTACGGGATGGGGGAGTCTATCCTGGAAAGCAGTGACTCTGAAAAGGACTTGGAGGCCATGGTGGATAATCAGCAGAACATGAGCTCCCAGTGCAACACTGTGGCCTTGCTAATGCTATCCTTAAATATGTAAATGGAGTTGGGAGATTATTTCACCTGTGGATTTGGCATTGGTGCAACCACTGCTGGAATACTATGTCCAGGTCTGGTGCCACAGTTCAAGAAGGATGTTAATTTATTGGGAAAGGTTCAGAGAAAGAGCACAAGAATAATTAAAGGATTAGAAAACATACCTTCAGTGATAGACTCAAGGAGCTCAATCTATTTAGCTTCACAAAGAGAAGGTTAAGGGGTGACTTGATTACAGTCTATAAGTACCTGCATGTGGAACAGAAATTTGATGATAAAGGGCTTTTCAACCTAGCAGACAAAGGTATGACAAGATCCTATGGCTGGAAGTTGAAGCTAGACAAATTCAAACTAGAAATAAGGTGCAAATTTTATTGTTCCTCATCACTGACTGGATGATTGAAGCTGTTGAAGCAGGAGAAATAAAGAATAATGTACTTCCCGTATGAATTTTTGGACTGAATAATCATAGACTCTCAGATTGTCCTGAAGGGACAATTAGTTGATTTAGTCTCACCTTCTGTATAACACAGGCCATAGACTTTTATCCAGTTATCCCTGTACTGAGTCCAATAACTTGTTTGACTAAAGCCTATCTTCCAGAAAGCATCTAGAAAACCTCAAGAGATTGTGAGACTTGCAATAAAATCATGAGAGTTGGCAACACTGAAAATTTTCCTTGCAGCCTTCTAGCTGTATGATATATGACAAATATTTATTGCAAGTACTAATCATAACTTGACACACCCACTTCCACATTATCTTAACCACTATTCTTTTATGTTCCATATGTTATGAAGTAGATGGGTACAAATTAGTTTATCCCACTCTGTATTGTCTGTGATTATACAACTGAAATTTTATACCATAACACTGATTTTTACTTATATTGTGTGCACAACCCTTATCTTTTATTCTTCCTTTGCAAGGTCACCTGTGAAGGGTCCTCCAGAACACCTTTGTGTTAGAGAGTGAGAATCATGTCAAATAATGTACACTGAAGACTCTCTGAAGAGGGGAAAACTTTTACTGTCTTTTTAATTCTGTTCAGAGCTAGTGAGGCAACTAAAAAAAAAAAAAAAAAAGAATATCCAGGATTTTAGTATCTTAAATGTAGTTAGAGCATCTAAGATTGTGATGGTGAATATCTTTCCTCTTTACCCTAGCAACTTGAACTGTTGTGAGAAAATGCTTTTCATCAACAGATCCCCTTGAAACAGTAGTAAAAATGGTTTAAGCAGTAATGTAGACAAGACAAAATGATATCCAATACCATTTCAGAAAGCTTGTCTGAAGCTTGAAAGGGGTGTGGTGGTGGGGGACTATTTTAAACTTCAAAAGATGCCAGTTTAAAATCATTTTGAGTCATCTAACTTTTTTTTTTCCAATCTGTCAGATACTTCTATTCAGTATAGTTACCCTTCAAAGGCAAACTCTGGTAAGTTGTCTTTTTTTAAACATACCTACAAAAACCATACACAGTTCTCCCTTTTTCAAGAACAAATATGTGATGTCATCACAATGCTCTTAAAAGAAAGTTAATTTTACCTGGGGTATAGGTATTGTGAAAATGACTTCAAGTTAATGTTGATACCAGTAACATAAGAACTTTTCAACATGAATGAAGGCACAATAAAACCATTATCAAAACTATAGGAATAATGTGTGCTTATGTAATTCATAAGTGTTTAGATACCAAAGATAGAGATGTTAATGGGAAATAAAAGCAAACACTTCAAGACAACATATAACACACTTTCTGTACTGTGTAACATAATTTATGTAGCTTGAAGTGCTATTCTAAAGTGACTGTGCAAAATTACACCATTTTACTTAACATAACTGTTCCTATTGTGTATTCAGAGTCATATCTACCCTCTTTGGTAACAAAGTTACTCCTGTTAGCCATGGAGAGTCAAACAGCTAAGAAAGTCAGCTGCTGATTCTACTTCAGCTTGTGCATACTCAACAGAATTTGTCAGTAAGTTTCAAGGTAACAGTTCTGCGACACGACTGAAGATAGTGGGGTTGTGCAGGTATCACTAAGTGCATCTTTGGAAGTCAAGGGGTTTCACAGGTGCAACTGACAGTCTAATTTTTTTGGCAAAATCAAATGATACACAAGTTGAAAAGAACTGTACTCGACTCTCAGATCTCAGGTTGACGTTGCAAATCTGGCAATTAGAAAATACATCTTTCTCTTTGTAAGCTGTACACACTTGATTTGGAATCACTAAAACATGTTAAACATGAATGCCATTTTTACAGGCAAGTACATTTTAAGAACAGAACCACATTTTAGCCTCAGAGCCTACCTCATTTTAGCCTCCGATCCTACCTCATTCACTGGTAATCACTATGTTAGACATCCAATTGCTATTAACCGTTTTGGTGAACACCACAACAAAGAAGGCATTTAGCACTTCTGTCATTTCCATATTTTCTGTTGTTGTTTCTCTGATGGGTCCCCCTTGGGGTGCCACCTGGAACTGGGATACCACTGAGCCCCCCTGACCCACCAGCTTGGGCTCACTTTACACTGTACTGCTGTAACCAGCCTGCCAAGCTCTCCCAGGCTCCAGCCTGCACTTTTGCCACAATACATACAGGTAGGGACAGACCCAGCTGCAGTTACATGCCGGCAGGTTCTTTAACCAGCTCCTGCATGGGAAGGCACAGCTAGGGCACCTCCCAGTTCTTACGGCACATACCTCCTCTCTGGAGTGTAAACCCAAAATTATAACATCTTGCACTGCACTGGGAACTGTACAGCATAAGCTCATGAAATTCACCCCCTCCCTCAATGTGAAGAGGACATATACACACACTGGTTTTAGACAAAGCAAAAACAAGTTTATTAACTACAAAAGATAGATTTTAAGTGATTATAAGGGATAGCAAACAGATCAAAGCAAATTACCTAGCAAATAAACAAAACACGCAAACTAAGCTTAATATACTAAAGAGATTGGATATGAATAGCAAATTCTCACCCTAAATGATGATACAAGTAGGCTGCAGGCTCTTAAGGGGCAAGCTGTGCTGGCTTACAGCTTATAAACCCCTGTTGTTCCATTCACAGGCTAAAAATCCCTTTAGTCTGGGTCCAGCACTTCCCCCCAGTTTAGTCTTTGTTCGTACTGTATTGTTTTCCCAACAGATGTCTGGGATTTTGTTCACATCTATTTTGTTCTTCTTTGTTGCACTTCCAGTGAATGTCATTGGGTGAAGAGTCTAATTACTAATTATCTCAGCCATAACTTACTGTTTCTCTATCACTGAGAGGCTGCTTTTGTAAGTCATTTAATCTGAGACATTGTAATGTGTGTGCAGTTGATGGAGATCCACATTTCCTTATAGAAGTGACACAGAAAAAAGACCATCTTTGCTTCAATATCAATTTAGATCCAGGTGTGGTGTTAAACCTAGTAAAAGACCCTGATACAGGTGAGTTAATATTTATCTAAAGTAAAAGGGCAAAAAGTCCAGGAGGGAAAGGATGAGAAATAATTTTGATTCTGAACTGAGAAAAAACACGTAGTACCACCAGTACCTGTCTACTTCCAGATAAAATGTGTTGTTTGGGATATGCAAGTGAATGAGGACAAATACAGGGATGGATTTAAGCAGCAGCACTAACTTTATTAACACTTCTCCCAGGAGTGAGGTTTATCTGCCACATATCCCCATACTAGGCATTTAAGTGGGTCCAGTGAGGGTTTACAGGGCTCCTATCATATAGCCCAGTGGTTCTCAAACTTTAGCAACAGAAGGACCCCCATTTTGATTTACAATTTTTGCAGACCCTCAACCCCCCCACTCAGCCCTAGGCCCTGGCCCCACTCCACCCTTTCCCCCAAGGTGCCACCCCGCCCCCCTCTTCCCGCCCTCTCCACCGCCACGTCTCCTCGTTCCCACCTCTTTCCACTCCCTCCCCTGAGCGCGCCCCATCCCTGCTCCTCCCCCTCCCTCTTAGCACCTCCTGCACAGCACTGAACAGCTATTCTGCGGCATGCAGGAGGCACTGGGAGGAAGGAGGAGGAGTTGATCAGTGGGGCCAGCAGTCCTGGGCCTGACTTGCAGCGTACCCTCGCGACCCCCAGGGGTCTGTGGACCCATTTGAGAAACTCTGATATAGCCCATAAATAAGAACATACATAAGAACATAAAAATGGCCCTACTGGGTCAGACCAAAGGTCCGTCTAGCCCAGTATTCTGTCTTCCGACAGTAGCCAGTGCCAGGTGTCCCAGAGGGAATGACCAGAACAGGTAATCATCAAGTGATCCATCCCCTGTGGCCCATTCCCAGCTTCTGGCAAACAGAGGCTGGGGACACCATTCCTGCCCATCCTGGCTAATAGCCATTGATGGACCTATCCTCCATGAATTTATCTAGTTCTTTTTTGAACCCTGTTAAGATCTTGGCCTTCACAACATCCTCTGGCAAGGAGTTCCACAGGTTGACTGTGTGTTGTATGAAGAAATACTTCCTTTTATTTGTTTTAAACCTGCTGCCTATTAATTTCATTTGGTGACCCCTAGTTCTTGTGTTATGAGAAGTAGTAAACAACACTTCCTTATATACTTTCTCTACACCAGTCATGATTTTATAGACCTCAATCATATCTCCCCTTAGCCGTCTCTTTTCCAAACTGAAAAGTCCCAGTCTTATTAATCTCTTCTCATATGGAAGCCGTTCCATACCCCTAATAATTTTTGCCCTTTTCTGAACCTTTTCCAATTCCAATAAATCTTTTTTGAGATGGGGCGACCACATCTGCACACAGTATTCAAGATGTGGGTGTACCATGGATTTATATAGAGGCAACATGATATTTTCTGTCCGATTATCTATCCCTTTCTTAATTATTCCCAGCATTCTGTTTGCTTTTTTGACTGCCACTGCACATTGAGTGGATGTTTTCAGAGAACTATCCACAATGACTCCAAGATCTCTTTCTTGAGTGGTAACAGCTAATTTATACCCCATCATTTTATATGTATAGTTGGGATTATGCTTTCCAGTGTGCATTACTTTGCATTTATCAACATGAAATTTCATCTGCCATTTTGTTGCCCAGTCACCCAGTTTTGAGAGATCCTTTTGTAGCTATTCGCAGTCTGCGGGGGGTCTTAACTAACTTGAGTAATTTTGTATCATCTGCAAATTTTGCCACCTCACTGTTTACCCCTTTTCCCAGATCATTTATGAATAAGTTGAACTCTCCACTGCCTACCCCTAGGATTCAGCCCTCACATTCCCTGCAGCAAAGAGGACAGAAAAAAGGACTTTGGTCTGTGAAGACTTCAGGTCTCTCCTTTTCCTAAGGTCTACCAGCAAAATCCCAGGTCTCTTATTTCTAGAGGCTGGCCTTTTATCTGCATTGGACACTGGCCTCAAGTTACAATAAGCTAAATATTCCTACCAATTCTTAACATTCAATTTCTAAGTCCTTTTCCTATTCAGATTAACTGTGTCTCCATGATACTGTAAGGAAGATGACAAAAACCTACCAGGCCTCAGCCCTTTGGCCTGAATAGGAAAAATTCCTTCCCGCCCCCTAAAACAGGTGATCCCAAGGCATCCTAAAAAAACCAGTTCCTATGCTATCTAACTACGGGGAGGGAGTGTGGGTTTAGATAAAATGGGACAAGAGGCTTGAGAAATCTCCGGCAAGAGTTTAAATTGATGATCATGGGGAACGATCCCTTCTCCCTTTGGCTGGTCAAAGGGTGGAGAAGTGTCCCTGGGAAGGAAATGCCTACTCCTGCAAACACTCCCCATTTCATTCCAAAGCTGTCTGGCGCCTTCTGGATCCAATCAAGTCTCCCACCCACTAAACCAGCTGGAGGCATTCTGCTCATCCATCTCCTTCAGTGATATACCACCTGAATCTTGCTAAACTAATGCTGCCTAATGCAACTGCTATGTCAGTGGTCTAAAGCTTCGTGTGCAGGAGAGGCCAAAATGAAAAGAAATACAGGCCAGAGACTGAAGGAGAGAAAGGTGGAGTAGTAAATTGGTAGCCAGTGAAAGGATTGGAAATTATTCTACAAAATGGTTCAGCTGCATAGTACTTTCCTTCTCCACGTCATTCCTCAGTATTTCCTGATCAGAATCTATCTGTACAGTAATAGCACATTTTGTTCCTTTATAACAGGCATCACAGTTAATGGGCAGCTTATTGGAAAAAAGAAAGTCAGCAACAATGCACAGATCCAAAAACCATATATTGGAAAACTTGGGATTGTAAATACACAACTGGATTTAAAAATAGAAATAATGACTGAAAAAATCACCCTCCAAAATGGCAGACAGACACTTTTCCCTGGCTGATACAATCACCCTACAACAAGAAGGGTAAAGTACAACACAAAAGCCCATTCTTGATTGTTCAAGAATGTTCAAACTTATGAAAACATTAGTATGTAAATGTAATTAAGGCTGATGGCAGTGGCAATCTGATTAACAAATCCTTGGAAGCCACGTACCCTATTCACGCATTCAATTGCTTGTTTCCATACTGTTAGGCGCTGATTCAAGAAAGCACTTCTGCACACACTTAGTTGAGCATATGTTTAAGTACTATCCCAAACAAGGATGCTTTCCTGAATTAGGATCTAAGATATGAACGGTATGATCCTGCAGCTACCTACAAACATGTAGACCTCTGCATTGGCATGGAACCCCATTGACTTCAGCGGAGCTCCAGATGAGCACAGGAGTATGTGTGTGTGCATACAGTTGCAGGATTGAGGTTTTAGTCTCTTCATTCTTGAACTCTTTGCTACCACATATTAAGCATCACTTGTTTGATTTATGGATCTTCAGAAAGTTTTGTTAAAAAAAAACACCCATGTTACTCTGCCAGATGGATTTTCCATAAACTCCTTGGTCTGTTAGTTAACTTATTGTCCACAATATTAAATGCTGAAAACCAAAAATGAACAGTTGTCCTGCTGCAGTTTGACTATGGAGATAAACAGGGGAAAGAAGCTAGTGCTTTCATTCAGAGATGGTGTAACTTTTATTGTCGTTTTGCATCGAGTGTGGAAGAAGCATCCTATACACCACGATTTCCTAGGATTGTACATGCTGGATAGTCACAAGGTGTCTGAACACACCCATGGCTTATTAGGTAGGAATTCACATCCATTGAAATGGATGAACACTACCTTAATTTAAAAGACTGACATTTTCCAAACTGATTGATTTAGGGAAAAGTAATCATGTGTCCACATTCTCAGAGCTAAGATGTACAGAATATTTTTAAAGTATCACCTCCTATATATTAACTCTTTCATTGTATCTGGTCCTAGTTTGTATATTAAAAATAAAAATGGGATGTAGGGCTATAACTTCAATAAAAAACTGCATTATGGAAAAAACTGAGAATATGAAAACATGTTTTGTGAGAGATTGTCTATAGCCCATGTCTTAAACTCAAAGAAATTACAAATGGAGATGACCTAATAGATCACATTTAGCTCATCCTCTTGGTGTAAGTGCAAAAAGTTTTCCCTACAGTATATTTTCTTGTGCTTTGTCCAGGCTAGTTTTAAATGTCTCAAGAATGGGATTCTACTACTTCTCTTGGAAGAGTATGCCATAGACTAACAGAGCTCCCCATTATGAAGTTTTTCTGGGAATTTCAAAATTTCCTTCTCTCAATTTCATCCACTCACTGCTAGTTATACCTCCTTGTATGTATCAAAAGTAGCTTATAGCCATCAGTTAATTTAACAGCAGTTTTTGATATTGTATTTTCTCCCCTTCTTTTCAGGACAGTTTTTCCAGCACATTGATTTTGAAGTTTTTGACATCCGTCCTGGATCTGACCCCGAGAAACCACATGCCACAATGATTGTCAAAAACAATAAACTGACAGTAACTAGGTAACCAAATTATTAGGAGATACTTCCCTACCCTGAAAAGATCTGTAATTTGGGGGAGAGGGAGATAGGAAAATTCTCTAGCTGTTACAGTAAAGGACTGGGTTCAGTTCTTTTTTCCATAAAAGACAAGTAACACAATACCGGTAGTCTCCCTGAGAGAACAGAGCACAGTGCGAGAGTCTTCTTCTGTAAGAATCTCCATCACAGCACAGCACTCTTCCCCAAGTGAACAGGCAGGAATCTTACAACTACAAAGGTGCAATACATACAACAAAATTATAACCTCTCCTTACAATTATTTAGCTACATATTCCTGATTATGCAACAGACTTGCTGTTTGACCATGGAAAAGCCACTTAAACCCTGTTTACACTAGAAAAACTACCTGTTGTTGCCTAGAAGGTACCAACTGAATGGATCCAGCATGGTTTAGTTGCAAGTGTAGACAAAGACTGCTACTGTATTCATAGGTAAATACTAGTCTAAAGAATTTATACAAAGACAAACCTGGTAAAATTACTAAAATCACAGATAGATTCAGAATCAGAGATGCATCACATTACAAAGTACTATTATTTTAGTTAATTCATGCTTTTTGTCTTTATTTCAGGGTTAGTGAGAAATATTATGGAAAAGACCCCAGTCATGGAACAATCATCCCCTGTTGGTTTATTCATAACAATGGTACAGGACTGATTGATAGAGCTCACACCAATTATATTGTTTCCAACCTATTTAGCACACCATTTATTAACTAAGCAACAAACTTACATGTGCAATCTCATACTTTAAATAAAATGCTTCCTAATAACCAAGAAAGAGTTAACTACAAGAAAACAATACAGAGAAATAAAGTTGCTTTGACTCATTATTAAATGAAGCTGATTGCTGCAGTTTTTATTCTTTGATACTTTCCCAACTTTGACGCATATGGCATGTCTCACTAATCACTTTTGAGTAAATATTATGATCTGGATAGTAATTTTGTCTGCATTTGGCCAGCGGCATGTGTACATCTAGTATAATGTTTATATGTTTGCTTCGATTATAGACTGTGAGATCTGCTCCTGCTCACATTAATGTCAATGACAAAACGTGCATAAACTCCAGTCGGAACAGAATTGTGCCCACTAGTTGTGCCTGGTGGCCCAGTCAATGTGGGTAGCTAGTCACACCAGGAAAGGAATCTGCACCACTTGATTCTTATTCACCTGACAGGGCAGCATGGTGCATTCATGTCTGCACAGCCTTCTATGCAAAGAGAAAAGGAGCTTCTGTTAGATGAAAGTCTCAACATGTAGGATAGATTTTACTGTTCAGAGGCATCCCTTACCCTTTCATCACTCATTTTCTCCTGCCCCTTTGGGAATCAGGTATCTATGCTATTTCCAGGAGCTCCTGTTTTCTTACTAAGCTTAAATGGTGGACAGCTGACAGCTACTGCAAGGCTTCTGGATTCTCAGAAAAAGTTTAATCCCTCATGCACCAACAATTGGGATGGTTCCATGCACAGTGTCAAACATCATATGTAACATTAAACATTCATCCATGAACATAAAAGCTGTATTTCGCAATTTTAACATAAAATTAAGATTAACAGAAGACTTTTAAATTGTACTTTACTTTTCAAGAGACATGCATCTAATTTCCATACATGCATCATTTATAACACTGGCATAATATTATGGCTTTACAACTCAGAAATATGTACTTGTTTTCCCAAGTGTTCTACAAGATAATACAAAGTGACTTGATTCCTGATGCCTGGTCTAAACAGAGGAGCATTAGTGGCAGAGTTGCGGAAGGGGAGAAGGACTGGAATAATTGGAGGTGTTGCAGGACAAGATTTAATTGCATTGGTAAACCTTTAAGCAGTTCCAGAACTGGAATAATTCAAGATGGGGAAAGGGATGTTGTGACAGTCTATACTTTTATGGTCATCAATTTTACAAGACTATGATAAATTTTGTACAAAGTATGCCTTGTGAAAGAGATATCATTTAAAACATCATCTTCTGCTGAACATTATTGTGCTGGTAAAATATGTGTATCAACATTGTATGTAAAGTTATAAGTTTATACTGTATAACATTGCTGTAACATGTTCCAGAGTTAGAAAAGCAGGCCCAAACCAGTTTTTCAGAGACAAAGAAACACTAGCAACCCAGCCAGGTGTTAAAGTTATCACCGGTTTAAGCAGCCATTCTTCAGCAATGGAAGGGATAAACAAGAAATTTACATTTCATCACAGAGACTGTTCAATCCTCACATCCACAAGAGACTACTTGTCACTTGCACCCCAGGGAGGGGTAATCCTCAAAAATGGGAGTGTGGTATAAGAGAGAGAGAGACAGTGGCATCCATTTCACCTCTTCTCCTCCCATCTCTGCTCATGACATCATGACATCGACTGAATTAAGGGGGAGTGATCCCAGGCTGAAAAGGAGACCCAGCCTGTGAAATTTACAACAGCATATGGTGAGACAAAACCTTTGTTTTTAAGTTCACTTACCTCGTTAAATTAGGTATTAGCTTGCGTATTACTCTTTTATAACCAATCATGACTTTTATGCATCATCACTTGTAATCACTTAAAATCTATCTTTCTGGAGTTAATAAACTTATCTTATTGTTTTACCTTAACCAATGTGTTTGGATTAGAGTGTGTGGGAAACTCCATTTGGGATAACAAAGCTGGTACATGTATCATTTTCCTTTGAGGAAATGATGGACTTTCTGTGAGTTTGCATTGTTCAGTAGTGTGCTGGATGGTACAAGATGCACATTCCTGGGGGAACAAGGCTGGTCATTTGTATCCATCGGGTCGGCCTGGGTGCCACCTGGAGTCACGCCTTTATGGCGCTCAATATAGAGCCCTGCCGACCCACCACCCTGTCAGTTCCTTCTTGACGGCTACTCTGACAGAGAGGTAGGGGAGGGTGGATATTGGAATGGACATGAACAACACATCTTGAAGAACAACAGTTACGAGAACGTGAGTAACCGGTTTTTTTCTTTTTTGATTGCTTGTTCATGTCCATTCCAATCAGGTGACTCACAAGCCCAAGTTCAGGAGGTGGGGTCGGAATTGTCCACTGATTGGAGCACTGCTCTTCCAAAGGCCGCATAATCTCTGGCCTGCTGGGTGATTGCATAGTGCCTGGTGAAAGTGTGTATGGAGGACCATGTTGCTGCTCTGCAGATTTCCGGGATGGGAACCTGCTCCAGGAATGCCGTTGAAGAGGCCTGAGCCCTGGTGGAGTGCACAGTGATCAGAGGAGCGGGCATCTTTGCCAGACTGTAGCACTCACAGATGCAGGACGTGATCCATAAGGAAATTTGCTGAGAAGAGATAGGAAGACATTGCATCCTGTTCATCAAATCCATGAATTACTGGACCAACTGTCAGAACGGCTTCATTCTCTCGATGTAGAAGGCTAGCGTTCTGCGGACATCTAATGAGTGAAGCCTTTGCTCCCTGATGCTCGAGCAGGGCCGGCTCCAGGCACCAGCTTGCCAAGCAGGTGCTTGGGACGGCCACTCTGGAGAGGGGCGGCACGTCCAGCTATTCGGCGGCAATTCGGCAGATGGTCCCTCACTCCTGCTTGGCGCGAAGGACCTCCTGCCGAATTGCTGCCGCAGATCGCGATCGCAGCTTTTTTTTTTTTTTTTTTTTTTTTTGCCACTTGGGGCGGCAAAAACCCTGGAGCCGGCCCTGTGCTCGAGTGAGGCTTAAGATGGAATACTGGGAGGAAGATGTCCTGGTTGATGTGAAACTGGGAGACAACCTTCAGGAAGAAAGCTGGGTGGGGCTTGAGCTGAACCTTGTCCTTATAGAACATAGTGTAAGGGGTCTCTGATGTCAGGGCCTTGAGCTCAGATACCCTTCTGGCTGAGGGTATCGCTACCAGAAACGCTACTTTGTATGAGAGAGAGCAGGGAGCATGTCGCCAAAGGTTCAAAGAGTGGTCCCATGAGTCTGGAAAGGACCAGATTGAGGTCCCAAGCCGGGACAGGCTGCCGGACATGCAGGTATAGCCTGTTGAGACCTTTAAGGAAACGACTGACCATAGGGTTAGCAAAGACCAAGCGGTCCTCTGCCCCGGGTGAAAGGCAGAGATGGCGGCCAAATGAACCCTTATTGATGACATGGACAGCTCTGCTGCTTGAGGTAGTGGATATAGTCTAATATAAGTGGCACGGAGGTGAGCGGTGCTGCGCTGACCAGATTGAAAATCTCTTCCACTTGGCAAGGTATGTGGCTCTGTGGAGGGTTTTCTACTGCCAATGAGGACTTGTCTAACCTGATCCGAGCAAGAGAGCTCTGTAGGGATTCAGTCATAGAGCTTCCACACCATGAGGTGCAGCGACTCGAGGTTCGGGTGTTGGAAATGGCCGTGATCCTGAGTTAGTAAGTCCAGGAAGAGCAGCAAGGAGACTGGAACTTTCACTGGACATTTCCAGGAGTGATGAATGCCAGTGCTGGTGGGGCCAGGCTGGAGCAATCAATAGCACCGAAGCTTGTTCCCTCCATATCTTGAGGAGTTCCTTGTGAATGAGCGGAATGGGCGGAAAGGCATACAGTTGATGGCCTCTCCATGGGAGAAGGAATGTGTCCGTGATGGAGCCCGGGCTGTGGTTCAGGAAGGAGCAAAACTGCTGGCACTTCCTGTTGTGTTGCGTGGCAAGCAGGTCTATCTGGGGAAAGCCCCACTGATGGAAGATTGAGTTTGCCACGTCCAGGTGAAGGGACCACTCGTGGCCGTGGAATGACCTGCTGAGGTAGTTTGCCAACTCGTTCTGACTCCAGGAAGGTACGATGCTTGCAGATGTATTGAGTGCTCTACACAGAAGTCCCACAGCGTGAGGGCTTCCTGGCACAGGGGAGAGGAATGTGCACCCCCCTGTTTGTTGATATAGAACATTGCCGTGGTGTTGTCCGTCATAACTGATACACATCTCCCTATTAAGTGGGCTCGGAAAGTCTGGCACGCCAGGCATACCACTCTCAGCTCTCTGGCATTGATGAGGAGAGCGAGTTGCACCTGAGACCAGAGGTCTTGTGTTCTGAGTTCTCCCAAATATGCTTCCCAGCTCAGAGCTGATGCATTCATCACTCAGAAGAGGGACGGGTGAGCGCTGGTGAAGGGGACTCCTGCACCTCCTACTTGTGGGTTAAGCCACCACAGGAAGGAGTCTAATACCAGGTGAGGCAGGGTTACTATCCTGTCCAAACTGTCCTGGACTGGCTGATACACTAACACTAGCCACGACTGAAGAGGTCGAAGTCTGAGTCTGGCATGCTGTACTACGTAGGTACAAGCCACCATGTGTCCTAGCAATTTCAGGCAATTCCTTGCTGTAGTGGTGGGAATCTGCCTGAGACTTTGAATGATGTTGTTCAGAGGCCAAAACCTCGCTTCCGGGAGGTATGCCCTGGCCTGTCTCAAATCCAGTACTGCCCCTCTGAACCCTATCCACGGAACAGGGCCAGAGTCGATTTCTCCATACTGACAGGAAGGTCCAGTTCATCGAACGTTGTTCTTATAAAGTTGACTTGTGCCTCCGCTTGAGCCCTGGATTGGCCCTTGATCAGCCATTCATCGAGGTATGGGAACACCTGCACCCGTCGCCTGCGCAGGAACACTGCCACGACTGCCATGCACTTGGTGAACACTCAAGGTGCCACCGACAGGCCGAACGGGAGGACAGTGAACTGGTAGTGGTGCTGTTCACCACAAACCTGAGGTATTTTCTGTGGGATGGAGTTATTGCTATGTGAAAGTACGTGTCCTTCAAGTTGAGGCCAACATACCAGACTCCTGGATCCACAGAAGGGGTGACAGAGAGACCAGATAAACTGAGTTTCTTCACAAACCTGTTGGGTTCTCGCAGGTCTAGGATGGGCCTGAGCCCACCCTTGGCTTTCAGTATTAGGAAATACCAGGAATAGAAGCCCTTGTCATTCTGCTCCTGAGGAACCTCTTCCACTGCCCCTAGCAAAAGGAGCAAGTGAACCTCCTGTATAAGGAGTAGCTCATGAGAGGGGTCCCTGAAGAGGGATGGGGAAGGGGAGTGGAAGGGTGGGATGGCACAGAATTGGATGGAGTATCCCTTCGCTACTGTGCGGAGCACCCAGCAGTCCAAAGTGATACAGGACCATGCATGGTAGAAAGGGGATAGTCGGGACGAAAGGGTAAGGCAGGGTAGATCCAGTTCTTGCTCTGGTGCATCGTCCTCGATCACACCTTCGAAAGGTTGTTTTTCTGCAACATCCGATTGTCTTTGAATGCTGGAGCTATGGCGGTGCCCGCCAGACCCTCATCTGGTGACAAGGAGGAAGCCCCACAGCATGGCAACTGCACTCTGCCATCTGCACCCAAGAGGTCCTGTGACTCTTGGGGAATCCCAGGCAGGTGCCAATGCGTATGATGCTGTGCTTGGTGCTGTGGCTGTCAGCACTGAACTCGGTGCCAATGTCAGCATCGGCGCCGCTGTCGGTTCTGTTGGTGGTGCGGGAGCCAGCGCCAGTAATAGCGGTGCCACTGAAGCCAAAGCTGGTGCCGAAGCTGGTCCCGAAGCCAGTGCTGGCGACAGTGCCGCAGCCAATGGCTTCGACATCGGTAGTGGTGGTTCAGTGGCTGGTTGCTCAGCCGGTGGAATAAAGGTGGCCGAAGCAATCAAAGTCGCTGCTGAGCGGGATCCTTGGCTCCTTCCCTGGTTCTGGTGAAAGGCCCAGGGAGTCCAGAAGGGCCACTGAGATGGGTTCTGCCACTGCAGCAGCCATGGCACCAGGAAAGCCCGTCTCTCTCACCAGGCCTGGTGCAAGGAAGTTTCGCGCCCTAGGTGAAACTTCCACCTTGCCCCCCTACCCCTCCAGCTAACCCAGCTCCCCACCTGGGAAGCCCACCACCCCCAACCCCACAGCAGCTACCTCCCCTCCGTGGAAGCTAACCCCGCCCGGGTAACCCGCCTCCACAGCAGCTAACCCCGCCTGGGGAGACTCCCCACAAAAGCTAACCCTGCCTGGGGAGCCCCTGCTCTGCGACAGCTAACCCCGCCCGGGGAGCCCCCTCCCTTTGCGGCAGCTAACCCCGCCTGGGGAGACCCCCGCCGCAGCAGCTAACCCTGCCTGGGGAGCCCGGCCCAGCTCACCTCAGCTCCGCCTCCTCTGCTGAGCATGCCGGCGCCGATCTAATTCTCCTCCCCTCGCAGGCTTGCGGCGCCGATTGGAGGAGACTTAGAGCGAGGGCTGTGTGCTCAGCAGAGGAGGCAGAGTGGAGGTGATCTGGGTCAGGGAGTGATTCCCCTGTGTGCCCCCCTGTTACTGTGGGCGGCCCTCCCCGCACCCCCCTCACCCCAGCTCACCTCCACTCCACCTCCTCGCCTGAGCAGGCTTTTAGGCACCCCCAACCACTAGGCGCCCTAAACGGCCACCTAGTTTGCCTAAATGGTTGCACTGGCCCTGTGTCTCACACTGACCTGGACCTCCTGTTCCTGCTCTTATCGGAGCGGTAAGAGTCTTACTCCAACTCCGAAGTCTTTGAAAAGGAAGACCATGGAGGAGCCAAGCCTCGGGGCACCAATTGTCGGGAACTCAGGGACTGACTGGGCTCTCTCTCCGGAGGTGCCGGTGCCAGAGGGTGCCGTGGAGAAGAAGAGCGCCGGGACATCATCACTGGCTTCCCTCTTGATTGTACCTGGGGTCACAGTAGTGCAGACGGAGACGGAGCATCCTCTGTCCTAGGGGATGAGAACGGAGCTGTGAGACATAGCAAGTCTTGAGCCGCCTCAAAAGTCTCCAGTGTCGAGGAGAGTGGCAGTTGCTGCCAGTAGGGTCCAGTGAGTGCTCTGGGCCAGAAATTAACTGCCTTGCCTGGGCAGGAGTCGCTGCAGCCCTGCCCGGGGACCTGGTGCTGTGGCTCTACTGGGATCTCACAGCCATCAGCTCCTTAGATTTGGCTGGGAGAGAACGCTCCCTCTCTGGCTTCTTTTTCTTCTGAGGCACCAGCAACTGAGACCGGTGCCTGGCTGCTGATTGGCCTCGGGAGGAGCCACACTGGTGCCGAGCATCTCGGGAGGAGTCCTTTCTCGGCACCGGTTCCCAAGATGACAGTGCCCGGGCACTCCATGTTGACGAGGACATGCTGGGTACGGGATCCCCTGACCCCGGATCTGAGTGGGGGTGAAGAGCTGCCTCCATTAGGAAAACCTTAAGCCGCTGTTCCCTTTCTTTTATAGTTCTGGGATGGAATTTGTGGCAGATCCTACACCGGTCCTTTTGGTGACCTTCCCCTAGACACCTTAAATAAGAAGCATCGGGGTCACTCTTTGGCATGCCCTTAGCCATGAAGAAATATGTACAATAACGGAGATAAAAGCGCTTGCTAAGCAAGGGCTATGGGGCGTTCCAGCTAACCGTCACTGACGGTAAGAAGGAACTGAGGGGGTGGTGGGTCAGCAGGGCTCTATATTGAGCACCATGAAGGAGCAACTCCAGGGAGCACACAGGCCGATCTAAAGAATGCTGCTAGGGCAAAAATCTTCTGGCCAGGGCCGGCTCTAACTTTTTTGCTTCCCCAGGCAAAAAAGAAGAGAGCCGCCCTGCCGTACCCACCCACCTCCCACGAGCACTGCCGAAATCCCCGCCTCCCCCAGCGCCACACCGCCCGAAGCCCCGCGCCCCCAGCCCCGTGCCGCCTGAAGCCCCGCCCCCCTCCAAGCGCCGCACCGCCTGAAGCCCCCGCCCCCCTTCCGAGCGCCGCACCGCGCCAGACCCCACTCCCCCAAGACCCCGCCCCCAAGCACCACACTGCCCTAAGCCCCTCCCTCCCTCCGAGCGCTGCCCAAAGCCCCCGCCCCCCTCTGAGCACTGCGCCACCCAAAGCGCCTGCCCCCCCTCCGAGCACCGCGCTGCCCAAAGCCCCGCCCTCCCAGCACCACGCCGCCCAAAGCCCCCGCCCCTGCTCCGAGCGCCGCGCTGCCGAATACAAAATAAAATAAAATAAAATAAAAAATCGAGGGCCGCCCTGCCCCAAGGTGCCGCCCCAAGCACATGCTTGGTCGGCTGGTGCCTGGAGCCGGCCCTGCTTCTGGCTACTGTGCACGTGCGCGCGCATACACCTGATTAGAATGGACATGAACAAGCACTCAATGAAGAACTAGTGGTTAGTTATGACTCCTGGTTGTATTCCTAGCGCTACTAATGACATACTGTATGACCTCTGACAAGTTATTTTTTCTTTGTTGTCTCAGCTTATCTGTAAAAATAATGGCCTACTATTTCGTTAACCTCCTACATGTGTGGTATGCCTTATTTCTGAAATGTTTTGAGACCCTTTAAAGGAAAGGTGCTATAGAAGTGCAAAGGGTTATAACAATTTCACATATCCAGGCACACAAAAAGATGCAGTCACCTTTTGATACCATATATGTGTGTAAGTTCTATGATATTAATAGACAGTTTGAAAGCTAAGTTTGAGCAGGTAATATACTGGAACCTGTTAAATGTGGCCCCTAGATGTATGGGTCCCATAAAAGAAATGTTAGGATCATAATACTTCCAAACAAAAAATCCATTAGGAAAAGATGCTTTTAATGATCCGAGTTATTTACAGTGTTTATTGTGTAAATATTAGGTTTACGGTCTTCCGAGAATTTCTACATAACCCAGATACTAGTTATTCATTAACTAAATCTAGTAAATAGGTTTTCATTTTGAGATCTGGTGTTTCCAAAATGGAAGAGCAAGCACTTGTCGCACTGCTGGTCATTTCCTCACTTATAGTATTAGCAGAAAATACTGATCACAAGGTATTTAGTTTGTTTGTTACTGAGAGCATGTGTGAGCTGGTCTAACTTTTCAACAGAATGTAAGTGATGAATGAATTTTCAGTTTTCAGTCATGTAATGCAGCTCATTTATGTTGGAACCATTAGCCACACTGTGTACACATATACACTGTGGTGTGACAAGGACTTTCTTCTGGTCTGTTGAAATGTAAGTAGGAATTAAAGGATTTACAGATTTGTCTGATCACATTTTTCCCTGGAAATGTTAAATATCAATTTGTGTGACCAGTCTTGGAGGGAGACCTATTGGGTCTTGTGGAGTAAGTTCAATGGAGTTGCAACTGCTTACATCAGGGCTGAATTTGGCCCATTAAATTGCTAGCTTCTTTAGAGGAAATAATTAGTTTCCATGGGATGTGAAGGAGGAAGGCAATTCGTTTCTTTTATTACTTTGAAGCTGAAAATGTGTTTAATGTAAAGTCACAAATATATCAAAGGGTGGGGTAAATGGACTAATTAAAAGTAAGATAAATTTTAGAAAACATGTTTAAATGTTTGTTCTTTATTTCTGATGATAAAATGAACTCCTAACATTGGAAAATCTCACAAATGGTTATAAAACAATTTTCCTGTGGAGTGCACAACATGCTGTATTGATGGTTGCTTTTAAAAAAGAAGGTGTGGTTGTGAAAGTTGCCCTTCTGCTTCCTGGGATGCTAGGTATCAGGGAACATTGCAGAGGGGGTGATGTTCTTAGCCTTGTGGCTGGAGGGAGTAAAAAAAAGTTCAGGAATTGCTCTCTAATGATGCCTTCTGGTAGACACTGGCTAAATTCTCTTCTGCATGTGAGATTCATTGAATGGAGGGCAAAGGGAGGTGGTCTGACCAGCACCCTGGTTCTGTGGGCCAGTCTGTGTGCTGGCTGTGGTATGAGTTAGAGCAGTCTTGGGATTGCTCTAATTGAGAGGTTCTCAACCTGTGGCCCATGGGCCACTTGCAGCCCAATCAGCACACAGCTGCGGCCTATGTGACATCCTCAGGGCCACAGAGGTAGTATTGGGTGTGGCCCACAATGGTAAATAGGTTGAGAATCTCTGCTAATTTATGCCCATTGTGGTGGTCCATACACCATCTGAGGATTGGCACAGCAGAGCTCCACCCTGCTCCTTCCTTTCTTTGACATGACTCTATAACAGGTTGTGTGCGCATTGGGGCAACTGACTATTTTGTTTTGCCACAGTAACTCTGATTTCTGTGAAGAGTAACAGGTGGAATTTGCTTCAAGTGAGCAGCAAGGCAAGAAGCCAAGGGCCTCAGCATTTGAGAACTGTGACCATCTCACAGCAGCTGCTCTCCTCAGTGTGGTGTTCCATTTAGATCTCTCTGTCACTGACTGTGAATTAAGACAGTACTTATGAGCAGTAGTTGTTGCAATGATGGTGTAGTGCAGTGGGTCTCAACCAGGGGTAGGTGTACCCCTGGAGGTGTGCAGAGGTCTTCCAGGGGGTATTTAACTCATCTAGATCAATGTTTCTCATGGGTGTTGCAGCCCAGGGGTGTCATGGGATGGGTTTAGGGGATCGCAAGTGCAGGGCCAGCAAGCAGGGCAATTGCCAGGGCCGCACATCACAGGGGCCCATGCAAAGCTAAGTTACATGCATCAGTCCCACTGCCTGGGGCTTGGCCTTCAGACAGGCTCAAAAGTGAAAAACAGGCTCAAGTATCACACTGAAATGTAAGTACAATATTTATATTCCAATCAATTTATTTTATAATTATATGGTAAAAATGAGAAGGTAAGCAATTTTTCAGTAATAGTGTACTGTGACACTTTTGTATTTTTATTTCTGATTTGTAAGCAAGTAGTTTTTAAGTGAGGTGAAATTTGGGGTACTCAAGACAAATCAGACTCCTACAAAGGGGTACAAGTAGTCTGGAAAGGTTGAGAACCACTGGTGTAGTGATAGGATTGTTAATTCTTTAAAAGGTTTGAGCCCTCTAGTGGTGCTCACTGTCTTCCAGAAGCTAGCCAGAGCAACAGTGTGTATACACAGCTGGGCCTTGCATGTTGTATGTATTTGCTAAATACAATTATTTGGACCCCCCTTGCTTGGGTGGTCCTTCATATTGACACAACACTTGCTTTAATTTAGGGACCACAGAGGTTAAGGGACAGGACAACAGTGAAACAAAAGGTAATATCCAGCAGCCAAAAGAGAGAGAAAGAGGAGAGATATACCTGTGATTTTTTTCATAATTGTCTCATATGTTTTTATTTGACTGTCATGTTTTTCATGAAGATGGCTTGGAACACTGTCCAATACCCAGGGCTGGCCTTACCATGAGGCGAACTGAGGCGTCCGCCTCAGGTACCAGACTGTGGGGGGGGGCGCCACTAGGACCCAGAGTGTAGAAAATTGTGTCTGCTGCCGGTGCATGTCTTCTCTCTGCTCTAGATGCACAGAGATGGTGGAGTGCTGTGCTGGAGGAAGGAGCAGGGCCGGCTTTAGCAAGAGCGGGGCCCGATTCCTGGGGGCGGGGCTTGCTGCAAGCCCCGCCCCCAGGACCTGAGCCGCGCCGGGGGGGGCCGGGGGGGCCCCGCGCCGCCAGGGGGGCCGGGGGGGCCCCGCGCCGCCAGGGGTGGCCGGGGGGGCCCCGAGCCGAGCCGCGCCGCCGGGGGGGGTCCGGGGGGGCCCCGAGCCCAGCCGCGCCGCAGGGGGGCCGGGGGGCCCCGAGCCCAGCCGCGCCGCAGGGGGGCCGGGGGGCCCCGAGCCCAGCCGCGCCGCAGGGGGGCCGGGGGGCCCCGAGTCCAGCCGCGCCGCAGGGGGGCCGGGGGGCCCCGAGTCCAGCCGCGCCGCAGGGGGGCCCCGAGCCGAGCCGCGCCGCCGGGGGGGCCCCGAGCCGAGCCGCGCCGCCGGGGGGCCGGGGGGGACCCGAGCCGAGCCGCGCCGCCGGGGGGGTCCGGGGGGGACCCGAGCCCAGCCGCGCCGCAGGGGGGCCGGGGGGCCCCGAGTCCAGCCGCGCCGCAGGGGGGCCGGGGGGCGCCGAGCCGCGCCGCCGGGGGGGACCCGAGCCGAGCCGAGCCGCGCCGCCGGGGGGCCGGGGGGGACCCGAGCCGAGCCGTGCCGCGCCGCAGGGGGGCCGGGGGGGACCCGAGCCCAGCCGTGCCGCGCCGCAGGGGGGCCGGGGGGGACCCGAGCCCAGCCGTGCCGCGCCGCAGGGGGGCCGGGGGGCCCGGAGCCAAGCCACGCCGCGCCGCAGGGGGGCCGGGGGGCCCCGAGTCCAGCCGCACCGCCGGGGGGGCCGGGGGGGCCCCGAGCCGCGCCGCGGGGGGGGATGGGGGGGCCCGAGCCGCGGGGACCGGGCCGGAGCCGGGCCACGGGGGCCGTGCTGGGGCCTGCGGGAACGGGCCGCGCCTCCCCGGAGCCCTTCTCCCGCCCCCACCCCAGCTTACCTTGTGCTGCCGGCCGGCCCGCCCCTGCTGCTTAGTCTCAGACTTCCCGCGAATCAGAGATTCGTGGGAAGCAGGGGAGGGGGCGGGGCGTGCAGGGGAGGGGAGGAGGGGGAAGTGAGCTGGGGGTGGGGTGAACAGCTGCAGCGCGGGGCCCTCTTGGCGCGGGGCCCAATTCAGCCGAATCGTCTGAATCGGCCTAAAGCCGGCCCTGGGAAGGAGGGCACAAGACACATAACAGGCAGACAGGAGAAACGGTGAAAGGGAATAACAGAAAGCAGCAGTAGCTGCAGGGAGAGAGAGGAGGAGGAGCCTCTTATGTACCTCTCTAGCACCCCCAGGAGCCTGGACTGATTAACACCAGCTACTCAGAGAGCTTCCTGTTTCCTGCTGCTTCCCTGAACCCACTTGAGGAGAACAGGCAGTCAACTGAAGTAGTCGGAGCCAGTTAGGCCCTTAAGACGCTGATATCTTCCCTCACTCAGGCCCTGCTACCAGCCTGCTTATTTGTCCTCTTCAACTGAGTGTTGAGAGCCGCTATAGCTGGTACAGAACAGCAGTCATGAGTGAAAGAAGAAAACGCCCCTCTGGGGCAGCATTCAGAAAAAGAAAGCAAGCAAAGGAAGCTTTTCTATCTAAGCAGGAAGGAGCTCTCCTGAGATACATAGACACAAATGTTCACGGTGAGCCTTCCCGCCCCAGTGAGGATGTGAGTGGTGAGGAGATGCCTGATCTTCCAGTTAGTCAGAGTGCAGGAGACCTGGCAACTACTGCCGCATCCATATCTCCATCTCAAATGGATGTAACCATGCACATTCCTGAAGAAAAGTGTAGATCAGAGAATAGTGTGGTGGAGGCGCAAGAAACAGCTGCTGCTGAGTTTAGTTCCTTAAGTCTAGATGATCCAGGACTGTGGACCCACTTGAGCAGTAGCCTGAGGGACTTCCTTGTACTGCCTGGGCCACAGCAAGTGAAAAACTTCATGTTCCCCAAAGACAATGGAAATAGAAGTTTCCATCCAACATGTTACTGCCATGAAATCCCCAATGGTGATAAAGTGGAGAGGCCATGGCTTATGTACTCAAAAACCCAGAATGCTGCATACTGTTTTTGTTGCAAACTCTTCTAGTCTACTGTTCTAGCCACATTGGGTTCTACAGGAACAAAGGACTGGAAAAATCTGGGTAGAAATCTGGCATACCATGAGAAGGCAGCAAATCACCAGAGAGCATTCCATAGATGGAAAGATGAGACTAAGGTTAAAGGCCACCATAGATGATCAGCATCAAGAGAAGATTGCATCAGAGTCTCTTTACTGGCAAAATGTTCTGAAAAAGCTCATTGCCGTTGTGAGAATGCTTGCTACCCAAAACCTAGCCTGCGTGGCACTTCAGATCAGCTGTTTGTGCCAAACAATGGAAACTTCCTTAAAATTGTGGAGCTGATGGCTGAGTTTGATGCTATGCTCCAGAAGCATCTAAAAAGAGTCACCACCCAAGAAATGTACACACACCACTACCTTGGAAAAACAATTCAAAATGAGATCATACAGTTACTGGCAACAAAAGTCAAACAGAAGATTGTGACAGATCGGAAGTCAGCAAGATATTACTCTGTTATTTTGGACTGCACACCCAACATCAGCCATATGGAACAAATGACTTTAATGGTGCGTTTTGTAATAACAACAGAACCTAGTGAAAATGTCCCTGCAATGGTGACTGTCAGAGAGCATTTTCTAGAATTTATTGACATTGATGATACTACAGGAGCTGGTATGACAAATGTGCTTCTTAAAAAGCTGGAAGATACAGGAATTGCGATAGCTGACATGAGAGGTCAGAGCTACGATAATGGTGCCAACATGAGAGGAAAGAACAGAGGAGTGCAAACACAGATCTGAGAGTTAAACCCTCAAGCTTTTTTTGTCCCATGCAGTTCTCATTCATTGAACTTGGTGGTCAGTGATGCAGCATCAGCTTCTAGTGAGGCTGCTGAATTTTTTAATGTAATTCAAAGCATCTATGTATTTTTCTCTGCATCAACTCATCGATGGCAAATTTTGAAGCGACATCTGGGAACATCCTCCCTGACACTGAAACCACTGAGTGCCACACAATGGGAAAGTTGAGTGGAGGCGATAAAGCCTATCAGACACCAAATTGGGAAGATAGATGATGCAATAGTTGCCATTATGGAGGATAATGCTATGACAGGAACTGTTTGTGGGAGAATAGTGGCAGAGAGAAATGGAGTTACCAGAAACATCCATAACTTCAAATTTCTGTGTGGCTTAGTGTTGTGGCATGACATACTGTTTGAAATAAATGTTGTAAGCAAGAGACTCCAAGGTGTTGACCTTGATATATCTGGAGCAATGGAACAACTGGACAAAGCAAAGTCATACCTACACTCTGACCGGTCAGATGAGAGATTTCAAAATGTTCTGAAGAGTGCACAGAAGTTGGCAGAGGAACTTCACACTGAAGCTATTTTCCCACCCCTTCAAGAGTCACCGAAGAAGAAGACATTTTGATTATGAGGCATGGGATAATCCCATAAGAGACCCCAAACAACAATTCAAAGTTGAATTCTTTAACCAGGTGCTAGATCGTGTAATACAGTCAGTTGAAGAACGTTTCACACAGCTCAAGGAACACAGCAGTATATTTGGGATGTTGTATGATATTCCAAAACTCCTCACTATACCTGAAGAAGACCTACACGAGCAATGCAGGGCACTGGAGATAGTGTTGACACATGATGACATGCGCGATATTGATGCAAGTGATTTACGTGATGAACTGAAAGCCCTTTCAAGATACATTTCAGCAGGATCAACTCCAAAGGCTGTTCTGGAATATAAGATGACCACCCTCTTTCCAAATGCTTTTGTTGCTCTGCGCATACTTCTAACACTTCCTGTAACAGTTGCCAGTGGAGAATGCAGCTTCTCCAAGCTGAAGTTAATAAAAACACATCTACGCTCCACAATGACACAGGAGAGGCTGGTCAGCCTTGCAACCATCTCAATAGAGCATGAGCTGGCCCAGACTGTGGACCTTCAGGAAGAGTTCAAATCTTTGCAACCAAGAAGGCACGGAAAGCACCACTTTGATTATTCAAACAGATAAAAATGCCAGTGTTTACTATGCAGACAAGAAAAGTTACATTTGCTGTTCAGGCGTTTGAAAGTTAAGTGTTACTTAAAATTTTTGAACAAGGCATTTTAAGTTGTTCTCCTTTATTGGCAGGGCCGGCTCTACTATTTTGGTTGCCCCAAGCAGCGCGCCGAATTGCCACTGCGGACAGCGGGGGCAATCCGTGTGCCGTTAGGGCGGCACACACGTTTCCACAGCGGTGACAATTCGGCAGCATCTTCTGTCTTCAGCCAGAAGACAGAAGCCGCTGAATTGCCGCTGCGGGCAGCTGAACATAGAAGCTGCTGCCGAATTGCCGCCGCCACGGAAACGCGTGTACCGCCCTAACAGCACATGGACTGCCTCCGCCATCCGCGGCGGCAATTCGGCGCGCTGCTTGGGGCGGCAAAAACACACGGACTACCGCCCCTTGCAGATTGCCGCCCCAAGCACCTGCTTGGAATGCTGGTGCCTGGAGCCGGCCCTGTTTATTGGGGTAGGTAGCAGAGCAGTACCATGAGAGGAGTAGAACAGGAAGAAGGCAGAATTGAGACCTTTCAAAGCTTTGGCCTAAGCGAGGGGGCATGGAGGCATAATTTTAGCTCCCCGCCTCAGGTGCCAAAATGTTGTGGGCAACGCGGCCAATACCTCCTGGATTACACTTAGTTTGGCTTATTCTTTGAATTCAGTGGCAGCACTTCAGGCAATCTATGGGGGGCAGGAGGGCAGTGCAGGGGAAAGTTTTTAACCCTTTGCTGTTAGGTGGAGCAAACAGGGGTACAGGCACAATTTGTAGTCTGTTTATGACAACAGTGAGTTAATTCATCACAATTTAATTTGTTGATATACATGATGTACTTTCTAGATGATAGCATGATCGTTACTAGTCATTGTCCCATAACAGTGTGGATTGAAATCTTAATTCGCCAATCACATTGCTTCCTCCTCCATCCTATAAATATTCTGAAGTTGTTTATCTTGCCAAATATCTTTGTTTGTACACCATTATCTTAGCTGATGTCTACACATTTCTGGCAACAGCTATAGAACCAGCAAGAGGCAACACATTATTTATTCCTGGGTGTTTTGAATTGCTTTATAGCTGACAGGATGCTGAGCACAACATGTCCTGGGTCTATGATGTTGGCTGACTGCTAAATTGTGGTCAGCATACTGTAAGCTTATCTAACTCAACTGTTCACAATTATGTTCAAATGTGATTAAAACTTGTCATGAAGACATGCCCTTGACTGTGAAGAAACTGACAGCTTTAAAATGGATGCTATGTATTGGTGAGCAAAATATAGAGGTGAATGATTATTTTAATTAATAATCAACTAGCAATTTAAAAGATTTGCAGGTTCAGTTTGGAGAAGTAAAAAGATATATCTGCATCCATTTTAGACACTAAACTTTTTATTTTATATGCAATTTTGCTACTAACTCTTAAAGATGCTGTTGGTTGTGATTCAACTTATATTTACAGTCTTATCATGACTCTGCTTATCAAAAAATGCTGTGGCTGCTGAATTCTGACTTAAATCTTTCCATTCATGTTGCGGAAACACTCTCACCCACACACTGACAAATTCTTTTGGATCAGCCTACAGCCCCACATCACATATGGAAAAACATCTTTAATAAAACAATAACATCCCAAGAATTTCCCAGTGGAGCTCCTTGATGAAATTTTCACAGGGAAAGCCTGTTAAGGTAGCTGGGTTGAAGTTGTAAAACAGCAATTTTTTTCTTACCATTATTGGTTTGGAAAGAGTTAAATAGTTTGAAATAGGTGCATTTCAAGGGCACTTTCTGTCTGTGCAAACAGAGAAGACAGCCCACACAGGGCTCTAACCTGCCAAACGTCACATGTGACCAAAAGCTACTGGGTTGCAAAATGTGCAGCTAAGTCCTACTTGAGAGAGAGAGGATTAAAAACAAGGAAGACAGTCTGGCTCTCTGGGCCAAATACTTAAAGGGGCATCAACAGGGCGTCTAATTCTGTAAGCCAAGTCCTCTACTAGTGGTCGGGTCAGGTAGTTGTCCAGCATCATAATCACCCGAGAAGGGAAGAGATTTCAGAATGGTTTACTGTTCAGCTAACGCCCTCTGTGGAATAACTTATGCAGAACAGGCCACAGTTTTATGTACAATAGAATTGGTTATTATGGGGATGTGAATAAAGGGCAAGCTTGATCATGGATTTTGAATGGAAAATAACAGGACTCACTGTTATTGCAAATTGAGTGGAAAATCTTGTAGAGATCATGGTCATCAGCATGACACCTTGTGCGATCCTCAGTTGAAGCCACAGATGATTAATTCTGTTTTGCCTTTTAAAATAGGATCAGTCTGCCTTTTCCATTAGTCTCAACTCTCTTACCTCAGACAGGAAGCTGACAGCCCACTGCTGCTTCTAGAGAGCTGACTATTACACCAGCCTCTGAACCCCTCACTATTTGATCCTCATTTCATTATGTGGTGGCTGAATTTCACCACCCTGTCTATTTAGATGTTTCTTTTTTTTTTCCAGAATGCCATTGAAATCTACAGCCTGCATGTGGAATCTACGGTTACATCTCGATTTGCTCATACAGTTATCACCAGCAGACTTGTCAACAAGGTTAATGAATCCCAGGAGGCTGTTTTTGAAGTGGAATTACCTAAGACAGCTTTCATCACTAACTTCAGCATGTAGGCTGTTCTGCTACATCTAATACTAATAATGTGGGTCTCCCTCTGTGGTGTATTAAAACATCAGTGCACCTTTCTGATGATACACTGAGTGTAACATTGTGGAAAAACCAGGTGTAGTCTGCAGACTGAAAAAGTTGAGAATGAAAGTTGGATATAATACAGTGATGTTCAATAAATTAGCCTGCCTGCTGTGCAAGGTTTTTTATATCCTTGCAAGATGGCATATTTTATTGCAGAAATTTCAAGAGGTCAATGCTGCTTGATATTCCTGCTGCATGACCTCTAACCTCATCAAAGGGTGTCTGAGTGTGTAGGCACAAAGACAATGACACCATGGCACCCTAGTGAGCTATGATGATTGGAGGGAGGTGAGACGTAAGGGCTTCCTGTGCCCGATGCCCTGTGGTTTTCGGTATTCCCCCTTCCTCTTCCACAGACCAGCAAAGCCCACCTCTTTGTTTTAATATTTTAAAACATTTTAGGTCAATTGATGGAGAAACATATCCAGGAACAATAAAGGAGAAAGCATCTGCACAAGAGCAATATGACATTGCGGTTTCACATGGTCAAAGTGCCGGCCTTGTCAAGTAAGCAGCAGTTCTGATTCACTATTATTTCCTCTGATTTTCAGTTTCAATATTATAGATTGGGTTAAACTGCATTGAAACTAATGCATTCAGAAGAAATGTATGAAGCAATTGAGATCCCTTATGGAATAGATAGCTGAAACAATTGAATAGGGGGCTCTGTCCAAAACAAAGCCACATGCAGGGCTGGAGTAGGAGTTAATCCTGCAGAGGTGAGGGAGTTCTACTGTGATCTGATAAATTCAGAGGCAGGAGATTGGATTGGAGGGGGGCGTGGTGAAGCAGCAAGAAACACCACAGAAACAGACTAAGGCTTTGTCTACACTACACAGCTTTTAGTGAAATAGCCATGTCGACACAGCCGTGTTGCTAAAAGTTGGGCAGTTGTTTGTTGGCACTTTTGCCAACAAAATACTTCCACCCTCAACGAGCGGCGTTTACGTTGTTGACAGGGGAACACTCCTACCAACAACGCACTATTCACACTGAGACTCGCCGCGGCAAAACTTTTGTCTTTTTTGGAGGGGGAAGGGTTTAGCACCTCTGAATGACAAAAGTTTTGTTGCTCAATTGCCAGTGTAGACATAGCCTAAGGTTCTGTCTACAGTAGAGACCTTAGAGTGGCACAGCTGTACTGATGCAGCTGCACCAGTGTAAGATCTCTCATGTAGCCCTCTATGCTGATGGGGGAGATCTCTCCTATCCAGGGCTGGCTCCAGCGTTTTTGCCACCCCAAGCGGCAAAAAAAAAGCAAAAAAAAAAAAGCCGCGATCAGATTGGCGGCATTTCGACGGCAGCTCTACCACCACCTCTGAATTCTTCAATGGCAGGTCCTTCCCTCCGAGAGTGACCAAGGGCCCCTCCGCCAAATTGCCACTGAAGACCCAGATATGCCGCCCCCTTCCATGGGCCGCCCCAAGCACCTGCTTGCTGCACTGGTGCCTGGAGCTGGCCCCGCTCCTGTCATCAGAATTAAACTACCTCCAACAAGTGGCAGTAGCTAGGCACATCTCCACTTATGCCAGCAAAACTTATGTCACTCAGGGGAGTGTTTTATTCACATCCCGGAGTGACATAAGTTTTGCCAACATAGGTGGTAGTGTAGACATGGCCTCAGAGAATGAGCAGAACGCCAAGGAGATGGCAAAACAAGCTCTGGGTACACAGCCCTAAGAAAAAGCCTAGAGAGAGCTTTTGGAGGCTAAGTACTGGCTTGGAAAGTTGAGCAAAGGAAATATCTCCAGCTGTTTGATTTCCCCCTGAGTTCAAGGAACAAGGACTTGGTGCATTATTTGTAAATAAACAGGATTGCATCAAAGAAATACATGGCTCCATCATTAATTTCTCTTCCTAATGAAGCAACCTGCAGGACCCTAAATTTTGGCTAAACACTCAGGTGAAAAATGGATACCACCAAAATGTGTTTCGAATCCATGGCAAAATGAAAAAAAACCCTGTCTCTTACACAGAATAAAGAGTTACTAGATTAAAATTGATCTAAGCAATAAGTGCAGCAAGGGGAATTATTCATAGTCCACCCAGAAATGTGGTTGGATAGAAAGCTCTATGGGCTACACTGGGGTGTAACAGCATGCGCAGGCATAACCCATTGTAGGTTCAAGACCTAACACTGCTTCAGAACTTTAGGCAACATTGCACTGGAGGAGAATATTCAGTCTAGGCTTCCAGTTATTCAATCCTACCGCCACTGGCATTAATTCCAACCACCAGTGCCTCTAGGTTTCTACTACAAATCTAAACTCATCTCCTACATATAGAATAGATACTGTACACTAAAAACTTTGAAATGGTAAGTAACTCTCCGTGGGATGTGAACAAGTCTTATTTACATTAAATAAAGTGACCTCTCTCTCCTTGGCTGTGCCACTTGACCACTCTTTAACTCAGACAAATGGAAACTTTGGCAATATCCCCTGAAAATATCACAGTAAAAAGCTAAATGTCAATTTTGCTTATTTTCAGAACCACTGGAAGGAAACTAGAGCAGTTTCATGTTTCAGTCAACGTTGCATCAGACAGTAAGGTTACCTTTGAGCTGATATATGAGGAGTTGTTGAAGCGACAGCTGGGGAGGTATGAATTGTTATTTAAGGTCAGACCCAAGCAGCTTGTTAAACACTTTCAGGTAAGCTACACCTAGAGGCTTTAGGAATAAATGGCGCTACCTTGTTTGGGCAGCCCTGCAGCTGCCAAATGACGCTAACCTATTTTCCTTCTTTCCTTCAGATTGATGTCCACATCTTTGAACCCCAGGGTATAAACTTCCTGGAAACTGACAGCACCTTTATGACAAATGAGTTAACTGAAGCTCTTACAAAGGTGCAGAATGAGACCAAGGTAAAACATCATCAGGAAAATTATATTAAAGCTAACGTTAAAAAAATTATATAATACATAGGTTGGGAAAAGAGTGTCTGTACATCTGGGTATAGTGCTTAGATTATCCACAAATATAAAGTTAGTTTTTAAAAGTCACATGATACCTAGAGTACATAATCAGCAATAACCCAAATTTAGGTGAATAGATTTAAGAATACAGTTTAGATATTAGAATCTGAATATTTGGGTACATCACTCATGAAAAGTTGTACAGAGATTTGGTTGTGGAAAGCAAAATATATCAATGAGTGAAGATTGTCCTCAGTAATTGAGAATTAGGTTGGTTGTCCATTTAGAAAATACAATCCATGAGGAAAGTATTTGTTACTTTCCTGACTGCGCTTCTCATCGGCACTCCAGCTCATTCCTCCTGGTATTGCCAATGTCCAGTTATGTGTTCTATGTAGATGTCCCTCGACCACCTGATGGCATCCGACACCATGAGTTGCCACATCAGCTGAGCGTAGCGTTGACTGATTCCGCATTCTCTCAGCACTCACTCGTTACTGGGGTTGCATGCCCCTAAGGCTCTGATGATCAGTGCATGTGTCTGGACCTGGTAACCCTTAGCTCTCAAGGTTTCGGCCAGACGGGCATATTTCTCTACCTTTCAAGTAATGCTAATAGAAATTTATCTGTTATTGTTAGTTGCTATTTATTTTTGTGATTAATCTTAGTTTAGTTGCTTTTGTGTTTAATTTTCAGGCTCATATTTTATTTAAACCAACAATAGTTCAACAAAAGAAGAGTCCTGAACTTGAGGAAACTCTCCTAGATGGAGACTTTATCATACGTTACGATGTTAAAAGGAGTGTCAGTGCAGGAGATATACAGGTAACAAATATACGTCTGGAAGTGCAAATGAGAGAGATCATCATGGGTTGATAGATTCTGAAAGTGCTATAGTACAATTAAAAAGTGTAGTCACCAATCCAGAGTGAGGTGGAGTTGAAGGTAATCAGTAAACCCAGAAAGCACCATCCATTGACAAATTAGTCTTATATTGCATCATGCTCTTTTTCTGTAAAGGGGATTTTCAAATGCTGGCAGACCTAAGGATTACTTGCCAGTCTTTGTTGTAAATGAGATTAGCTGAATTTGATGTAGACAATTGTTAAACAGTAATTACTTGTGTATATACTACATTTATCTCTATTTACGTTGTAAAACAATTTTAATAAGATTTTTGTTATAAAAGAACAGATCTGTTTAAAAAGTTTGTGGACCAACACATGCCCTTGTAACAGGGCAGGACACTCACCAGTGCGGCGCCTCCTGCTGGCCAGTCCGGGAATTAGCTCATCCAGCTCAGGAGTGCCCTCCTCTGGCCGGTTTCTCCCCTGTCCTTACCTGTCCCTCTGCAGTTCCTTTATCTCCACCAGATCAGGCCCCGCGTCCCTCCCGGACCACAGTGCCCCTTACCTTGGGGTGCTGCCCCACGGCAGTGTCCCCACACTCTGGGTCTCCCCTCCCCAGGGAGCCCCCAACCCCCTATACCCACCTTGCCTCAGTGGCTACTGCCAGTCGTCATCTAACCCCTTCTCTCAGGGGCAAACTGCAGTCTGAAATGGCCACTCATCACTGGCAAGGGGGTTGGACCGGCTGCCTTTTTTTGCCCTGGCTGCCTCCCTGCAGCCCTAATACCTCCTCAGGCCTTTGCCACAAGACCTCAGCCTGGGAGGTCGCCAGGCCAGGGCTCCCCAGCTCAGCCTGCCCTTTCCCAGTACTGCTCTGTCCAAGGTACCCCTGTCTCTACCAGGCAACTAGGTCCTTCTTGCTCCACTGCTGGAGCAAGACTCACTTCCTTCTCCCCAATAGTGTTGCTAACAACCTCTTGGATTATTAATACAAAATGTTAAAAACTTAATTTACATTTAATCATTTTTATTGTTTTGTTTACTCTGCTTTTTTTAAGTCAGGGCAATGAAAACAGACTAGTCAATTTCAATTTTATTTCTAGTCAGTTTCATTTTCTGTTTATTCTGTGTTTGCAGGATACTGTAAAATTTAGGTTGCAAACACCATAGGGTAATGTTATGTCTTTCAAAACGAATCTTTTTTTTTTTTTAATGTTTTGCAAGAGAAGTCTAAGGAAACCTATTTTTTGATGTTGGGTTTTGTAAAAGTTTGTTTTGACAAAGCTTAGATGTTTGACCTTAATTGTCCTGATAAAATTGTGTTTATCATGGAAGAGCACCCTTCTTAAGAATTGCATAGTCCCATTGAATGTAGTAGAGAAAACAGGATATGATTGTCTTTTGAATTACACTATACAGATGGTGGTGTTTTTCTTTAAAACTTATGTTTCAACAATTATTTTGAGGAAATACAGTTTGGATTTGTCTAGAAGACTAGTAAGCGGATGTTGGATCTGATCCTGTGGCTGTGTCACAATAATGCAAGATGTAAATTATATGTATTAACTTTTTTCTGTTTCAGATCGTAAATGGGTATTTCGTGCATTACTTTGCACCTAGTGAAATGCCAACATTTCCCAAAAATGTCATCTTTGTTGTAGATCAAAGTGGCTCTATGTCAGGCAGAAAAATTGAACAGGTAACTCACTTCTTAAATACAGAATTCCATTTGTATATTTATTCACAGTGTCTGTGCTATTGTATAAATAAAAGCTGATGATTCCACTGTAATTTCTAAAGGTGCTTCATGTACCAGCAGCACGCTAGGAAATAACAGTGATGTTCAGTTTTAAAACTCATGCTACTCCTGTAGACATGCAACATTTTCAGAGGCTAGAAGCCATCTTGCTCTTGGAAATATGCACATGCAACTTTATTAACTTGATAATTTTAAAGTTTAACCCCTTCCTAACATGGCTGTTGTTATAGATATCTCATCTTAATAAAGTTCTAGCTTTCTAACTTAGTTGTTCGCATATGAAAAATTTTGCTTTAGTATTTTTGTTTTCTTTTAATAAAAGTGGGAACAAATAAGATCACAGTGGAATGAAGCCAGTGGAAGTTTTACTCATTGACTTCACTGGGAGCAGAACTGGGCTTCAGTAGAGTATTTGCATCAGTAACAGTTACAAGATTAAGTCACCTGCAATGGCCTCAAATTGAAAGATAAAGTTACTATGGAGTCCTAACAAATGCCCTGATCCTCCACCTCATATTCCAATTTTCAAAGCCATTCCACCCTAGCTTCAGTGACCAGTCCTTGAAACAAACAGTATTACAGTGACTTCCTTCTTCTCCTCCTTCTCCAGAATAAGTTACTGAAATGGTTGTGTAAGCTTTGCATATTTTAGGACCCAATCCTTTTAGCCGTTACTCAAGTGAATAAACACACAGGACCAAATACAGTGGGTGCAAATTCACTGATTTACACCAGGGCTGGTTATGGCCCATGCTTTTTTCTGTAAAGATGATCAGAGAGAAGAACAATTTGCATAATAAAGTGATAATGGCACTGTCACAGAAGTTGGTGTTTAGCTGTGCAGTACTGCCAACCCAAAAAGTAAAAAAAAATAAAAATGAGTCAACCCCCTAAAATTATGAAACTGGCTTAAAATTACAATTTTAAAAAATTGGGGTTCTTTTTATTTGCCTTCTGATTTCTGAAGCTTTACTAAGTTCATTCACTTCATGTTTTCAAGCTTTAATTTTTCCACAACCATGGGAATCAGAAATTGTTTTAAAATGGAAGCTGAGATTCTCCTGCAGTGTCTTGATTTCAGCAGCTGGGAGTTAAGAACAACATCAAATATGATGAGACTTGCAATAAAATTGCAAGAGTTGGCAAAACTAGATGTGTACAAGGAAAGTTTAGATTATGTCTCTAATGTATCCTTGTCCTAAGGGTTGGATTTACATATCAAGAGATTCTTCCTTATTCAACTATATATGAGCCAAAGTTTATAAATTTGAAGCCACTGACAAAGTGAATTACAACATTTGCACTCAGGTGTATAACACAAACAAATATTGTACTTGTAATATGTTACGTTCTTCTGAAGAGAAACCTCATTATTTAAAATAAACTATGCAGCAAAAATAAAGGTATCTTAATAAGCTGCAGCTCCATTTTAAATTCAAATTCTGATAAAATACACTTTCCCCCCACTTTTTAACAGACAAGAGATGCCCTCCTGAAGATTTTGGAAGACCTCAGACCTGAAGATCATTTTAGTTTAATAACCTTTAATAGCCTGGTTACTGAATGGAAGAATACTTTGTTACAAGCAACTGGACAAAATGTGGAAAGTGCTAAAAGATATGTTAAAACTGTTATGGCTCGTGGAGGTAAAGATGATATCTAAATACTTTTAAACATAGACACTCACCACAGAATATGTGAAATAACTCCTAGAACAAACTGTTGTTATTAATTTATGTTATATGGCACTTTTCAGAACAAATAAGATATGATACCTGTCTCAAAGAGTTTACACACTAATTTTAAACAGGAAGTACTAGTTATTTTTTAACAAATACTAGGGATGAAAAGGGACAAGAAGACTGTTTACATTAATAAGATCAACTGGCAAGTAAACTGTTATATGCACATATACAGATGTCCCACTATAGTTATGAAATGTAAGGTATAAGGGAGTTTTTCCTTTTTATATATGTGATTGTTTATAATAGAGCTAGTTGAAAATTTTCCAGTAGAACATTTTTCCTCAGAAAAGGCCAATATGTCAAAATTGAAATGGTCACAATATTTAATTTAAAAATAATTGAAATGAACTGTTTTGATAAGGTTCACCTTATTAGAATGGAATGTTTCAATTTTCCATTTTGAAAGAACTTTTAAAGGTATATTTTATTTTCTATAACATTATAATATATAATAAAATTTTAAAAAATAAAGTCAATTTAAATGCAACATTTCAATTGACTTGAAACAGAAATTTTTCAAAAAGTTGGTTTCAAAGGAAATTTGGAAAATTGATGTTTTGTTCTGATTTGCAACAAAAAACAAATTTGAAAATCACAGAATTTTCTGTAAAATGGAAATTCCAGTTCTCATACAGCTCTATTTTATAGGCAAAAGGTTAATATAACCATTAGTGAACAGTGATGCCCAAAAGTTTATTTTACTTTCTATTCTACTGCTATTAATTTTGTTTTACACTTGATTGAATGTTCAGGCCTCAGCATTTGTTATCAATGTAGACCATCAGTGAGCAGCACAATCCTTAGACTCCTCAAATGAATCCAAGTAACATTTCTTAAATTCTGGTCTCACAGATACTGGTAGTTATTTTATATGGATCGGCTGAAACTCTAAAAAAGGGCCCCTGTCTATGTTCCTCTTCACAGAATACCCCAGAATAACTAATGTACAATTCAATATAACCCATCATTAGCAAACCAAGTAACTTAAAAGCTCAAATCATCCTCTCTCTCTAAAAATTCGCCACCTTTTATAATTTTTTTAAATCCAGTCAAATGCCTCTTTAAAACTGAGGTGAACTGATTGGGTTCTTTTGATTGTTTTTAGATGTAGAATCGTGTGTATTTTCTCTGTTGCAGGAACAGATATCAACAATGCCCTACTGACTGCAGCAAATACGCTGGATAAGGCCAACTATGCTGAGATATTGCAAGCACACAGCATTTCCATGATAATTTTGCTGACAGATGGTCAACCCACTGTTGGTAAGTTAATCACAATAAGGCAATTCCCCTTCCCCTAATTATGCATCTTTTACATTGACATTCTGGTAGTTGTTGTACATGGTCTGTATACTAGAAAACCCACGCCCAGAAGTGGGATGGAAATTCTCACCTATTCTTGGTCCACTCAAAATCTGGAGAAAGGCTACTTCTACAAACTATACATGAAAGGAACGTGGAAAGAGCTGAACTTGAGATGGTGGCAATAATCTGCATGTTTGAGCGTAAACCCTTTGACAAGAAACACAATCTAAACACAATCCCTTGTGCAATTTACAGTCTGTGAGAGGTGAGGCAGGCTAGCTGTGTATGGTTGAAACCTGAAGGCAACATACTTAAAGGTAAACCATGGGCACACATCAGTGCTGTGTTTGTGTACTATATGTGTGCATCCTTTTGGGCTTAGGTTACAACACTTTCTCCTCACTTCCCAAAATCTGACTGTATATTTTAATAGTACCTTTTATTCTGTAATCTTTTGTGAATTTTGATCTTAATTAGCAACTCACTGTGATATCACAAGATGGGGGGATTATGATGTGAGAAAGTAATTAAACAGCTAATTCTGATGACACAATTAAGCAATTATGACATGTAAGAAACATGCACCAAGTTCAGATGAGTCCTTAAGAAACAAAATATTCTGTTTTCATGCTAATTTCCTTAAGCAACTAGAAAAGAAAACACTGAAATCGTGGGCCCTGAAATGAGCAGAATTGTTTCTGAACAAAGATTTTCAAAGTTTTGCATGAGGCATCTGCTTCTTTTCAATGACTGCAAGATAGAGTCAACCCATGACCCCTGTATATGCAAAACCCATAAGTGGTAGGCCTGTCTACTAACTCTCACAATCCAAATGACTTTTTTTTTAACTAAAAACAAAATTAAAAGATTAAAAAGATGGGGAAATTACCTTTGTCCCATAATATTACTACATAACTTAAGATAGTGCTGGTCTAGTAGTTAAAGCAGGAGACTGGGAATCTGAAGACCTTAATTCTGTTCCTGACTCATCATGTGACACTAAATCAATGGGATTGCTCACATGAGGAGAGGTTCCAGGATTGGCCCTTAGTGATTTTGAATATCGTGTTGTATGAAAAGCTTCAATCCAGTGACCACAGTGATGGCTAAATGGGGGCAGTTAGAGAACCAATGAAGTTTTTAAATCACAGTTCATCTGGATTGCCTATGAGCTAATTTATTTTCTCTATATATAAATATATATGTATAATTTCTGTTAATGACTTCCATCTCCATCCCTGTGCCTCCATCTTTAATTGTTTGTATTGTAGCTGTCCAACTCAATTTGTAAGTTCCTTGAGACAGAGTCTTGTCTAACCCATGTATTTTGTAAAACACTGTATGTAACTGGAGTGATCTGAATAATAGTAATAGGTGTTTCATGAGTGTATTAGGTGGAGAATTAGACCCAGTTGCTGAGAAAGCAGAGTGGTATTTTCATCCTCAACTAAGCAGAATTCAACAACTTATTTTTTTTAAAGTTTCACTTTGAATTATTTGTAAGACTTTTGAAGCAAAAATTTCAGTACATCTCATTGCTGTCTTTCTATATTTAAAAAAAACCCTCCCTCCCTCCCTCTCTCTCTCTGTATATATACACAAACACATATTCTTTCTTTCTTTCTCTCTCTCTCTCTCTCATTCACACACACTGTATTTTCATTTTTTTAATAACAGGTGTTCAAGATGTTGAAATAATTCAACAAAATATACAGAAGGCTATCAAAGGAAAATATGTCCTCTATTGCCTTGGCTTTGGTTTTGATGTCAGTTACAAGTTCCTTGAGAAGATGGCCCTAGATAATGGAGGAATAGCTCGTCGTATATACGAGGACTCTGATTCAGATTTGCAGCTCCAGGTAGGGTTCTGTTAATAATTTAGGAAACATATTAACTAGTGACTCTGGCCTATTTAAATCAACTAAAGGCATGCCATGAAACTCTTAACTGTGAGACCAACACAAATGAAAACCTTTGTGGGCTCTCAAAGAGAGCAAAAAGTTGTATCTGTTTTCTCCTCAAATTTTGTGTCCAAATGAAAGGCCAGTTTTTAGAGTGAACGAAAACGTTTGTGGCATACACAGGGCCAAATCTTGAAATTCTCTCATCTCTTCTAGGCAAATGAGTGAAAAATTTTAATTTTGTGTGAAGAGATTAAATCTGTCATTTAGTGTTTCTGAAAGATACATTCTTTAATAGAAATGATTCTGTAGAAATGTTGATTCCTGGTTCAGATTTTTTACTTTTATTTATTTCTGTTTCTAAAACAAAAAAGATAACTATCCAAAACTCTAGGCATCCAGCCTATAATTTGATACACAGCACAGGAGCACATTGGTCAAGCTCAACTATAAACTTTCACCAATAAACTGACCTGAAAGTTTTCTAAATGTTTGAAAAAGTTTGATCCATACCCCTCTCCATATGCCTTTATTTTTTAGTTCTGGATGGATACTGAAGTACCAGATTACCATAAGAAATATAGCTTATGTGGAATTGCTTGTCTGATCAGAAAAATAACTTCACTAACCCTTGCCAAAAAGGCTTATTTTGTGAAGTTTCCATTATGCAGCTCCAAGTGAATCAGATATGTATTTGTGTTTCTATGTGCCCATCTGAACTGAACCTTGGAGCCTATTGAAGTTCCCCCTCATCACTAGTCAGAATGTGAAATGTAGTCACCCTTAAATTCTGAAATTAAAGTAGCACACCGGTGAAACAGAATTTGTGATGCCACAGGTAATCCACCAGATTCCCTGTGTCGCTATCCATGGAAATCCAAATCCAATGTAAATCCAGTCATATATGATAATAGACGAGGCAGAGTATAAAGGGAGTTCCTAATATAGTTTTGTAGGAAGAGAAAAATAAACACCAGGTCTTTTGAGATGTGTTTAAATATTTGACAGGTTACTTACTTACAGTTAGTTATACAATCACTTGGTCTCTCTCTCTCTCTCTAGAGCTTTTATCAAGAAGTGGCTACTCCCATATTAAAGGATATTGAAATACAGTATGCAGAAAATTCCATCCTGGAATTAACTCAGAACAGTTTCAAACTGTTTTTTGATGGTTCTGAAATTGTGGTAGCTGGAAGAATTGACAATGAACTTGATGTTTTGCCAGTGGAAATTCAAGCTCAGTCAGTAAGTACTTATAAGTCCTGAGAGTTTTCTACACAAAGAGAAATTTGTACATATACTGTAAGGGGCATATTCTTGAAATTTCCATGGTCTCTTCTGTACATCAATAAAAAAAATTAAAAATATCTTGTATATATTTTATGTTCACCTCTGCTTCTGATATGTACAGACCAGAGAGAGGTTCTGTTGGTCCATAAAGTATCACCACATGTTCTAAACAGTGGTTTATTTATAAAGAATAGCTTGGGAAGAAGAAATGTCAGATATGAGTATAATTAAATAGTGTAATCACTAATGTGGCACAAATAGAGCATCTATTATGTCCTATTAGCTGTTCCTTCTTTTAGTCTTCCTGGAGCTTCTGAAAGTTATTCAGTTATGACTAGAAATTATTTCATGGGTATTTGAGATCTAAGTTGTTATATTCCATTGAGGCATATATCTTGTTAAAATATCATTTTAATTAATCGTGTAAAGAGTGAGATTTTTTGATAATTCCGGCAGCTAAACTGAGAATAAGATAACACCCATCTAGTACGGAATGTAGCTCTCTGATGGTATGTATTGACTTATTATAACTAATTGAATTTAAATAGTTTAACACTGGTGCACTTTAAATATGGCAGGGCAGTTTTATTGTAAATATTGTAACCAGCTGCCTGCTATCCAAACACTAAGAAATTTCATTGGGGAAAAAGTATCCTATAGCTGACATCAATTTTTTTTGCTTGGTCTTTTCAGGATCTTTTAAATAAATTATTTTTGAACTGGGTAAGGTCTTGAAACTTAAAAATATTATTGTCTTTAAATTGTCTCTTGAGGGTCAATCTCTCTCTCTCTCTCAGCATACTAGTAACCTGATTTTTAAGGAGGAAGCAAATGTAAGAGAAAAGGAGAAAGTATTTCAACATCAGAAGTACATTTTTGGAAATTTCATTGAGAGATTGTGGGCTTACTTAACCATTCAACAGCTGCTAGAAAAATCGTAAGCTAATAAGCTAATAAAATCCTCATGTTGTGTATTATGAATTTATAAACTTCTTCATAAAAACAAACCATAGATTCTTTATTCACATGATGGGAAAGGAAAGTGTGAATATTCCTGCACATAGCCTTAAAAAATATACCCAGTGAAAAGAATACTTCAGGACTGTATAATAATGATCCAATACTTTGCAGTTTGACAGTGTTATATGCTGCTGTGTTTGGGATTATTATTGTGAAATGCTATAGTATTTATTTATATGGACTATACTGAGCTTCCATAGTACAGTCAAGTATATATCTAGTGTAGGTGTTGCCAACTGCAAATGATTGAGGTATGTCCATAAATCATGCATTTTCAAGGTCCACTTGTATGTTTACTTGTAATTACAGAGGCCCTGACACACAAACACATGAGCATGGGCATAATTGTATAGGCATGAATATTTGAGTTATTCTAATGGGACTACTCATATTTAAAGTTACTAGAAAATCCCTAGGAGAAAGTTTGAGGACCCCTAACTAGTACTCAGCTGAAAAGTTCACTTTATTTTTTTAAGTCATGAATGCCAACATTAGTATTTCAGCTCAAGAGGAACAGCAGAAAAACCTGCAGGTGGCTCGAGCTTTGGAGCTATCTATGAAGTACAGTTTTGTTACACCTCTCACTTCCATGGTGGTCACCAAACCTGATGATCAACAGAAACTCCAGCTGGCAAACAAACCAGCTGAATCTGGTAAATTCAATTTGGAATGATCCTATTTCAGTTACAAACAATACAATCAATAGTTGCAGATCCATTATCTCCATGATCTAATTTTCAGTGGTAATGATGTAAACCAGGTTACACACCGCAAGTCTAATTTCAGACTACTATTTAAATGGAGGGGGAATAGTAAATAAGTAGTTAATTACATGAATTAATACTGAGCAAATGCTTATTGCTGAAGTTCCTTCCCTGCCCACTTCAAGAAAATCTTGCTCATTTCTCTCTCTGATTAAACTGAAACTAGTAAATAAAGAGAGAGACTAGAAAGAATGTCACTTCTTATAGGGCTTTTGTCTACTACATCTACAATCTCTTAAAACAAATTCTTTACCATGGTATTCAGACAATGAACCCCTCCTATTTCCCCCAATTTTCCTGTTTACTAAAACACATTTGAGTACATCAGCAACTGGTGGTTGAAGTATGATCCTAATCTGTCATCACTCCTCTGTCTAGATAATGAGAAGTCAAGATTTACTGGATTTTCAGGTAAGCGATCTCAGCTCTTCAAGTAATTTTTCCTTAATTGGCCGAGCTTTTGAGGCTTTCCACGCAACTTCATAGCAGTTCTCTGGGCTTGTCTACATGGGGAAGCACAGGAAAATTTGTCTGTCTGTAAAGTGTTAACTTTTGAATGCTGCATCTGATTAATTTCAAAATTTCAAAGAATGTTCTAGGCATGAATGAGCACAGACATACTGATATGGGGGAAAACTGGAAAACCAAAAGAGGGAAAACGGGGGACACATGGAGCTCCTGCCATCTGTTTAGTAGAGCCGCAGTTTAAGGCACTTCTGCAGCTGTCTATAGGTCAAAGAACTGGTTGATGGTGCCCATTAACATCATCCAGCATAACAACACCCTAACTCATCTCTGCCCATCCCAACAGAGTTTAACATGTTGACACTCTGAATGATTTATCTCCCAGACACAATGAAAAGAAATAATAATGGTGGGGAAAGGGGGAAATTGCCGGGGAGTAGGGTGGGGCCAAAAGATCCCCTGGCACAGGGCGGGGGAGGGGGGAATAGGTAACCTGGCATGGGGGGAAGGGGAGAATACAGATGCCCTGGTATGGTGGAAAGAAGGAAAATGGAAAATTAGGGGGTATGGTTTAAGTGGGGAATGGCTGTGCATGCAGACTCTTGCGTGTGGAGGAAAATAGCAGACCCTGGCAATCTGACATAATGATAAGAGACTCTCTCCATGGGGCAACAGGAGAACACAGAGGCTGGCATGAGAAAGTGGGGCATTCCAGAGAGTCCTGGAAATAAAGGAGGATGAGGAGGTGGCAGACAGGGAGCTTCCAGGGGAAGAATGGAGGGATGCAAGGAAGCATTGGGGGGTGCAATGAGGTTGGCCTACAGAAGCAACGAAGTGTGGATTCCCCTTGTTGTTTCTAGAGACACATGAATAGGCTCAGATTTGGTCCTATTAGCTGTGAAATATTAAAATGAGGTTTTGTCTTTTATTTGAGGAAACATTTTGATACTGGGAAATGTATAATTGAAATAGGGGTAAAATGTGAACTATGAACAACAGAAAGCAACAACCTCCACATAGGGAGTGGTAAGAATAATCTAGCCCCCAAAGTAGGAAGTCTCTCTTTCTAGTGCTTTTAGGGCTGGTCCTGTAGCCTTTACTCATATGAATATTAACAAGAGTTAAAAAAACTTTTGAAGTGATAAATGGTATTGACTGTATTTTCTGCCACCAGGTAACAAACTCTCAAAAAGCCATATAGCGAAATCCTTAAGTTTCAGAAGGCTTCATGATGAGAGTATGTGTAAGTTATCTTACTTTTCCAACTATTGAGATTATTTCTTTAAATAATAATCTAAAGTATTCAAACATTTAAATCTCATGTTTGTGATTCTGATTGTAGTGAAAAATTAGATATATATTTTGTTCTAAAATCTTAACCCATTTGTATTAAAAACAGTTAAAAAGTTCTCTGAAAGTTGCATGTTTCAAATGAAAACTGTGGGTTTGCTAGCTCATAAAAAGTTAATTCTATTAATCAATACACTTCAAGATTTTAGGTCTAATTTACACAGGGCACAGACAGATCTTGGTGCTGCTTCCATTGAAGTCAAAATTAATTTTAATAGCAGAATTGGACCTATACATTCTTGGGAAAACTTGTATCTGTTGTTTTAATAGTCATGCCCTACATTGCAACCCAGATCTTCTAGTCTTGCTAGGCTGGTCTATACTGGAGAAATTTTCCACTGTCATCACCATTTCAAACACACTTCTGGTCAGATTTGATGTTTGTGCTACAACCCCTCTGTGCCAGATAGGCAGGCGTGGGCCAAAGGGAGGGACATATTGGGACAGGGAGGAGGCATGGTTGGGGCAGACGTGTGCCTTTGCAATTTTGCACCTCTGCAAAAACCACAAGGGCAGTGAAACTGTGGGAGGACAGTTCTCAGGGCTCTCCTAACTTGCCTGGGGACTGCACCAGCTCTCACATCCCCTGAATTGGGGTGGTGCAATCTTTGCACTGTATATGAATCTGTCCCCTCCTCTCCATAAGCACAAGTTGCCAGGATGGTGCACAAGTGTTACCAGCACCTTAATACTTATTCAGAGCAAGTCTCCCCAACATTGTATGTCCTGCATCTGGTTATACTGTGCTGCTGCAATGTGGCCATTAAGTCCTAGCATTACTATAGCATTGGTTCATTTGGTGTAATCTCACAGTCCCCCTCCACTGTCTTCAGTGACTTCTTTATTGACAGCTGGTGGGACCTGTGCTGGGATCCATGAGAACCCTGCAGTGAGTGCTGTTTGTCATCTTGCTTCACTGGTGTAACTGAAACGAACAGCATTGCAATTTGCAATGGTGATATTTTCTCACATAGAGCAGTCTTATAATTAACTAGTTTTGGAATAGAGGAAATCTCTATAACTTATTTTATCTTCTGGAAGCAATTCAGAGATATAATCTGTAGCATCTACAGTTACTTTGGCAGTTACATGAGAATATGTTTTAGAATTTTTGTATTTTTTTTTAATTACTTATTTTTACTTACTACTGCCGAAAGCAAGGAACAAATAATACTGGTTTGAAGCAAGCCATAGAAAAGGTGGCCTTAATAGGAACTTTTACTTATCTGGGGAATGAGAGCTTTCAGGGCATGGCAGAGTAAGGAATGAGGTTTTCTTGCCATCCTGTGTCTTGTTTAGGGAACTCTGAGAGTAGTGATCTGGAAGTAGGAGGATGAGACTTCTATTCCTTCCTCTCCTCAAGACACTGAGGATATTTTCCCATTAATTATTAATTTTTATTCTTATTTGGGAATTGTTTACCATGTGTTTGCATGGCAAGGAATTGGAATGAAGAATGGGAATGAAAGGTGACTTACTCTTTTTCTTGCTTTTTCTCTACACTGTTACAGCACTGTATTCTTTCTTAACTTCCCCCTAAACTCTTTCTCCCCATGTTATATGGGCTACTGAATGGTGCAGTGGGACTGCAGCTCAGCTAAAGTTGAAAAGAAAGATTTGTGTTCCATATAAAAGATATTATCTCCGGTTTGTTTTTTTCCCCTTCTCTGAAGTGGAGAGAAATAGTGTTTTCCTCAGTGGCTGGGAGTAGAAAGGATTTGACTCTACCATTTACTTCCTAGCTATAAGCAGCCATTATCATAGAATCATAGAATATCAGGGTTGGAAGGGACCTCAGGAGGTCATCTACTCCAACCCTCTGCTCAAGCAGGACCAACCCCAACTAAATCATCACAGCCAGGGCTTTGTCAAACTGGGCCTTAAAAACCTCTAAGGATGGAGATTCCACCACCTCCCTAGGTAACCCATTCCAGTGCTTTACCACCCTCCTAGTGAAATAGTTTTTCCTGATATCCAACCTAGATCTCCTGCACTGCAACTTGAGACCATTGCTCCTTGTTCTGTCATCTGCCGCCACTGAGAACAGCCTAGCTCCATCCTCCTTGGAACCCCCTTTCAGCTAGTTGAAGGCTGCTATCAAATCCTTCCTCACTTGTCTCTTCTTGCTAGCCTAGTTGTGACTAACTGAAAGTCACAAGTGCAGCAATTCCCAGTCAGTAGAACCTGAGGCAGCACGAGTCTTCTGATATGGAACTTCCTGCAGTAAAAACATAGGAAAAGATAGCTTTTTGAGGACAATCTCAAAAATTGATCATAAAGAACTTGATTATTCTGCAGTAAATGAGGGAAACTTTACCCATGTTTCTTTTGGCTTGGTTAGGATTTATTTTAATTTGTTAATAAATCTTATTTTTAAATCATATTACCACCTCTTGTTATGGAACACCATATTACAATTCAGCCAGTCAGCCTGTGATAGTCTATTAGTCACATTGTAAACTTTCCCCACACTTTTCTTTCTTAATATATCCCCTTCCTGGCTTACAGCATTCCTAGTGTACCTGCACAGCTCGATCAATGTACCTCTATTCTGATTTGCAGCACCCTTGTTATATCAGTTTTGGGCCTATTGAACAAGCAATACTAGTCATGTAAAATCATGCCTTAGTTTTTTTGGTTGTTTTTTTCATACCCAAAAATTATAGCACCACAAAAGTAAGCGATGGAAAAACCTACAGACCACTGTGATGTTCCCCTGGTGTTATTTGGACCAGTAGGGTTACCATACGTCCTCTTTTTCCCGGACATGTCCGGCTTTTCGGCACTCAAACCCCCGTCCGGGAGGAATTGCCAAAAAGCCGAACATGTCCAGGAAAATGGCGGCTCTGCTCCTCCCCTGACTCTTCGGCTCTGTTTAAGAGCCGAGCTGCCTGAGCGCTATGGGCTTCAGGCAGCCCCCCTTGCCTCCGGATCCCAGCCGCGCAGGGTCCGGAGGCAAGGGGGCTGCCCGAAGCCCAAGTGCTACCGGCTTCACAGTTTGCCGGGCAGCCTCCAGACCCTGCACCCCCGGCTGAGCGCTTCCCCTCCCGGGCTCCAGCTGCGCTGGGCAAGCGCCGGCCGGGGGCGCAGGGTCTGGGGGCTGCCCGGCAAACCATGAAGCCGGTAGCACTCAGGCAGCCCTTTCCCCGTGGCTGGGAGTGGGAGGGAGGAGGGGGCGGGAAGGGGCGGAGTTGGGGCGGGACTGGGGGTGGGGAAATGGGTGGGGCCAGGGCCCGTGGAGGGTCCTCTTTTTTATTTAATAGATATGGTAACCCTAGGACCAGTGATCTGCTAGATCACTCCAATCCTTGACTCTGGGAGCCAGTCTTACTCTGCTCTGCTGTGAGAACCCCCACTCCTGGGCTGTTCACGCACAGCCTCTGGCATATCATAGAATCATAGAATATCAGGGTTGGAAGGGACCTCAGGAGGTCATCTAGTTCAACCCCCTGCTCAAAGCAGGACCAATTCCCAACTATTTTTTTTACCCCAGATCCCTAAATGGCCCCCTTAAGGATTGAGCTCACAACCCTGGATTTAGCAGGCCAATGCTCAAACCAAGCTACTCCTTGGAATGTGCAACTGAATGACACTAGCTAATATCTCCGGTCCCAGCTACAACCCTAGGAACGTCCATCTTGCAGTGTCCAGTTATGTCCACTGGATGCTGCAAGCTTATATCAGTTCATCAATTTAACAAAGAAATTGATATACACCAGGCTTGTTCATGACATGCTTCAAACCAAATGCACTGCTTCACGTAGAATAAACAAACAAATTTATGAACTACAAAGATAGATTTTAAGTGATTATAAATCAAAGCACAACAAGTCAGATTTGGTCAATTGAAATAAAAGCAAACCGCATTCTAAGCTGATATTAACACTTTCAGTGCCCTTACAAACTCAGATGCTTCTCATCACAGGCTGGCTGGGTTGCCCTTCAGCCAAGCTCTCCCCTTTGATCAGTGCTTCAGTCGCTTGGTGGTGAGGTCTGTAGATGGAGGTGGAAGAGAGAGCCAGCATGGCAAATGTCTCTTCCTTTTATCATGTTCTTTTCTTCCCTTTTGACTTTGCGCCCCCACCCTTCAGGGTCAGATGAGCATTACCTCATTAGTCCCTGACTGACCAAGGGAAGGGGGGTGGGTGACTCACTCAAGAATCCAACAGATCCTTTGTTGCTGCCTAGGCCAGTGTCCTTTGTTCCTGTGAGGCTGGGCTGAGTTTGTCCCATGCATGCCCTGATGAGGTGTGAACTGCCCCTCTGTTCCTGGAGAGTTTTGCCTGGGCTTGTTTTAAGCCATGAGGACACATTTTCAGCCTCATAACTATAGACATGAAATTACAACCTATAACGTTACTATAACATTACCATAACAACAATGCTCAGTGCATCATGAGCCTCCCGAAGACATCCAACATGACAAACTTTGCATTGGATACCACACAATCATTTTATTAGGATGAACATGGGGATGCAGGGTGTTCCCCTCAGATACAGAGTGTCACCCATTTAGTTTCACTGCAGAATGGTTTCCTACAGTGTTATTTAATAGAGCTTTCTCCACTTCTAAGAGATTAGGCTTCCCTTCTGTCAGGGTTCCCTCCCCACTCTAAACTCTAGGGTACAGATGCGGGACCTGCATGAAAGACCCCCTAAGCTTATTTCTACCAGCTTAGGTTAAAACTTCCCCAAGGCACAAATTCTTCCTTGCCCTTAGACGGTATGCTGCCACCACCAAGTGAGTTAGACAAAGATTGAGGAAAAGGACCACTTGGAGTTCCTGTTTCCCCAAAATATCCTCACAACCCTCTTCACCCCCTTTCCTGGGGAGGCTTGAGAATAGTATACCAACCAAATAGGTAACCAAGGTGAGCACAGACCAGATTCTTAAAAACAGAACTTTATTATAAAGAAAAATGTAAAAGAAGCACCTCTGTAAAATCAAGATGGAAGGTAATTTTACAGGGTAATAAGATTTAAAACACAGAGGATTCCCCTCTAGGCAAAACTTTAAAGTTACAAAAAAACAGGAATAAACCTCCCTCTTAGCATAGGGAAAATTCACAAGCTAAAACAAAAAATAATCTAACACATTTCCTTGCTATTACTTACTCTTTCTGTAATATTAGATGTATCATTTCAGTAGGAGCTGGATTACTTGCTTGGTCTCTCTCTTTGTCTCAGAGAGAACAACAACAGAGCACACAGCAAAAATCTTCCCCCACAAATTTGAAAGTATCTTCTCCCCTTATTGGTCCTTTTGGTCAGGTGCCAACCAGGTTATTTGAGCTTCTTAACTCTTTACAGGTAAAGGAGGGATTTTATGCTACCCTTAGCTGTATGTTCATGACACCTTCATTTCCTCAACTTTTCTGCACTTAGCTAGGGATGAGTGGGCACATAGTCAACCCTATATTTTGCAGTGACAAGTGCAAATAGAGACACATGAAACCTCAATAGATGTCAGTAAAAAATGTTGTGTATTTTCTGGGGGAAGGAGAAGAAGAGAGCAACAGTAGTAAGAAATATCTCATTTTTAAAATGCTACCAATAAGAAGCATCATGCTAGCTTGAAATGTAATTCAGACATGGTATTATCTTTCTCCATTTACTAACGATGGAGGCCTGCATGCTTATCCCGTTAGTATTCTCACCAGTACGCTAATCTCTTAATTATCTGTTTGTTTGTTTGCTTAAAATAATCATATAAAGGTTTAAATCAACATCAGGCTTAAAAAACACATTTCAGTCTCATGTTTATGATGATGATTGTGGATGTTTATTTGATACTAATTTACCAACAGAATATGATCTACAGGCATATATATTTAGGACAAAATAGTATTTTAAAGTAATTTTCCTATTTTTAAAAATTACTAATATTTAAAACCTCTGAAAATAAAATCGATAAAGCTTTACAAGTAAGTTGAAGAAAATAAATGCCAGTAATAAACACAATTCAAGGTTTTAGACATAGTTTAACCCACACAGGGAATAGATTTCATCTGCTATATGAATACCAGACTTGTCTACAAAGTGAGATATAACATCACTCGGGATACCTATTTTTGACAGATGTAACTGGGGAAATACATAGGACTCATCCACAGTTCTGGATTCGGTTGTACATGCAACTTGAAAAGACAGTACATGGCATATCAAATTGTGCATTGTTGCCACAAGATATAATTGAAACCCAGAGTTTTGAAAGATTTTTTTTTAAAGAATTAGACATTTATATAGATAAGGAGAACTCTAGTAGCTACATGTGATAGGATAAAAATATATAAGGGACATATAGACATTAGGTGTCTGGAGTTAGGAAAAACTTCTCCCATGCAGATATATGTTGGTGCATAGTTATCTACGGTGGAGCTTTCATGCCATCCTCCAAAGCACCTGGTACTGATCACAATTAGAGAACAGATATTGGACTAGATGGACTGCTGAACTAATTTGGGATGGCAACTTCTGTGCTCTGAAAACTATTTAAACAGTAAAAGGAGACTATATGGATCGGAAGTAAATCCATGTCCACTTAGGACTCTGCTGTATGCCAGAGTCATTCAGAACTCATGGCAGCTGGGATAGAATTCAGATCTTCCTGCCCCTGCCACTTCAGCTATTGGTTTTTAATCTTCAGCTACCAAAACCAAACTTGTCAACCTGCCAACCTGCGAATGGGTTACACTAGGAACCAAAATGTGTTATCAATGACTGAAATATGGAACACTGGTATTTCTTTGGATCAGCCCTTGCTCCTCAAGTCACCTAGCTGTCCAAAGAAAATAAATATAAGCTATATACAACAATTATATTAATGAAAATTTCTTTTAGGGTTTAGTCACATAAGTTAAGAAATATAGAGTTAAATTGCCACAGCAGCCTTAACCCTGCTCTTGTATAATGCACAAGGACCTTCATTTGGGAATAAAAAAAACATCCCACACCCACCTTGAGTTCTGGTTCTGAAATTGATAAGAAAGAATGCAGAATTCTTTTAAATTATTGAACTTTTCCTCGCCAGTAAGAAGTGATCGATATTTTGATGTTTCTCTAGCAAGGGGTGAGTGAACTTACAGCTTCAAGTTCATCATTTTTAATGTAATTTAAAAATCAAGAACTGAAATTACTACTGTGTAAGCAGCAAGACATTCAAGTTACTCTAAATCACAGAGGCACTGAAGTAGCTGAGTGACCCCAAAGCCACAGCAATTCAAGCCAGCAAAAGACATTGATACAGAAAACAAGTGGGAACTGGAGTGCATTTAGCTTCATAAAACCAGAAATTGCACCATTGTTCTGCATCCTGCCAGGGGCTGAATGCCCTCAGCTTTCACTGTGGCCTATGAGGGTGCAGGGAATTCAGATCTATGCAGGAGGCTTTGTAGGATCAGGACACAAAAGCCAGAACGTCTGCATGCATTCAGGGGACCATCTGAAAGTTTGGAGGAAAGGGTACTTTACAATTAAAGTATGAACACACGCAAGGGTGGGAGAGATTTTCTCATAGAAACTGCTTCATTCATAATATTTTGCATTGGGTGGTCACTGAATCTTGTTCTTAAATCCTCATGTTTTAGATTACATTCAGAGAGTACCGAAAACTGGTAAGTTACTTTGTTTTGTTGTTACTGTCTTCTTTACCCTGGAGACATATGGAGCAGGATTCCCACCCAACATCATCCTTTCTCAATGACTTTGCACTGACATATTTTATAGATGACTATTTGAGGACACGATTACAGTTCATGATCTTTAATCATAGTGGACCTAGTTATTTGTTTTTATCACTAATAATTTCAAACTTTTCTTAGTGGCATATTTTGTCCTCAGATCCACAGCTCAGTGGATCTGGTGCAGTTTTGCTGTGCATGGAGTGGGGTCCTGGTTCAAGACCACTGTAAAGGGGCTGCATGGATGATCAGTGAATCCACTAGCCATTTCCTCATGTGGGGAGGGAACAAGAGCTGCAAATACTATTGCAGATTCAGAGCTGCAGTCATGGTGCAGACCCAGTGCTGCCCCATGGGCTGAAGAGGGGAAAGAATACATCTCTTCTCCCTGAGAGATCCTCTCTATAATATAGGTCGGACCCACAACTACAGGATGGAGAGGGACAGAAATGTGGGCAATATGCCATAAACAGAAAATTTAAAAACTATTTGCTTAATAATACTAATGCCAATTTTTAAAAATCTTCTAAATTTTGGTCTCTTCTTTCAATATATTAGGTCAAAGAGCTATACTGTTAGACGTGACAGAACAATCACCAGACAGTAAGTTATAAGAATTAATTTTAACTGGATGACTCGGAATTGATGAAACAATGGGTGATCTCTTATTTCTAGTCATTGAACTAATCTATCCCAAGTGGCAGTGACCAAAAATTACCACCACCTGGTAACTGTTCTGTTTTTAGGTGTACTTATTTGTTCCTAGTAAGAAGGAATCCAAATCACAAAAAATCCACCATTACAATTGGCAATAATTGAAAACATTGGTTTCGGTCCCAGTATAGACTAAAAGAATGGAACGTGCATGAACACTGTACTACCTTCTCATCTCGAAACAGTGGTCTGTCCAGATCAGGTTGAGAGATACACTTTAGTGGGGTAGATTACTATGTTGGTGTCCATGTTCTTTCTCTTTTGTGGACACACAACTTAAATTTTCAGGTCTGTTAATCCAGGACCATTCACCAGCACTAAATGGAACTAGCACAAATACAACATTTCCAAGCCCTTTCTAACAGGGTTTTAGCCCTGAACATCAAAAGTCTAATGTGATATGTTGTTTTTCCTTGGGCCATATTGTGGCATTTATTTTTAAACAGAACTCTCTTGAAATCAGTGGAGAGTTCTGCTTAAAATTCTTTGGTACAATATTGTCCCTTATTAAATATTTCAAATGAAAAAAATGTTTTACTGGAATGTTCATCTAAATTTTAAACATTTTAGTTTTCAGGACTGTTCAAACAACCCCACAGCTTCTTAGTAAGTAATATATGTTATAATATTGCTTTAAAACTCTAAATGTTGACAAAACAAGCTACATGTTGCTCACTACAATTAACACATCAACAAAACTCCATAAGGTGAAAACACTGAGAAATGTACCTATTGAATAGGCACCTTGATTGTATCAGGAAAACAAGCTGATTTTGCTTTTATTCAGCATAAATAATATAATACATTTTTCTCATGAAGCTGTTAAAGATCTTTACAAACCGTAAGTAAATTAATCTTCACTACATCCCTGGAATGGAGTTAGGTAATATTATTCCCTTTTTACATATAGTTTAAACTCAGACAAAGAAAAATTAAGGGGTTTGTCCAAAGTCACATGAATAGTCAATCACCAAGAAGTCCTGTCTCTTAGCTCCCTGCTCAAACCAGATAATAATTTATCATTTTATATATCTTTTTTATTCTTCACTGTTTGTACTAAATATTCTTGAAACTTAGTTTCTCTGCTTACCATTTTGGAGCTTGATGCTGTTTCCTCTGCAGTCACAGAAGTTTTGCTATTGACTTAAGTGGAAAGAAGAGCCAGGTCTTTTGTCTTGTCTGAAAAGAAAAATACTTATTTCCCCTCCCCTCAGTAGACCCATCTCCTAAGGCACACATGGAATGAAACAAGCTTCCATAGGAGTTGATAAAGATTATGATGTATAAGCCCCCCAAAATCAGGAAATGCCAAAGTTAAGGTGGTATGTACCAAAGTTAAGGTGGTATGTAATGCTAAATCTAGCCTTTGTGCATATGCATGATATGTAGCCTAATTCTGATCTTACTTTTGCTGCTGTACATCAGGAGCTAGCTCTCTTAAATTCATTGGTGTTAAATTGGTGTAAGTGAGCAGAATCAGAAGCACAGTTTCTAATTATGTGATCAAATACCATTTCTAATACAATAGATAGTAATATCATTCCATTTTCTCTCTCATATTGTGAGACACAGTTTGTGTATACATGACTTGCATAAATTCTGCCTTGCATGTTCACAATGGTATGCAGACCAAAAGATGATGTCAATATTATATTTCCCAAAATAAAAACATCTCTAATTTACAGTTAAGGTTACTTGATATATTTCCTATCTATGTGATCACTAAACATCAAGGAAATCACCAGTAAAGATGATATTAACATTCAGCTCAACCTTAATGCATGTTCTTTGCCACACAAACATTACAACACCCAATCACATGCTCAGACTTGTCAACTCCAGAATGAACTCCCTTTCAACTCCAATAATCAATGCATCCTCAGAATTGCAGTCAAATGCACACATTAATCTTGCCGATGTTGAAGTTTAAGTTATCTTTCCCATAGACTTTTACTTTAAAAATCTTTAATGTGTTTTTTTTTTAAGAAAACAAAAGAAAATCCCCACCTAAAGTTAGAGTTATGATTGTGTATGTGTGATTTCAAGGAATTGGATGTGTCCACTGAACAATATTTTATTTCTTTATTTTTAATTACTTTCTCTGTAAAAGTAACTCTTTTATTTAAAAAGTAATAGATTGAACAATAATTATGCTAAGTGTGGAGGCTATATTCTGTCAATGAATTGTGGAATTAGTGGATTTTAATCCTACTTTAAATAAAAAAATTAACGTGTCTTTTAACTATAGAATTGCTTATCAGCACCTCTATAATTTGATGATACATGGTTGATTTCAGTTATGGCTTTTGTTTAAAACTCAATGACACCATATAGCCATAGGGTTGCCAATCCTCCTGGATTGGCCGGGAGTCTCCTGGAATTGGCCTCAATCTCACGGTGACTATTAAAGGCAATCCGGGAGATTTTAATAGGCCAAAGTCCGGTCGGCAGCACAATGGGGCTAAGGCAGGCTCTTTACCTGCCCTGGGTCTATGCTGCTCCCAGAAGCGGCCGGCATGTTCGGCTTCTAGGCAGAGGGGTGGCCAGGGGATCTCTGTGTGCTGCCCCCATCCTGAGCGCCAACTCCGCAGCTCCCATTGGCCAGGAACCGTGGGCCAATGGCAGCTGTAGGGGCGGTGCCTGCAAGCAGGGGCAGCGAGCAGAGCCACCTTGCTGCCCCTGAGCCTAGGAGCTGGACATGCCAATCGCTTCCGGGAGCCACCCGAGGTAAGCACTGCCCGGCCAGAGACTACACCCCTTACCTCCTCCTGCTCCTCAATCCCCTGCCCCAGCCCTGAGCCTCCTCCCGCACCCAAGCTCCCTCCCAGAGCCCATCCCCCCTCCCACACCCCAACCCCCTGCCTGAGCCCTCAGCTCCCTCCCACACCCAAACTCCCTCCCGGAGCCCATCCCCCCTCCCACACCCCAACCCCCTGCCTGAGCCCTCAGCTCCCTCCCACACCCAAACTCCCTCCCAGAGCCCATCCCCCCTCCCACACCCCAACCCCCTGCCTGAGCCCTCAGCTCCCTCCCACACCCAAACTCCCTCCCAGAGCCCATCCCCCCTCCCACACCCCAACCCCCTGCCTGAGCCCTCAGCTCCCTCCCGCACCCAAGCTCCCTCCCAGAGCCCATCCCCCCTCCCACACCCCAACCCCCTGCCTGAGCCCTCAGCTCCCTCCCGCACCCAAACTCCCTCCCAGAGCCCATCCCCCCTCCCACACCCCAACCCCCTGCCTGAGCCCTCAGCTCCCTCCCGCACCCAAACTCCCTCCCAGAGCCCATCCCCCCTCCCACACCCCAACCCCCTGCCTGAGCCCTCAGCTCCCTCCCACACCCAAACTCCCTCCCAGAGCCCATCCCCCCTCCCACACCCCAACCCCCTGCCTGAGCCCTCAGCTCCCTCCCGCACCCAAACTCGCTACCGGAGCCTGCACCTGAACCCCTGCCCCAGGCTCATCCCAGAGTCCCCTTCCACACTCCAAACCCCTCGGCCCCATCCCCCAGCCCACACCCTCTCCCAAACCCCAGCTCCTGCCCAAGCTGGGTGAAATTGAGTGAGGGTGGCAGAGAGCAAGTGACGGAGGGAGGGGGGATGGAGTGAGTGGGGGCAGGGCTTCGGAGAAGGGGCAGGGCATGGCCTCAGGGAAGGAGTGGGCCAGGGGTGGGGCAAGGTGTTTGGGTTTGTGCAATTAGACAGTTGGCAACCCTATGTAGCCACCTTATACATTTAGTTGCATATTGATTTTTACAATAATGTGTTTGTAATTCTTTGGACTTTGCCTAAAGTTTAATTATGCACGTATGTAGTAAATTAAAAATACAAAATAAATATTCTACCCCTCTACAACACCAGCCCCTCAGAACTATAGAAAACTACTCATTTACACAACCCTTTTTGTTCTCAGTCCTAACTAGAATTCCATTCCCCACATTCTAGAAGGGCATTCTTTGTAGAACCGATTGACTCAATACTACTAACACTTGCAATATCAGCACTATTAGGATTTTTTTTATTAACATTAAGAGCTCTCTCTCTCTCTCTCTCTCTCTGTTTTTAGCCAACGAATACCCACATTTCCTCTTTCAACTGCCCAGACAAAATGATGTCATTTGTTTAAATATTGATGGTCAGCCACAAGCTTACATAAACCTAATATCAGATCCTGCCAAAGGTGAGATTGCCAAATCTTACATATAATATAAACAGGTAACTATTGCTGGTTAGGAACTTATCAACAAAACATTTTCACCAAAAGGGTAGGTTTGATTAGTGTCTTTGCAGGCTCCTCCTCCTGGCCAACCTGCTGAGGCTTCTGGTTATGAATACAAATTCTGGGACTTGTGCATGTCCCTAAGCTTTACTATACACCAGTATATCTTAACAGATTCAGGCTCTAATGTTTCTAGTGCAGACATGCACACACATTAATCCATCAGTCAAATTAATGTGGGCTTATGCTCCCATGGGCTATGGCTCCCTCCAGGCACCATTGGCCAGGCAGCCTGTTGCTGCCAAGGTCAAGAGTAATCTGCGCAAGACATATATGCCTGCAGGTCAGGGGGCATATATGCTGGCCATTACCGTTGGCCCCAAATGACTTTTCCATTACTGTGGCCATAGAGGACTTCTGGAGAGTAAATTCTGCAAATGTGGATAGGAAATTGGAGCAGGATGCAGCCCAGGAGCTGAATTTTGGCCCCTTAAATACAACACACTTACAGAAGAGCTGTAACAATAGCTTTTTTGTTTTGGTTTGGTTTTTTACTTATTATTAATATTGTGTCCCTTGACTAGTCTACATTAATGGCACTTTCAGGAATCTCTGTGACTGGTAAGCTTGGGAGAAATAGAAATCACTTTGTGCTGTTTGAAATTATCAACCTGGATCCTCATGTGCAACTCCATGTATCAAAGGAAGGCACTGTGCTGAGCTATGGCGGTCATACCACCAAACTCCCATGGAAAAAGTCTGCTTCCTCTACAATCCAGGGGTAAGAAATGTCTTTATGCATTTTCCTTTATTTAAGAGAGAGAGAGTCTGATTTTCACCTAACTCTGTCTTCATTTGTACAGTTATGATTTTCTGGATTCAAATAACCTTAGACCCAAGTTATGTATCTTAGATGTCTACCTGACTGTGTCAAGATATCTGGTAGTTAGGCAATTAACTAACCTAACCGAGGCCTGTAATTATTTGTACCTACACGTTGCAGGTGCGAAAGGAAGAGATTGGGTTTTTAAAACCCAGCCTCATGTCAATAGAATGAAACATTTTCATAGGGTAATAAATAGTTTCTGTCTACTCCTAGTTAGGAGTCAAAATATTTATCTTCCCAGAAAGAGACTTTGATCCAACAACGTTTTATTTGAAAAGCCTTTATTCTTAATTTACTGAAAGATTGCTGTCAATTTTATTTTTTCATCTAGTGGATTTTGGTGCAGCAAAGTCAACCAGTTGCTCTCACTCTGTGTTTATTGTATTATTACAGTCTTATTGGTTGATAGCAAATTTACTGTGTGCTTCACCCAATCAGAGATCACATATAAAAGTACAATTATTAAAGTATAATGCACGTTCATAAATAAGTTGTTTTTAAAAAAGCTGAGATTTTCTCATTCCTAAAATTTAACCTATCTTATTCCTAAAAAAATATGTTTAGGCCTTTGACAGTATGAGTGAATGGTGCAGATAGTTTTGTATAAGTATCTGTAATTTTAATACATTTCTGCTGTTTGAGAACTGTGTTTTAAATTTTATTATTGGATTTAGTTTAACTGATTTAGTTAGCATACCTTACCAACACACAAAAGATATGAATTCAAAAGGAGACTCTAGACATCCAATTCTCTTGGTTCCTTTGGTTAACTAATATACATCTCAAAGACCAGTTGTGGACAAGAACAAAAGTTGCAAAGTGAGTTGCTCAAAATTTCCTTGCAGTCTATCTAGACAAGGCCTGCAAGTGTGCTGGATTTATGTCACACACACAGGATGGACCCCTTAATTAAGTGCTAGATTTCTCAACATTTAGACCAAGACCTACATTTTTATAACCCTTAGAGGTATTGGGATTTAGGGGTTTCATTTGGATCATTGTAGCAAGGGGCCAGCTATAAGTGAAAATCTGGATTTAAATCCGCTCAACTTTGGGTGTCTTCAGATTATGGCTGTTTGGTTCAGGCTCACCTCTGTTAAGATCAGATATAAGCTTCTTGAATTCATGTGGCTTTTTAAAAAGAAAATAATAATGATGGACATCTATAATTTCCAAATCCATGTAGGGTAAGAATCAGAAGTAATAAACTACAGCAAGAAAGTCAGGTCCTGAATATCGTATGGGAGACTATTCTTGTAAAATACCCAAGAGAATTTTGACAAGTATCTGAATCTCTAAATTTTCATCCATATTTTGTATATTGTACTTTTTTCCATTATTAAAATCATTAAAAAGCACATTCTTTTCCCTCTTCTCCAAGCAGTTTTTTGTCATGAGCAAAAAGGCACGTTCACTAGCAAAAAATCCTGCTAATTTAACATTTTTTCTGTAAACTATATTAGTTTATGTGTATTTTAGGGCATGTGTGGGAGGAAGCAAATTACTGTACATTTTGCTGAATAGAAATTGTGACCTCAGTTCAAGTTTAGTGCATAAAAAAACCTGATTACAAAGGACAGCAGCATATATACAATAAATCAGGTCCTGATGCATGACTAGGCCTCCTAGGCACAACAGTAATGCAAATAATAATACTGCCACCAAATACTCAAGCATTATATCAGTATCTTAACATTTTTCTGAGAAAAAACAGGATTGCTTTTTTTCCTAGGCTGAAGATTGCAGTTGAAAAGGAAAGAAGTCTTACAATGTCAGCATCTGACAACATCACAATAAAAATTGCTTTTGTAAAGTCTCCAAATCGTTTCCTTGGATTATATTTCATGGACACTGACCATTTTTCTGACAAAGCCAGTGGACTTCTTGGTATGTATCATCCAAGTAGTGTAGTATGGCCTAGGAAGGGAAAGCTGGTGTTGCAGTTAAATTATTGAAATGGAGATCTGAGTTCTGTTCCCAATTCAGCCAATTTGGGCAAGTCATTAAATTCCTCTGGGCTAAATTCTGCTCTTCTTACTTCTTTTATTGATTTCCCATAGAAAATATTTAGGCTTTTGTGCCCTAGTCCCTGACTAGTAAAATGGGGATGATAATAATACATCTGTATGTCACAGTGACATAGAGGATAAATGTGTCAATGTGTGTGAGGTGCTCAGTTACAAGATTGATGAGCACCACAGAAAAGCCTATAAATAGCCTACAAATAATAATAATGGTGTGTACAAATAATCCAGCAATGCTGAAATGCAAAATCCTACTGTATCAGTATGTTGTTCTTCTTTACCAGGTGTTAATGTTTCCCATTGCTGAGCACAAATGCAAAATGCTTTAGCTCTTAGCATTAGAAAATCTGACACTTTTCACCTCAATTACTACACTGTCTAATACTATATTTTTAATTGGTGGTTTAAGTACAGGTGGAGCCAAGAGGCATCACAAGTGATCTGCCATCTCTAAATAGTTTATATAGTGCTCCAGCCTTCTTTCAGTGCTTGGATAGCACCCATGTGGGATTATTAAAGTCCTTGTGCCCAGATGTCTGGTGTTCGAAAAGGTATTTTTATCTGGTAGATATTCAAATGGTGAAAAGCAAACTTTTCCACAGGCAAGTGGAAAATTTATCTATATTTCTACACGTACTTACTCATTTTCTGATTAATCGTCAATTCCATCTAAAAATGTGCCTATCAATTAGATATTTCTGAGTCCTTAACTTTGATTTCCTTGAGCAAACTCTTGAGCTCCTTACTCAGATCTTACTAGGTTTGTGCTTTGGCAAGTCTCATTAAAATCAATGAATAATCAACATGAGTTCGCTGAAGTCCAGGGGAGTTTGCCTGAGGAAGGAGCTCTGGATTTGGTCCAGTAACCTAATTTCATCACCCAATATCATGCTTCTGTAACGGAGCAATCCAGACTCAGCTCTGTGATGTTCTGGAGCCTTCTGGAACAGAGTCTTGTCCTTAGACCACGCTATAGTGCTATATTTCCTTTAAGAAATGGTACATTCAGGGATGGACTTATATAAAACTTTTGTGGCCAACTTCAGAAAAGCCAGACTTTCTGAACAGCAAAAGCCTAACTCCTGAATCTACAGTGAGATAATGTACTGTGTACAGCAAGTACTTTTGATATAAAATAATGAATTAATTGCCTATGCAGGCTCTTGATTATGAAAGTCACAAAATAAAATTAGGAGCACATCATGTGTTTTCCCTTTCTCCACCACAGAAAACACCCAAACATCTCAACCTGATGTAAATCTAAAGGAGAAAAAAAACACCTTTCCTTAAAATATATTGTCCAAAAATCTTTTTCAGACAGAAAGACGTGGTATATCCCAAAGCTAGAGACAAATAAATGTATATATAGGAGTCAATGGGGTACTGTGTGAGTGTAAGGGTGTAAGGGGGGAGGGATAGCTCAGTGGTTTGAGCATTGGTCTGCTAAACTCAGGGTTGTGAGCTCAATCCTTGAGGGGGCCATTTAGGGATCTGGGGCGCAAAACAAACAAACAAACTTGTCAGGGACAGTACTTGGTCCTGCTAGTGAAGGCAGGGGACTGGACTTGATGACCTTTCAAGGTCCCTTCCAGTTCTATGAGATAGGTATATCTCCATATATTATGTGTGAATCTGTTAGGAGCATTTGGTCCTGGGATCGTAAGAATCCTAGATAAGTATCTAGGATCAAAGAGAATGACTTCTGAAACAAGGGAGCTGCTTTTCAGTATTCAGAAAACTTCCATCATATGCCTTTTATTGTTGGTTTGTATGACTACTACAATTGAATTACATGGAGCAGCTAGTATTTTCTCAGGCAGACTGAACAACTACTTACCCTGGAGCCATACCAGCTGTTCTGATTCAATGAACTAAAATATATATTTTTAAAAGTTTTCTGATAAATGTGATTTTTAAATATTTTTGTTTTTGTGTTTCGAAGGTCAGTTTTATTTTGATACACATTTGGAAAGTAACCCTGGAGCAAGTCAGGGAGAGGATGAAAGAGTCCTCAGTGTTCATGGACAAAAGCATAGAGTTACCAGGTAAAATGAACCAGGGGTGTGTGGGAGAGGGAGGAATATATGCTTTATTTATGCGACTTAATTTGTTTTAATATTCTGTATTCAATCAGAGACGCCTCAAGGATTTAGTGGGTTAAAACTACATATCAGTGGCAAACATGCTGGAGATTAGATCAAATTCAACAATTTAAAAAGTGTTTGGTTGCAGTAATAGTTGTCTTAAACAATGTCAATTGAATCATTAGAGTAAGTCGTCCAATGGTTTGCGACAGCTTGAATTTGTTGATCTCACAAGCCTTATTTGTTTCCTAGTTTGGGAGGGGTTTCAACTTGTTGGATATTGGTTGTTTGTAGATGTATAATGAATGGGCATATGGCTCAGAGCATTAAATAGGTGCATTTTTTGTTAGTTTTGTTAGCAAATAAATGCAGTTAAAAAACCCTCCATTTCTCCTCCCATTCTCATTTCATCACTGGCATTCTACTTGCTTCAGGAATCCAATTCAAAATTGGTCTGTTTATTTTATACAAACTTTCAAGCATTTTGAGATACCATTTGTATGAAAGATGCAATTCAAAATAAGGTCTCAGTACTATCATCAGGTTGGTGTGGGTGAACCTCTTGTACCTGTACACAGCCCCAGTGACTGCAAAGGCAGTCTCTGCAGGCATAAGGTTCAACCCACACAGATTTGATTGGAGTATGGTGGCCTAAAGTTTGAATGTTTTCTTCATCAGTTGTTTTGCTTTTTGTTTCAGAAAATACAAGAAAGATTACAGGCTAGAGTCCGCCACTGGTACTATTTCCTGCTGGTCATTACATATAACTCCCTAAAGAAAAACACTTGGGGGAAAGGAAACAGTAAAATGATGATGTTTCAGACACTTCTGACTTAATTTCACTTATACATAATAATCTTTCAGCTTTGCTTGCTAATATATATATATATGTCAAAAATAATGTTACCTCTGAAATATTGTAATTATACTTAATAATTGGGAACTTGGAGTTTGCTTTTTATGTAATTTTAAAGGATTTATAGTATATTTGGTTATAAGATGTATTGAAAATGTATGTAAAGAATAAAGAATAAAACAGTGCAACAGTGGACAAAAGAAGACATGCTATATGATGAACAGTTTCAGATTTGGGAGTAATAATGAAGAACAGTTACACCAGCTAATCAAATGTGTTTGAAAACAAGAGTTCAGTAGCACTGAGAAGGGATGATAGTGTTGTACTAGAGTTGCAATACAAGGAATACACTAATAATGGTTTTCTAAAATGTATGTTCATGCTTTTATTTTTGCTTATAATTCATACTGTTGTCTCATTACTAAGTGCTTCCTGGCACATGAACTAAGTATAAGAGTAGTATTGCCTTTACCAGTTCTCTCGTATTGACTGAACTGTGGAAGAAATACAAAGCTTTGCTGAATTTCCTCTGATTGTAAGTTAGTTTTTTAAACATAATGTTCAAAAATTGTGATATTTTGCAGCAATAACACGAATGATGACAAGTTATCTCTTACGAATCTATAGTAGAGGCTGGATTAATAATTAAGATTGTAAATTATTTTATTTAGTCACCTTTCAAACCTAATTTCAAATTCCTCCACCCTTCTAACTTTCAGGAACAAAAAAGCATAATTTTTCTGGCTTGCAATCTAGCATGGATATTTTTTGGCAAAGTTTGATATGATATTTCACAACTACTGGAAGATGTTTCACAACTATTGGACATGTTAAAATAAGGCATAATTTGTAAAGGTAACATTTTCAAAACTGTCTAGTTACTTGAGTTTAAGGTCCATTTCCATTAGGACTAAATACCTAAGTCACTTTTGAAAATGAGACATAGGCTCCTAAGTCACTTAGAAACTTTTGAATATTTTACCCTAGCTCTTCAAACTATTTTTGTAGAGATATTTCAAAATCATCATGTCTTTAGAATTTCAATCTGTACAGACCCTTGAACCCCAAAATACTTTGTCATGAGCCTGCATTTTTTTTAAAGTTTGTGGGAGGCAATCTTTCCATCACATACAAAATATAGTCAATCTATAGCTAGATTTCACACATCATTATTTTAAAATCATTTATAAAAAGAGAGAGAATTTCTAGACAAAAACATTGATACAAATAATTTTGTAAACAGATATAATTTTAGGTCCAGTATTTTAAGAAATGTACACACACAGTGATTGGGTACCATTACCTGAGCTGCTTGTGCAATCATGGTAATATGCACAAAATGAACTATTACATATACAACAGCATGCAGTTTGACAGAACAGACCACAATTTATCTACTGTAAGTTCACTAAAAAATACAAAGAATGGGAAATATTGGGATTAACCTCAGTGCATTACATAACATTGATACTAGTTCATACTGGAAATATTATCAATTGACTTATTGCAAATACACTGCTCCCACTCATATATGGGGCATCTAGCAAAACACAGACCCTCTTTCACTTTAACTGTCTGTTGACAGCAAGAAACACCAATATCCATAGGTGTAACTATATAATGAGAAAATGGGGATCTGGGGGGGAGGCAGCAAAGAAAAGAGAAACTTTTGTTTGATGCAGAAAAGAAAATTAAAGTAAGTCCCACCCTTCTCTTGTCTCCATGCACTGATACATCTGTGTACTCTCTCTGCTCTGATATCGCCTGTTTCCCTCTTAAACCACACTGAATCAGCTGGTAGTGGAGTGAGAGTTGAATGCAGTTGTGGGAAAACTGCTCAACAATTCTCTGCCTCAAGGTCATTGTGAGATGGGCATAGTCATGTTCAGCAGTCCCCTGCAGAAATAGTTCTTTCCTATGTCTCATAGACCAGAGAATGAATTTGTAATAACAACGTTTTCCTGGGAAAGGGTTGTCAGGCTGCTCCAGGTTAGTCAGAGACAGCTGAGAGGTGCTGAGGATATGCTCACACCTGACAACTCAGCCACAATGAGCTGATGACACATACATTTTGCCTCTTACCTCTAGAAGGCTGATTCATCCCCACAGATTAAACAGGAAACTGAAGATATAGTTGGGTCCCACATTGCCTTGTGCCCCATAATTGCTCAGGCTGAGTGGGTGGGTGCATTTGGACACTCTCAACCCTTCCAGTCCAACACCTGAGAGAAAATGTTAGTTTTTTTCCTCAGCCTAATAACCATTAACTTATAGAATCAAAATTCTGAATCAAGCTAATTTAATATAAAATAATCTTTCTTGTTTCCATGGCTGACTTCATTCTTTCCCATTTCTTTTCTTGTCCTCCATTTTATTCTTCTATAATATGATTTTCATCTTTTTTCCTTCAGTTTTTATTACAGTCCTTGTGTGCCCTCAGACCCAGATTTCTATCTATTTCAATCTTTAAAAATGTTTCCATTATTTTTACTATTTATAACCCTCACTGTTAACAATTTGCACCTTATTTCTAACCCAGTTCTGACCCCCCTCTCACCACACATGCGTGCACCCTCACTGGGATCCCTATCCCTTAGCCCCCTCACCCACACCCCTCAGTCAGCACCTTCCTCACATGCACATACATGCACTAACCACTTAGTCACCGCATAGCCACACACACTAGTCATCCCTGCTCTCTCACACTCTTGTGGTTTCCCCCCCAAGCCCTCTTCCCCATGCCCAGTTCCCCCCTCTCCAATACACTCACCCTGGTCTCCTGGTTCCCACCTCACCTTGCACACCTGCGTCTTTGCCCTGTGTCAAGGCTGTATCCCCACTTTGAACTTTAGGGTACAATGTGGGGGCCTGCATGACGACTTCTAAGCTTAACTACCAGCTTAGCTCTGGTCCGCTGCCACCATCTCAAGCTAATTCCCTTCCCTGGGAAGCCTTGAGAAACCTTTCACCCATTCCCTGGTGAATACAGATCCAAACCCCTTGGATCTTAAAACAAGGAGAAATTAACCATTCCCCTCCTCCCATCAACTCCTGGTGAATACAGATCCAAACCCCTTGGATCTAAAAACAAGGAAAAATCAATCAGGTTCTTAAAAAGAAGGCTTTTAATTAAAGAAAAAGGTAAAAATCATCTCTGTAAAATCAGTATGGAAAATAACTTTACAGGGTAATCAAACTTAAAGAGCTCAAAGGACTCCCCTCTAGTTTTAGGTTCAAAGTACAGCAAACAAAGATAAACACTCTAGTAAAAGGTACATTTACAAGTTGAGAAAACAAAGTAAAACTAAGACGCCTTGCCTGGCTATTTACTTACAAGTTTGAAATAGGAGAGACTTGTTTAAAAGATGTGGAGAACCTGGATTGATGTCTGGTCCCTCTCAGTCCCAAGAGCGAACGAACTCCCAAAACAAAGAGCACAAACAAAAGCCTTCCCCCCCCCCCAAGATTTGAAAGTATCTTGTCCCCTTATTGGTCCTTTGGGTCAGATGTCAGTCAGGTTACCTGAGCTTCTTAACCCTTTACAGGGAAAAGGATTTTGGAGTCTCTGGCCAGGAGGGATTTTATAGTACTGTATACAGGACAGCTGTTACCCCCTTCCCTTTATAGTCATGACACCCTGGTACCACCAACCCCCTCATCTCACATGCCTGTACCCTCACCCATTCTCTTTGCCTGGCATGCACTCACTGGTTTCTCCCTCGGCAAGCATAACCTCTTCCCCTCTCCGAAGGCCCTTGCATGCACTCACCCTCACCGGCTTTCTCCCTAACTCTTTCACCTCTCAAGCCCTAATGTGCTCTCCCTTACCTGCCTCCCCTCGCTCCACCTCATATACACTCAATGTGGCCTGGCAACACCCCTCCCCACTGTCCTCACCTTGCATGCATTTGTTCTCACGTTTCCCCTCTCTCCTTCACTCACCATTCCCTGACACTCCACACACCCACAACCCTCTCTTTCCCGTTTCCCTTTCTCCCTCACTTGCTGTCTTCCTGCTGCCATTATAGTGGATGAAGTAAGTGGGTTTGGGGTGGGAGAGATAACAGGTACCGGGGGCAGCTCTGTGCAGTGTCCATGCAGCACTCCCTGCAGGGGAGAGAAAATGCTGCTGTGGTAGTTTCTTCCTTCCTGCAGGTTAGGCTGCCAGTAGCCCTCAGAAAACATGTCCCCCCATCCCTCACATAGCAGCAGGGGAGCATAGTTTAGATATGGGGAACCTGATTCTGCTCTTGTCCTGGTTTTACAGTGGTGTAACTGCATTGGTTCACTGTAGTCTTCACGCCTGATTTACAGAGTGCAAGTTTTAAAACAAAGGGTGGCAGGCAGAAAAATAGAAGGGAGGGGTGGGGTTGTTCATCGGTGCTGCTCCTTCTATTTTTTTCACTGGCTAGAGTTTGTGAAAGTAGAATGAATTATATTGTAAAAATAGAATGGATTAAAGAAATGCTATATGTACCTTTAAGCAGAAATAAGGAATGCTGAAATACAGGTGTCAGGAAAAGGAACACTAAGGCATAAACAATGAGTCAGCTTAAGCTAATGGTGGAACATCAGCCAGAGATCTGTAAAAGTTAGTAAGAAAATTGAATATGTATGTCTAGCCTCGGTAAATGTGTCAGTTCTGCTTTCTTTGTCCACTTGTTAAGTTCGCTCCCTTTTTATCTGTATAAAATAAGGTAGTGTGGGTCTTGGAGGGTGCTCACATTATCTGGGTGTTATTAGCAGAGCACTGGGCTAATAAAACAGAGTGGTCTGACACACTGTGAGTCCTGAATCTAACTTTGACAAGTTGTTAGAGGCAGAAACTTTGGGTTGTGTGGCAGACCCCCTTCTTCCTCCCTACATAATCCTAAAAGTTACCTCTTCTCCTTTAGTCTAACTAGAGAAGGGAAATTTACCCTTGACTTATTTTAGACTAGTATATGGTTTAGTGTGATTTTTCAACTGCTTTCCATTTATCTTTATCAGCCTTTATAGCTGATCTGATTAAAAATTTGACTCTTAGCCATTAAAAAAAAGAATGGAAATTCAATGGCAAAAAACTATATTAATGTTGCCTATGCAACCTTAACTCTGTTCTCTTTAAGCAATGCCCCAATACACCCTGTTAACACAAATACCTGTACGCTGCCAACCCCACAGTTACTTAAATGTACTCTTTTGACCTCCTTTCACAGCCATTCACTCTCTCCCACAGGATCACATCCAGGGCCGGCTCTACGATTTTTGCCGCCCAAAGCAAAAACAATTTTGGCCGCCCCCCACTTCTTTAATTACCCCACCCCCGGCCCCGCCTCAACTCCACCCCTTCCCCAAATCCCCAGCCCTGCCTCCTCCCCCCCCGGCTCTCAAGTCTGGGAGGGAGGGGGAGCAGCGGCACGCGAAACAGCTGTTTCGCGCGCCACAGCCGCTCGGGATCTCCCCCTCCCTCCCAGGTTTGAGAGCCTGGGAGGGAGGGGGAGACTCCGAGTGGCCGCGGCGCAGGCGCCGCTTCTCCCCCCCTCTCCCAGGCTCTCAAGTCTGGGAGGGAAGGGGACCAGCGGCGCGCGAAACGGCCGCTCGGGATCTCCCCCTCCCTCCCAGGTTTGAGAGCCTGGGAGGGAGGGGGAGACCCCGAGCCGCTGCTGTGCGCGAAACAGCTGATTCACGCGCTGCTGCTCCCCCTCCCTCCCAGACTTGAGAGCCTGGGAGGGAGGGCGAGTAGCGGCGCGCGAATCAGCTGTTTCGCGCGCCGTGGCAGCAGCAGCGGAGGTGAGCTAGGGCGGCCGGGGCACATTTTTAGGGGCGGCATTCTGGCGCCAGCCATGCCGCCCCTAAAAATGTGCCGCCCCAAGCACCAGCTTGTTTTGCTGGTGCCTAGAGTCGGCCCTGATCACATCTATAGGGCCGGCTCAAGGGTTTTTGCCGCCCCAAGCAGCAAAAAAAAAAAAAAAAAGCCATGATCGCGATCAGCTCTACTGCCGCTGCTTCAGTCTTCGGCGGCTGGTCCTTCGCTCCGAGAGGGAGTGAGGGACCCGCTGCCAAAGAGCCGGACGTGCCGCCCCTCTCCGTTGGCCGCCCCAAGCACCTGCTTGCTGGGCTGGTGCCTGGAGCCGGCCCTGCCCATCTAACACTAATAAAGGCTGTTTTCTTTTTTTTTATTGGTACATGCATGCTATTCTCTATTTGTCTCCCCCAAAGATTTAGTGGTTGCCATCCATTACCTTAGATAAAACTTGACAGACTTGGACTGTTTTGACCTGCATCACACCAAGAATTTGATCTCTAGCTCTGTGCAAAATAAAATAAAATAAAAAACCTAGAAACTCTTTGAAAAATTGCTGTTTTTTCCAAAACAACAAAGAGTCTGGTGGCACCTTAAAGACTAACAGATTTATTTGGGCATAAGCTTTCGTGAGTAAAAACCTCACTTCTTCGGATGCATAGAGTGAAAGCTACAGATGCAGGCATTATATACAGACACATGGAGAGCAGGGAGTTACTTCACAAGTGGCGAACCAGTGTTGACAAGGCCAATTCAATCAGGGTGGATGTAGTCCACTCCCAATAATAGATGAGGAGGTGTCAATTCCAGGAGAGGAAAAGCTGCTTCTGTAGTGAGCCAGCCACTCCCAGTCCCTATTCAAGCCCAGATTAATGGTGTTGAATTTGCAAATGAATTTTAGTTCTGCTGTTTCTCTTTGAAGTCTGTTTCTGAAGTTTTTTTGTTCAATGACAGTGACTTTTAAATCTGTGATAGAATGACCAGGAAGATTGAAGTGTTCACTTACTGGCTTGTGTATGTTACCATTCCTGATGTCCGATTTGTGTCCATTTATTCTTTTGCGGAGGGACTGTCCGGTTTGGCCAATGTACATGGCAGAGGGGCATTGCTGGCACATGATGGCATATATGACATTAGTGGATGTGCAGGTGAATGAGCCCCTGATGGTGTGGCTGATGTGGTTGGGTCCTCTGATGCTGTTGCCAGAGTAGATATGGGGACAGAGTAGGCAACGAGGTTTGCTACAGGGATAGGTTCCTGGGTTGGTGTTTCTGTGGTGTGGTGTGTAGTTGCTGGTGAGTATTTGCTTCAGGTTGGGGGGTTGTCTGTAAGCAAGGACTGGCCTGCCTCCCAAGGTCTGTGAGAGTGAGGGATCATTTTCCAGGATAGGTTGTAGGTCGTGGATAATGCACTGTTTTTTCCAGTGCTTTATAGCGCCACAAATTTGGGTCACTAACCCTACCCTGTACCCTCCTGAGGCACACCAAACTTCAAAGGACTCCAACTAAGCATGTTGCTTTTAGAGGACCTAGAAAGTTGACCTTCAAATAGAAGTGGTGATGCAACCTTAATTATAGTGGCACTGCCAAGCCAATGTTCTGGGGTAAAAATTAAATATTAACTTTTGGAATTGTAGATATGCTATAATTAAGTTTACATGCTACTCTAATGTTAGCAAGTCTGAGTGGGATAAGCCTACCCATCTGTTTGTGGACATTAACTGTAAATCTGTATAATTTTTGCAATAAAATAGTTTTCTAACATGTCTTTAAAAATAATTGTATTCACAAAGAGAGTCTACTTTTCCTCTGACCCATGCACTTAATTTCTATTAACCTTAATGGCATCTACACATGCATCAAAAAGGGGATGAACTGCAAAATTAAAAGACTGAGTTGAGAAACAGAAAATTGTGATGAACCTGCCATAGGACCCTTATAACAACTCTGTTGCGTCTATGCATCCAGAACTAGAGATGTCTGGAGAACAATGACAATTCTGTTTTGTGACAATTTTTGAGCTCTCACAATTTGTTTTCATTCCACAGGGGAACAAAACCAAAATCTTTTGTTCTTGCAAAATAGAAATGTGTCAAAACAGCTGTGTCAAAAAAGCTCAACTTTTTGATTTCTCTCTCTCCCTCTCTGGTCAGACATGACCAGAGAGGCTGGGACCTCAAAAACCTTCTTGACAGAACCACCAGCAAAACAGACACTTCTCCACAAAATGGTTCAGCATTGACAAAACTGTATAGGTTGATGAAATTTAATTTTTTGTTAATTTTTTTTAAGACTCAAAGATATGTTGTGGACAAAAGTTACTTTTGTGGTGATTCTGCTTCCTTATAGTGGTCACCCCTAAAAACTTGCCAATTTTATTTTACTGGTGGGTAACTAAAATGAGGTTTTCTTATCATTTGCAATATTCCTTATCTCGCTATCAGAAATACCTAGAACACTGCATATACTGTTGTAATCTTATTTATCAAAGCCAAAAAACTGGCAAATAGAGAGACGGTGTGCCCAGTGTAGTAGCATGTATCATCTTTACTTCTGAATGTCCCATTTTTCATTACTAAGATTAGCGTGAAAACAGGATAGATCATTCTTACGGATTCTCCTGCTCTGGGGTTCATCTTCCTACTCCTACTCTTTTGGGAAGTGTTCATTTTAACAGAATGTGCAAAATATTTACAGCACATGACAAAACTTCTTTATTGTTGCATTTTGCTATGAATTAAAATGTAGGCCTATTTTTTCCCCGCCCTAGTGGTGGCTGGGTCACATTCAGAGGTTGATGAGCCTGATACAGATTAGTTATCGGAACTGAATTTTTCAGTTCAAGTAATAGTGATTCATGCTTTAAAATCCAGAGGTCCCAGGTTGACCCTTGCTGCCAACAACCCACCCAGGAACGTTGTGTACACCAGCACACCGCATAATACAATAAAGTACACAAATAGTTCTACAAAGTTATGGATTTATGAATTCTCTTGAAAATAAGGTCTGGTCTATCTGATCAGAAGTGTCAGATGCTCTGTTATGCTGCAGATAATTCATTACAACATTTACCTGACATTCTGGAATCTATGCCTTGTTGGATGGCAGTTGGAATGACTGAATAAGACAGCAAGTTTTGAAGCTTTTATTTAAACCTTTTGAGACTCAAGTACTTGAATTAAATGTTTTTCCTCTATTTACAGAGAGGAATTATAAAGCTTGTAAATTAATTTAATACAAAAAAAACTATATTTGGTTTATGTAATGAAATAGAATGATTTTGTAGATATTGGTTGCGTGATGCCTGTTTAGACAAACACAACAGCTAATTTGCATTTAAGAACTAATCACACACAAACTAGCCTGATTTACTAGAATCGGTTACGTGACAGTATAGCCAACCAACACACCAATTCTGTAAGCTTACTATAATTTAATAGCTGATTATTAGAAAGCATAACTCATTCAGAAAAATGCTCTCTAAACACACATCTGAGGATTAATTTACAGTTGTGTCAAATATATTGGAAACAATATAATCTGTGTGAACTCCATCAATCAGCCCTGCTCCATTGTTATGAACAAACCAACAAGGGATATCAATGCCATGCTTTGGATCTTTTCTGAAATCTTTCTGCCAGCCCCTGAAATAGAAAACATATAATTATGTAAATATCAATGCACAAGCTACAAGTAGATAAGGTGATATTTTCTAAGGACTTGATTATTATTTACCTAGTTACTGTTAGTTTATTGTTTTTGATCACGATTGTAGCATCTGGTTTCTTGGGATCAGACCCAGGATGGATTTCAAGTATATTAAAGTCAATGTGGTGGAAAAATTGCCCTAAAAAATGAGAAACAATATCAACTGTTAACATTTCATGCCTGTGGTGTGCATTAAAAAAGTCATTTACGCTCCTACGTTGATTTTTCAGGCTCTACTAAGGATCTAGGTATACAGGGCCAAAATTTCAGCAGAATGTCAAATATGCATCCACACAATTTGTGGATACACTGATTTTGCATAAGCAAATACTAACTTTCAGGCCAATTTAAGTATTATTTGTTTTGTATTTTGTATAATATCTATTTAATAATAATTAATAATCCTTTATTCTTCCATCCATCTGTGTTTACGTTTTCAGAGACTTGTGTTAAAGGAAGCCAATCTGGGCATACAGCTTCATGAAATATGATGAGTACTATGCAAAAATGGATGGGGTTGGACAGAGTGCTGTCTAGTTATGCAAATCAAATCTTCAAAAAGATGTTTCATGTACAAGACCATTTTGTTTGAACAGCTGTAGAGCCTCACTATTGAAAATTGAGTTGCCAATAATTATCTTTAAATTATTTGATTCATCTAAATTAGTTTAGGGCTGCTTAGATTAGGGATTTTATTTCAGCCCCATTTCTCCATAAAATTGTGTCCTTACTCAAGCATACACGGTAAAATTTATCTCTTTTAATCTCCCTTCATAAATTCTTCATGGTCACCTTGTTTTTTGTCATGTCTGTTCAGTTGCATTGGTCGGGAGTCTCATCCAAGCACCTACTGCTTTTATTCGACAATAAATACATGTATTGGGAAAGCAGCCATAGTAACCTTGAAAATGATTGAGCTCAGAAAACTGTCCGGTATAATTTCTGAATTCCAATTGCATGTGCACACTTCTGGCAGAATTTGCTGCTGCTTCTTCTGCATTGTGTTGCACTGTTTGTGTAAAACTATTATATGGCTGGTGCAGAATAACTAGAGTGTTTTCACAAATGTTAGATAACAAACAGACATAATTGTAGTTTATTTAATAAAATACAAGGTCAAACTCAGGGGTGATATAAATGATACTGTGAGATACATGCCAGTGAGCTGATATAAACCAGGCTATGTCAGTGTGCCTGTAGGATGCTGTAACTTAAAATACCAAAGGGATGGTAGCAAAAACAGCGAATAATGCCCTACCTCAATGGTTTTCAAACTGTTTTTCTGGGGACCCAGTTGAAGAAAATTATTGATGCCCATGACCCAACGCTGGGGCTCAGGGCTGGGACAGGGGATTGGGGTGTGGGGTTGGGGTGTGGACTTACCTCCAGTGGCTCCCGGTCAGCAGCGCAGCCGAGGTGCAGAGGCAAGCTTCCGACCTGTCCTGGCACCGCAGACCACGCTGTGCCCCGGAAGCGGCCAGCACCAGGTCTGGCTCCTCGGCGGAGGTGCGCAAGAGGCTTTGCACGACTCTCACCAGCAGGCACCGCTTCTCTGCCCCCTCTCCCCCAGTTCCCAGCCAATGGGAGTGCGGAGCCGGTGCTCAGGGCGGGGGCAGCAGTGTTGAACCTGCTGCTGGCCACTTCTGGGGCACAACACGGTGTTGGAACAGGTAGGCACTAGCCTGCCCTAGCTAGGCAGCACTGCCGATGGGACTTTTAATGTCCCGGTCGGCGGTACTGACCAGAGCGACCATGTGCCTGACACGCCACGACCCAGTACTGGGTCACGACCCGAACTTTAAAAAACGCTGCCCTATCTTATCTGACCTCTTACTGTTAGTGTTTTCTTGCTATAGGGCCCCATTGGCCTGTAAATTACACCACCTAACACGCTGGCTTACCAACATGTAATTTACATCACCATTGATGATTTTTTTTTTCAGATTCCAAGTATGGGTGCAAAAAAAAGGTGAGGGTACATCTGTAATAGTTAATTATCCTTCCACCATCAGCAAACTCACTGAACTGTTAAGCTTGTATTCCTGTTACCCTCAACCTAAACGTGCAAGGGAAAATTGGCAGGAGTTTACATAATTCTTGAACACGCAGTAGTGCTTCCAACAGATAATGCATCCCAGTAAAGATATTACACTGGCAGAAAATATGATTCAGTGGTGCTGTGCCTTTAAGTATGCAGCAATTCTCCAAAAAGAGACATATTTTTGGAGTTTAATGTACCCACCCTCCACACACCTACATCATATATCATTTGAAAGCTTATTTTATTTATGTTCGATGAGGTACAATGTGGAGCTATCAAGTGGTGCCATAAGCCTGTAAGTGAGGTAAACAATGGTGTCCAAAATGAGAGTTTGTCACTTTTTTCACAGTTCCAGGAACACTGCAACATGACTACTACTACAGTTTTTACTGTCCAAGTTAATTTCAATACCTTATTGTGGTGTGTGCTTTTGTCTTTGTAGCTTTTTAGTTCAGTTTTTTAATTCAGTGACACTTATGCACAGGTCAGTATTAGTGTTGGAGATGACAATACACAGCTTCCTACTGAACTTCAGTCAAAGTGCTCAATAAACAAAAATGGCAATTTTGATACTGACATATAGATCTAATATAGATCTAATTTAGCACGTCTGTATACTTGTACAAAATGAAAAATGGTGGGTATTAGCGGTAGTAATGCTAACAATGCTGCTTTGGAAGTTTTATCTCTATGGGGAAGTTACAGTACATGAAGACATTGAGGACAAAAGGACCTTAAAGCTTACATCAAAGAAAAAAAGCTCTCCACAAACTTTGAAAAATGTGTTATTTGCCAAGAAAATCAAAAAAATGCAAAACTGTTAAAAGCCACCAGTGCTGAACAGAATTCTGGGATGCCGGCATCAAGAAGCCAGGAGAGATTAATTGTATTGGCTGCTACTGAATGAGACTCTGAATCTGATCAGAGAGCATCATAGTCACGTATTTCTATAGCCACCAGAGAAAGCTCATCCTCCAGCACTGGGTCCTGTTGTATAGTTTGCTTGAGACAAAAACACACAAGAAAGACAAGAAACTTCATAAAATAGAAACATGACAGAGCAACCAAACTAAGGAAAGCAGAACTTCAAAGAGGAGCTGATCGCATGTTGCACAGAATAGGTAAGAAAGACTTGATTGCTAAGGATACAGTTTATCACTCCAATCTTTCTTTCTTTCTGCTTGAGTAAAACAAATCTTAAAGTAAAACCAACTGGTTACACTGCAACAGTTCAGTCACCTTATCACGCTGCATTTTATCAGCTCATTACAGAGACAGACAATGATATGTACAACAAGAAGGCTCTTCTCCTCTCCAAGCTGCTACAAGGATATAAAGCCCTACTTCCCTCAAATATAGAAACTGCAAGATATGCCACTAGCAAGTTACAGGCAAGATTAGTAAAACCACTATGGTTCTGCAATTTCATTCCATGCACAGCATGGACAAGGCAAGTCTATCACTGTTCTATGCCAAGGCTTAAATTCATCTGGAGGCCACCGGAGTAGAACTCTGGTAAACATTTTCAAACTCATGGGAGGCACCAGGGCTCAGGGTTCAGGGCTTCAGCTGCACAGGAGGTAATGATGATGACTAGAAATGTCACCAGTGATATTACAATTCAATTATACCTGTACATATTTATTATTATTATTATTTTTTACCCTTTACATTGTTGTTATGTTTTGAGGTCCCAAAGAAATCCAATTTTGTTTTGAAATAATACATTAAGCTAAGAGAGTCATTAAGCTAACAGAAACAAATGCAAATATTTCAAAGTGGTAATTTTAACATATTGATGGTATCATTTTTTATTCCTGTTTCTTTGGTAATGGCACCACATGACAGCTCCACATCATACCTCATCTTAAAGTAGACATAGTAAGTTTTCAAATGATGCATGATGTGCATGTGTTTAGAAAGGGTACACTGAACTGACCAAATTGATGATGTGTGCCGCTCACTTACTTTATGCCTAGAATGACTGTTGAACATCAAATCAGGGCCTTGTCTTCACTATGGAAAAAAACAACGGTGTGTTCTTACCATGTTAGCTAACTTGAGACAAAACCCAGGTGAAGACAAGGCAGTTTCTAGGTTTAACGTGTTAGCAGGTCAAAATATTTCCAAGGTAAAAATATACCTTTTTTCCTAGTCTGGATGCATGCACAGGGAGTTGGCAGATTTTGGCTGTACAGTGAGTAATGAGTATTTTAATAGCGCCTATCTCTAGGTATAAAATGATGATCAAACTGAAACAAGAAACATCCACTTTTCAAAGAGTTTGAGAGAGTTGGTGCAATAAAGAAAACAAGTCTGTAGATGGGTATTAGGCAGACCTTAAGGTGGATCAACGAGACTAGTGAGGGCAAGTGGGTCAGTTTAAGCACTGGGAAAAGAAATAAGAAAAAAAGTTGTTAACGTTTTGAAGAGTCTGACCCCACTTATGGGGCACTGGCCTTATGTGAATTCATACCTAATAAGCCATGGGTACGTTCAGACAGCTTGTGACTATCCAGCGTATACAATCCTAGGAAGTCCTGGTGTAGAGGATGCTTCTTCCACACTTTGTGCAAAACAATAACAAATGATGCGCCATCTCCCATTGAAAGCACTAGATTTTTTTTCCTGTTGATTATCACAGTCAGACTGGGGGAAAAAGAAACCATAATTAAGAAATCTTATGTTTCTTGATGCCATTATTGTGAATAACAGAATTACTAGAGATGATGAAGGACCTGAGAAAGGAAAACTGTCTGGCAAACAAAAAAAGATTTCAGCATGTAGCCTGACTCTGTGTGTGTGTGTGTGTGTGTGTAGTATTGAGACTGAGTGCAAAATTATCTTAGAGAAGGCTAATCCCTCACTTTCAAATCTCTTTGCAAACCACTTCTATTGAAACACCTACTAGAACTGGCCACCTAATAATGGATAGGCCGAGACACAATTGGATATAGTATGCCTATGTATTTGTTTATTAATAAAATGTATGCCTTTCATCACCATTTTTCTTGAATGCTGTGTGCCACTACTCCCCCCCCCCCCTTTGACTGTCTGAGCTGAGACAGTAAACTCTCCAGACTTTGTCATCAATGTTATATGCAGTGTAGTTGTAGTCATGTCGGTCCCAGGATATCAGAGAGACAAGGTGACTGAGGTAATATCTTTTATAGGATCAACTTCTGTTGGTGAGAAAGACAAGCTCTCACAATGTGGCTCGAAAGTGTGTCTCTCTCACCAACAGAAGTTGGTCCAATAAAAGATATTACCTCACCCACCTTCTCTGTCAATGCTAGTAAAAATGAAGCTCCAATCCTGATTAAGTTCTTTGGGCATTACCACAATAAAAATATTAAATGCACAGGACAGATTGTGTCTTTGCTATCCTGCTCTCTCTACTGCGCAGTTCTAACAGGTTCTAGCTGTGCATCTGAGGACAGCAGAATACTGAAGTTGATCTTCCCTTTGTTCTGAGACAAGAATTTTACTCAGAGTACCTAGTAAAAATTTGAAGAGGTAGGGCTATGAATATTGAAGCTAATCTAAAAACAGTAGCTGATCCTCAACTATTTTGTATCTTGAACAGTCATTTATATCTGTGCAAACTGCATATAAAATACTGCCATTCTGATCTGGTGCCTGGTATAAATAACTCCACACTGAGCAAGTTGGTGGAGAATCCAGCCCTAACTAGTTTTATTTTTATATATACACACAATAGAAGAGACGTTGATTCCTCTATGTATAAATGGCATAATTTCCATTTCTGAAAAGACGTTTGTTACAATATATCTGTTTTGTCTTTGAGCAAAATTTTTGTGAAACTTAAAAATTTATATATAGAATAGGCCACACCTTGTTATTTATCTCTTAAAGATTGTTAGTCGCTGTAGTATTGGGTACAAAGCTAAATCCTGTTTTCCGTAAGGGGAAAATTCTGCTCTCATTTATTATTGTAAATCCAGAGAAATTTAATGATAGTTACTCTGGATTTACACAGTGAAGCTGAGAGCAGAATCTAGCAGGATTTGAACCGGTATTAGAGTTTTCAGCTTATCCTTTGCATGTTCATAAAATGTATCTTCAATTTTAGTAGAGCTGTGCAAATAACAGGTTTTTCAGATCTTTGATGATTCCAAAAAATAAAATAAAATACAAGTTTTGGATCAGTCAAAGTGAAATTTTTCAAAATTTTTGGCAAATCAAAAAGTAAAAAAAATTATTTTTGGTCAAATGAAATGTTTCATTTTGACATTTTCTAAATGAAACATTTCAATTTTGACCATTTAAAAATGTTTGTGATTGATTTTTTAATAAAATTAAAGGAAATTGTGAAACAAAAAGTTTAGAACTGAAAATTTGAAACATTTCATTTAGAAAAATGTCAAAATGAAGTTTTTCATTTTTTCCCGATGAATTAAAAAAAAAAAATGTTGGTTGAAACAATTCAGCAAAACTAGCTTTCACAAAACATGTGCTGTTGTTGAATCTGGATTTCCAGCAAAAAAGTTTCAGATGAAAAATTTCACTCAGCTTTATTCTTTAGTGAACAATAGCTTTTTCACAAATTTGAAAATTCTTGAATGATTCTGGTATTTGTGATACCCTTCTTGTCGCAGGGTGACTGTATCAAGCCAGGTGAAAACTGTCTTCTTTCTGTCCTTCTGGACGGTTATTTTCTCAGGAGTTACTTCTAGTTTTAATTCCAGCTGCTTATTTTCAATCCCAAGTTTTCCAAAATATGTGTTCTGGATCTTTGCATCACTGCTCACTCTCTTATCTCCAATAAGCTGCCCATTGACTCTGATGCCTAAAATTAAAAAAAAAAAAAAAAAAAGAAAGATTCTGGTCAGCATATGTCAAGGAATGACATGGAAAAACTAAATTTGAGAAAATAAATCAGTTCAGAATCACATCAGAATTGTGATCTTATTTATTGTGGTTCAGAGCAGCATGTAAGAGCTATAATGCAATGGAGAATCTGGCCTGGAATCATCTGTTGAATGGGAATTCACTGAGAATAAGTGGCCCTCCACCAGGGCATATGGAATAAGATTCTACTTGTATTGGTCGGCAGCTTCAGTGTTGAGAAGGAAAAGTCTGAGCCATTATTCTCTATCACTCATTTTAAGCCTTTTCCAGGCAAGTTATGGCAAACATGACTTATTTGGAATTCTCACTACTTCCATTCACTGGGCCATATTATACCTGTACAATTCCTCTGAGGGGGTGGCCAAAAGTTCCTTTTCCTACTAAAAGTGAAAATATGGTGCAGTGCACTTTACACTAAGTGATGGAGTATTCCCTTGCTGTAGCTGTGTAGCTCCCATTAATGTCACTGGAAGTTACAATCTCACATTGTGTCAAGGAAGAGAAGGGCCCTATAAATGTAAGGTGAAGAGCCCTATAAATGAAGTAAATATCCTGATTTACTGTATTTAAAGTATGAAAAACTCACCTGTAACTGGGTCATTTATTAAATTTAACACTGCACCCGTCTCTTCATTGATATTGAAACAAATGGCATCTTCTTTTTGTGGCACTGATATAATGAAGTGTGGATCTCCATCAACTGTAAATAATAATCACTAGTATTTATATAATGCTGCAGATGTTCAAAAGTTGTGTACAAACAAAAACTAGTTAATTAAACATTATTATGTCTCCTCTTAGTTGATTTATACTGCCCCTTTAGAACTGCAACTTTTAAATTAGAGTGAAATAGTGAGATTAGAATGAAAGAGTAGCCACATTTAGCAATGAGTCTAGTTAATATCAACATATTTTACTGGGTGGAGATAGGAGAAATTGGAACCCAATAAGATTTCTGGACCTAAAGATAACAAATCCTCATGTGAGTTTTAGCAAAATAGTTTTGTTGTGATAAGTGTGTGTGTGTGTGTGTGTGTCCCGTAACAAGGTCATTTACATAGGAGGCAATTTTGTTAGGAAAATATGATATCCTAATGCAAAAAGTGCTTAGAATTAGATCAAAGAATACAGCTGAGCTTAATGTGTATAGTTAAAAATCATTTGATTCCTACAAAATGTTTCCACAAATAGACAAATGCCAAAAGATAAATTTCTGGGACGAGAGGTTTAGCGGGACTAGATAAAGAGAAGCTGGATATAACACCCATTTTTTTTGCAAAACTAAAAGCTAACCCACAACGTTTAGCAAAATCCAAACAATCCTGGTTTTGTCCATCTTTCCAATGTGACATGGAATTGTGGAAGAGTTAAAGCTATGTAAAATCAATATATTATACCCCAGTACTCTGGCTTGCTGCTAGGAAGAGAACAACTTCGGAAATTTTTTAAAATTTACTTATAGAATTGACTCTATTGAAAGATCTTCTGAATATAAAACTTTTAAATTATACAGGTGAAGAAAAAAAATCTATAACCCAACTACTAAAATTTAACATACTAGTGCTACACCAAGTGGCACACCAAGAAGTAAGCCCTTAGCCTCAAGTAAGCTCTGTTGGGATAGTATCAAGGAGGGACATGAAAAAATGCTGGTGAAAGCAGGAGGCTGAGTGAGTACCATTCAGACAAAGAAGAGAAAAGTAAGGGTTATTGTCAAGAGGTTTAGGAGCAGAAAGAAAGACCATGATAAGGATTAAACCAGTGAAGGCTGAATGTTATAAAAGAATAAGGGAAATTTAGAGCAAATTAAAATGTGAGCCTATGGAACAAAAATTGCTTATCTATTTTGTTTTTATGAAAATTAATTATACAAAAGATTCTGAAGAATTTTGCAACTTGGTCTTTTTAAGGTTCTCCTCTTTTTTTTCAAAGAAGACCTTTTCCCTATTTTATTTTAAACTATTTAAAACAAACTCACCACTAGTATATACGGAGGGGATTGAAGGACTACTGTACAGATAAGAATGTGTTGGATCTGCATAGAAACAAAGAACAAAGATTGTTAGAAATAAAATCAAAAGGGGATATTTGCACATTGTATCTACAAGACAGGTAGGATGTTAACAATTTAAATTACTTGTTCAAGCTTAATTTCTATTCTAGTTCTAATACATAATGGTTATGGTTTGATGGTACTGCTCTGCACTGCCATGTGCAAAACCCAGGCTTGAGTGTCAATCCCAATCTCCAATTTACTGGTTCAGCAGGTACTAGAAGTAATTGTGTTTATTCTCTGTGAATGACTGGGTATCACAAACTGCTTGTGAAGATATTTCTGCTGATATTTCTTGTCTGGAAGAGGACAGACTGAGACAGTACTTAAGGCTGGAAGAGGAAGGCAGAGGACTAAAAATAGAACAAATGGAGAAGATTGTCAGGGCTTTCTCAGGTACATCGGCGACTATCTACACACACACCATTTGCTATAGCTTCAGTGTGACAGTTGCTGCTGCTCCTGAATCAGTAAAAAGTGTCATTGGGATAGAGACAAACTCATTTACATTATCTTCATCATCTGATGCTCTCCACTTGAGGCACCAAAGGAACTCTCTTCCAGTGATTCCAACATGTGGCTCAGAGATTCCCGATGAATATTTTGGCAAGGTGTGAAAGCCTGATCTGTGATGCTTCACAGCTTTAAGACTCAAGCCCTAAATCATAAGGATGTTTATACATACGACTGTTCAATCTTTAGTTGCATTTTAACCTATTATGTTGAATTTGCTAGTCTTCACCTATATTTTAACAAATTCTAGGAAAAAACACAGACAAACTTATTTCCCTCTGCCTGATCATTTTTGTTGCCTGAAATGATTCCTTTGACAAATCTAGTTCATTCAGAAATTCAAGATTATGACTTACATGATTGAGTGCCTGGGGTAGCCCTGGCTGTGAATGAAACAGAACAGCATTAGAACAGATAAATGAAAGACAAAAATAAAAGATATCCTGCATTTATCTATAGATTTCTAGATGTTTAGAAAACACACACTGCATCATCCCTTGCTTCCCAAGCTGAAAGCATTCCAGGGACAGCAAACCCAACTCTTGGAGAAAGGAAATGTCTTGTGTAGCTTTTGAGAAATCTGCTCAGGCCAACACGCGGACCAGCACTAATGAGATCTGAAGGGAGCTTTCCTACAATATTGGAGCCCTTAAGAGTTAGGGAGTAGGAGTGAAGCAAATGTAGATATGAATATTGATAAACAACCACACTACTCTAGCAAAGTTGAAACTTACATGGGACATTTAAACAAAAAATCTTACCATGAATAGCATGAATCTGGCCTATCCCCAGAAGTGCAGGGGAGTGGGTTAGGAAAAACGTTTGAAGTAAAGGATAGTTAAGAACTAGAACAGGTTATCAAGGGAGGCTGTGGAATCCCCATCATTGGAGTTTTTTAAGAATAAGTTGGACTAACATCTGTCGAGGATGGTCTAGGTACACATGGTCCTCCCTCAGCATAGAAGGATGGACTAGATGACCTCTCAAGGCCCCTTCCAGCCCTACATTTCTATGATTCTATGTAGCATAGATGCAGACACAGTACATGGGCCAAATTCTGCTCTTTTCTTTAACCCCTGGAAGGTTAGTCAACAATCCATTCCTGAGGCCAGACCATCTCCTCCCGCAGTAAAACCTGTTGGGGGCAGGATGTCTCTGAGGATCCTCTTTTGCCATTCCTCCCCAATGTGGCTGTGGGGCATGTATTTTCCATCCATCACAGGCCCTGCCCCAAAACCTGCCAGATTCCCAGGGATCTCTAAGAGACCAAGACCATCTGCATGGAGGCCCAGTGCTTCTACGCCTGTTCTCTGGCAGTATGGCTGTGTTGGGGGATTCCCATGGGGGCTGTGGGACTGTTCACAGACAAGACATATTATCTCATCTTGTCCTGGTAAACTCTGTGGCTGGAGGGGGAATGGTGTACATCCCGTCTGATTCTACCCACTCCTCTGCTTTGTCAGTCTCCTCCACTTCTCCCATGGGGATCCTAGACTTATGGAGCAGCCTTTATGGGGATGAGGTGGCTTGGTGCTGAATGGGAAACTGACACATCTGGTCCTCCATGTGAGGAGAGAAATCTGTGGACCAAGAGTCTCCTCCATATAATTATCTGGCAGTGAATGATCCTGCCCATGGACAGCAACTAACAATTCTTATTATTTGCTTGTATTAGGCACCTAGAGTCTACTGTGATAGGTTCATTACAATTTCTAAAGACAGATGGAGCTCAGTGAACGATGAAAACAATTATTTATGAATATTCTGCTTGAAAAAAATCATATTTTTTTTTATTTATAATGGAGATATCCTATCTCCTAGAACTGGAAGGGACCTTGAAAGGTCATTGAGTCCAGCCCCCTGCCTTCACTAGCAGGACCAAGCACTGATTTTTGCCCCAGATCCCTAAGTGACCCCCTCAAGGATTGAACTCACAACCGTGGGTTAGCAGGCCAATACTCAAACCACTGAGTTATCCCTCCCCCCCCATAAATTCTTACCCATTTATGAATTATTCACTCAGAATACTGCTCAAATAATTTTATTTTTTGTAAAGTGTGTAATTTGTCAAATAGATGATTCAGCAACTAATACCCAAGCAGCACTAAAGAGACAGAAGTATTGGGTAAAACAAATAGAATTTGAAACTTACCTTCAGCTGTTACCAGGGATGGATATGAAATAATAATAATAATAAAAAGTTAACTGTTAGTTTCAGGTACACAGTTAAACAGTTGGATAATCTACTCTAATATGAAACACCATTTTAATTAGGTATTCTGAAGCAAAATCAAATATGGTTTGATGGTTCAGACATAACTCTTGTAGCATTTTAAATTTCAAGCCCATATTCTTGCTGTTGATGTGAGTGAATGTAAACCAACTGCAAGGGGAACAAATGAAAAGAAAATGTTTAACATATGGGACAACAAATCTGGACTCAATTATGCATGTGAAAAATGAATATTAGCCCGTGGGAACAGTTATACTGGCAATTGATTTACTCTGTCTCACTTTCATGCAGCTGCCAAGTGCTCCTTGACAATTTTACTCTGTTGCAATTTTCATGATATGAGATGAGACCCTTCATATTTCTAGTACAGCTCATGACTATGGTTGAATCTGTAACCCTATTTGCATGTCCGGAAGGGGCAGGTTGGTCAGCTGGGAGCATATTTGAAGGCCAGGGATTTGTGAAGAAACTATCAGAGTGCTGGGAAGCAGGCAAGGAGAGGAAAGCCATTAGGGTAGTGGAGGGGAAGTCCAGCTGGGGTGTTTTGTGGAAGGTTTGGTGGATCTAATCCAAGGACAAGAGACGAATGAGGAGAAGCAGAGCAATGTATGTGTTAAAGTGATAGCTGAGACACTGAAAAGGAATGTACTTGTCTTAATTTCCTCAGTACAGCTTACTAAAGATGGACAGAGTCATTTTTCATGCCATATAGGTTAAGTAGGAGAAAATGGGCTGTAAGAGAGAACGCTAATTTAATGAACAACTAGCTAATAACTAACAAAGTAAACAAGAACAAGAGAAAGATAAATGGATCTGAATTTTAAATGACTACCTTCTTCTATTGCATCACAATATGTATATTGTGTTTTCCAAACATGAAGATATTATACCTGCCCTTCAGCTATCTAAATGTCTGAGTATGCAAAACCTTACAAGAGTACTCTGTCTTCATGTGAGTAAGAACTTGCTGGATCTGACCCTGAATTAAAACAATATACAGAAAAGTTTAGGAGGAAGGGATGTGAACTGAAGTTGAGCATGTCTAGATTATTTAGGTTAAATGTGTTTCTTGGTTTTATTTATTTTATTGTTTTGAGATGTTTGTATTTTTATATACCATGATTTTGAATTTACAATATACTTTAAATTTATGGGCAAATGGGTAGCAATGGAAGGTGGACTGATGGAAGAGAGTTTAAAGGAGGAAAATGATTCTGTGTGGTGCACAGGAGAAAGCTATACTAACCATTGGAGGGCATGGCTTGGAAAATATATTTGCATATATATTTGAAACTCTGCTCCAATGTGAAAAGCCCCTATCTAAGGGAATGTCAAATGGTCATTTGAATTCCCTTAGTAAAGTAAAACTGAAAATGTCTGTACCTTCTACTGGTTTATCAGCAATTGCAGCTTTATCTTCATTATCTTCTGGCTTCGTAACTACCATGGATGTCAAAGGTGTCACAAACTTGTATTTCAGAGAGAGCTCCAGGGCTTCAGCGGTAAGATTTTCCTTTTCTTCTCCCTGAGCTACAGTGCTGAATGAAGGGAGAGACTCAGAACATAAACCTTCTACAAAGCCAAATCATTAAACACTGGATTAAGCATTTTATTCTCCCTCTAAAATATGAAGCTATCCATTTATCTGCTGAAAAGAAATACACATTTCCTTTTGAGAGCACTCCTGACTTCACTGAGGGGCAGAGCAGGTAGCCACAGTCTGATCCAGTATTTGCACTCCTTTAAAATTAACTTGAAAAAACAATACTTACTATTTTTTGGCCTTCTCATGGGTGTATTTATGTGATGGAGAGTAAATTAGGTAAACTGTTCTGTATTTTCTGTGCATTTTTAATGAATATCGCCAATTAGTTGCCCAGTGTTTTCATGCTATTTCACAGAGAATGTTAATTTATATTTCGTTACCGTTTTTCCAGTAATTGTTGGATGGTGAGATAAGCCCAAAGCCTCTCAATGTAATCCCCAAATATGTACTCCTGTTCTTGGAGAGCTTTTGCTGTTTCTTCAACATCTGCTTGTTCACTAAATGTCACATCATTTTCTGCCTGTTAGGAATAAAGAAACTTCTCTCTGTAACAGACCGGTACGACTGAACCCTGACTATCTATACGTTACAGGAGACATCCAAAATCTTCATATAATCTAGGGTTTGGAAAATGAGGATCTACAGTAAATTAATGAACATCTTGATCCTGCACTGAGAATTGCACAGGTTCAGAAGTCAGTATCAGTGCCTTTGCTCAGTAGTTCCACAGCTGCTAAAAGTATATATATGGGGACATAACTCATTTTCAGAATTAACATTGAAATTTGGTTAATCAGGATTTACCTGTACATTGCTTATGCTATGTATTTAACATGGCACAGATATAGTAGCTGGCCTAGTAGTAGCACAATTTCTGTATTTTAAATATACACCTCTATCCCGATATAACACGACCCGATATAACACGAATTCGGATATAACGCGGAAAAGCAGTGCTCTGGGGAGGCAGGGCTGCGCACTCCAGTGGATCAAAGCAAGTTCGATATAACACGGTTTCACCTATAATGCGGTAAGATTTTTTGGCTCCCGAGGACAGCGTTATATCGGGGTAGAGGTGTATCTAGTTTCAGATGATAATAATTGTAATGTGAAGTGGACCAATTTATGTCAGAGTACATATACAAGTGATACTATATATTTGATAAATATTCTCTGTATGAAAGTGGTACATTCGTGTTGGGTTTTTTAAAATTGTTATAGAATTCAGGACTGGAAATAATTTTTAGTTCACTTAGTTCCTAATAGGAACAAAGTTCTATCTCCATTGGAAGGCCTTTCAAATATTCAATTGACTTAGAGGGTGGAAAGTATTCCTCAAAGGATTGAAGACTATTTTGGAGGACAAATGCATTTCACATGCAAACCAAATCACCAGAACTCTTGGGAGGAAGTGGCAAGACTGGTATCTGGATTTCACTTAGCAATATTGCATTAGAACAAGATTTTCATACTGTCATACTGATGAATCTTGAATTGTACTTTTTACAAAGTTTGCATACAAAGTTAAAAGCCACAGATTACTCCATTCAACTATTAAACACCATGTTAATGAAACAATAAGGCTAACTATGTAAAGACAAAAAAAATCATCAAGAGATGTAAACATCAAGGTTCTGATAGCAACACTAACTTACTCAAATTGGACATACTGTGCAAAGTTACTCCAGATTGACATTAGAGTAATTCAAAGAAAAAATTAGCTAAATAAATGTCATGTCTTTTGGTGTATTTACATTCTCCATACTCTGCAATATTTTTTTTCATAGAATAAAGGTATATTGGGGAATTTTTATGCAATGCCAAATTTGGAATCTCCCACATTCATACATTTTTTGTCACAAAGAAAGGCTTGAAACAATCACAGTAGGCCCATACTTACACCTTGAGCTTTCACATCTGCAGTCAAACTGTTCAGGTCATTATCTGTAATACGTCCAGCCACCACGATTTCAGAGCCATCATAGTAGTGCTTAAAATTGTTTTGAGTTAAGTCAGAAATTGCATTTTCAGGGTAGTTTAACTCCACTTCTGTAAGCATGGGATTGGCTACTTCCTCATAAAAACCCTAGAGGGAAGAGGGGGGGAGCTTATAATTAATAAATATATAATTCATTGACACTCATATGCCCACAGATCTCTTGACACCTTAACAAAAAAATAAAACTGTTCATTAGACCATGCTGTCTCCTAATTTATAGTCATTCCACTTTGCACCTTTACAAGAGAAGGGGAAAGCTGTTACCTGGAAATCTAGCACCCCAGCACATGGTCATATTTTGTTTAATTACATTGAAAATGGAGGCAAATGTCATCAGAAATATCAGCGTGACTGCCATCATTAACTTAATTTATATGGTTATGGTTTTACCTCCATTTGTATGGCTGAATCAGAATCTGGATAGATGCGACGAGCCACCCCTTTATTCTCTAGTGCCATCTTTTCTAGAAAATTATAGTCAATACCATAGCCAAAAGCTAGGTTATATAAGGGGTATCTTCCTTGAATGGCTTTTTTTACATTCACTTGAATTTCCTGAGGGTCTGATACACCTGCATATTAAATAATACAAAACAAATAGGCTTTAAGATTTTGTTTATGAAAACAATAGCAAACAGGAAAAAAAATAATAAAATGAATGAAATGTGGTTAGTTATTTTTTATTTCAATTTTTCAAGGCATGACTATCATATTTTCTAGGCATCATTAATTCTAAACTAACTTTAGACAAAGTATATATAAGTATCTAACTTAAAAGGCAGACTTCCTTTAAAAAAAACCAAAACCCTTTATTAACCCCATAAATAAGGTTCTCCAAGAGGCAGAGTACACACCAGCCACCTTTGTGCTTTCAGGATTCTGAGCTGTTCAGGGACTGGTGTGGCCCTCAGCATAACTCAGTGAAGTCCCATGTAGAGTTTTGTTATGACATCCCGAGACTGGCTGCTTTGCTTATGGGCAACTTCACAAGTGGGAGTAGCATGTATTATGGAAATCCCCTCCAAACTTCTGGCCCCATCCTGGCATGCCCCCAGGAAATTCTCTCCTACCCCTTTTGTGGCACCTTTAGGTGGACCCTGGTGCAATGGTGATTAGGGCACAGAATGGGTGGGAGAAACTCACTCCTCATCTTTATTCATTACCAAGCGATGAAACTCTATATTAAAGAAAATGTGCACCATCATAACAATTATTCAGTTACACCAGTGAAAACCCAACCCAAAATGTAGACATGTTGCACCAGCACAAAGCAGAGCATACAGCAGTTTAGCTTAATTGACAAATACCTTTCCCATCAGTGCAGGACATCTAAATTAAGGGTTTGCATCAGTGTAACTGAATTAATTTAGCTACACCAATGAAAATGTTCTTAATATAGCAAGGATGATGTCTAATTAGGCAATGGTTTAGTAATGTGGCAAAATTGTAACTAGGATGAGACCACCAAAGATACAGTGTATATATACTTGTGGTAGATTCATAGATTTTAGGACTGGAAGGGACCTCGAGAGGTCATCGAGTCCAGTCCCCTGCCCGCATGGCAGGACCAAATACTGTCTAGACCATTCCTGATAGACATTTATTTAACCTACTCTTAAATATCTCCAGAGATGGAGATTCCACAACCTCCCTAGGCAATTTATTCCAGTGTTTAACCACCCTGACAGTTAGGAACTTTTTCCTAATGTCCAACCTAAACCTCCCTTGCTGCAGTTTAAGCCCACTGCTTCTTGTTCTATCCTTAGAGGCTAAGGTGAACAAGTTTTCTCCCTCCTCCTTATGACACCCTTTTAGATACCTGAAAACTGCTATCATGTCCCCTCTCAGTCTTCTCTTTTCCAAACTAAACAAACCCAATTCTTTCAGCCTTCCTTCACAGGTCATGTTCTCAAGACGTTTAATCATTCTTGTTGCTCTTCTCTGGACCCTCTCCAATTTCTCCACATCTTTCTTGAAATGCAGTGCCGAACTGGACACCATACTCCAGCTGAGCCTAACCAGAGCAGAGTAGAGCGAAAGAATGACTTCTCGTGTCTTGCTCACAACACACCTAATACATCCCAGAATCACATTTGGGTTTTTTTGCAACAGCATCACACTGTTGACTCATATTTAGCTTGTGGTCCACTATAAACCCTACATCCCTTTCTGCTGTACTCCTTCCTAGACAGTCTCTTCCCATTCTGTATGTGTGAAATTGATTTTTCCTTCCTAAGTGGAGCACTTTGCATTTGTCTTTGTTAAACTTCATCCTGTTTACCTCAGACCATTTCTCCAATTTGTCCAGATCATTTTGAATTAGGACCCTGTCCTCCAAAGCAGTTGTAATCCCTCCCAGTTTGGTATCATCCGCAATAGAGATAGTGAATCTCAAACTGAAACCAAAGACCTGATTCTCCAGTCTGCTACAGCAGCTTAACCTTAGTGTAATGCCATTGAAATCAGAGGCGAATCAGGTCTCACATCTCCTGAAATTAAAGAATGGTGAACTAAAACTGAAGTAATTATTTTCCTTCACCTGATTAATTCCATTTTACTGTTCGCTTCATTTACCAAGACACTTACCTTCATTAGGTTGACCATCCGTTAACATGATAATTATAGATGCACTTCTCTTGGACACAGAATTTGTTTCAAAAGCTGTAGTCAGCATTTCAATTCCCTTCATTAAACCACCATGTAGGTTTGTCACTGCAATGTAGAGACACAAATTAGGGTTGAAAACTGGTGGTCAAAAATAGAAATGTTTTAATCATAGATTCATAGAAATGTAGGGCTGGAAAGGATCTCAGGAGAACATCTCGTCCAGCCCCACAGGCTGTGGCAGGATTAAGTATACCTAGACCATCCCTGACAGGTGTTTTTCTAAGCTGTTCTTAAAAACCTCCAGTTATGGCAATTCCACAATCTCACTAAGTAACCTGTTCCAGTGCTTAAACTATCCTTAGTGTTAGAAAATTTTTCCTAATATCTAATCTAAATCTTGCCACAAAGTAAGCAGACTACTTCTTGTCCTACCTTTGGTGGACAAAAAGAACTGATCACCATCCTCTTTATAACAACCTTTCACATATTTGAAGACAGTTTCATAAATTAAACATGCCCAGTTCTATCAACCTTTCCTCATAGGTCAGCTTTTCTAAACCTTTCATCATTTTGGTTGATCTCCTCTGGACTCAATCCAATTTGTGAACTTTTTTCTTAAAGTGTGGTGCCCAAAACTGGAAACACTACTACAGCTGAGGCCTCACCATTGCTGAGTAGAGCTGAACAATTATCTCCTGTGTCTTGTTAATACATCCCAGAATGACATTTGCCTTTTTTGCAACAGCATCACACTATTGACTTATATTCAAATTGCGATTCCCCCATTGCCCCCAGGTCCTTTGCTGCAGTTCTGCTGCCTAGCCAGTTAGTCCACATTTTGTATTTTTCCTTCCTAAGTGCAGTGTTGTGCACTTCTCTTTACTGAATTTCATCTTGTTGATTTCAGACTGATTCTCCAATTTATTAAGATAATTTTGAATTCTAATTCTGTCCTCCAAAGTGCTTACAACTACTCCCAGCTTGGTGTCATCTGCAAATTTTATAAGCTTGCACTCTACTCTGTCATCCATTAATGAAAATAATGACTAGTATCAGACCCAAGACAGACCCCTGAAGGACCCACTTGATATGTCTTCCCAGTTTAACAGTGACCATTAATAACTACTCTGAGTATGGTTTTTCAACCACTGTGCATCCACTTTATAATAATTTAATTGAGATCATATTTCATAGAATCATAGAAATGAAGGGCTGGAAGAGACCTCGATAAATCATCAAGTCCAGCCCCCTGAGCTGTGGCAGGACCAAGTAAATCTAGACCATCCCTGAGAGGTGTTTTTCCAACTTGTTTTTAAACATTTCCAATGATGGAGTCTCCGTGACCTTCCTTGGAAGCTTATTCCAGAGCTTCACTATCCTTTTAGTTAGAAAGTTGACATAGTTTCCCTAGTTTGCTTATGATAATGTCATGATGGATTGGATCAAATGCCTTACTAAAGTCCAGATATAGCACATATACTGCTTCTCCTGCCCTGCATCCACTAGGCTGTTACCCTGTAAAAGAAGGAAATTAGATTGGTCTGGTATGATCTGTTCTTACAAATCCATGTTGGCTATTAATTATCACCTTATTATGCTCTATGTGAAACATTGTTTATTTATTATAGAATTATAGAAATGTAGAATTGGAAGGGACCTCAAGAGGTCTTCTAGTCCAGACTCCTGCACTCAAGGCAGGACTAAGTATTATCTAGATGACCGCAACAGGTGTTTGTCTAACCTGTTCTTAAAAACCTCTAATGATGGAGATTCCACAACCTCCCTAGATAATTTATTCCAGTGCTTAACTACCCTGACAGTTAGGAAGTTTTTCCTAATGTCCAACCTAAAACTCTCTTGCTGCTATTTAAGCCCATTGCTTCTTGTCCCATTCTCAGAGAACAATTTTTCTCCCTCCTCCTTATAGCAAAATTTTATGTTCTTGAAAACTGTTATCATATCTACCCTCCCCGACTTCTCTTCTCCTCACTAAACTAACCAATTTTTTTCAGTCTTTCCTTATAGGTCATTTTCTAGACCTTTAATCATTTATGTTGCTCTCCTCTGGACTTTCTCCAATTTGTCCTAATCCTTCCTGAAATGTGGCGCCCTGAACTGGACACAATACTCCAGTTGAGGCCTTATCAGCACGGAGTAGAGTGGATATTTAGGAATCTAGTGAATTATCATTACAGTACGATAACTGAATTCAGGCAGTTTCAGTCCCTTAACATTTTGCCTCCATTTATAGCTGGCATTTAAATCCATCACATAAACACTTCACATTACAGTGAAAGGATTTGGTTTTGACGGCTGGGGATGAGTAAATTTGACAGAACCTGGATTTTGCAAACTAACATAAGAAAAAATGGACATCATATTTTGAGTAAATGCCAACCTCGGAAATGTCCCATTAGTAATATAGGGCAAGCTTGGGGCAGGTCCTTGCATGGGTGATGGAAGGGTAGGAGGAAATACATATGGAGCTTCACTCGCACCTTGTGAACATGCCATATGAAATTCTGTCACAAATGCAACCTCTACCAGAATAGCTGGTTATTAGGGGCTAAGACCCACCAATAATGATAAAACTGTGTAGTGTGGCTGATGTACAGCAAACTGCAGTACTATCTGCTACCACTGGAGGCTCTTGAAGGAGCTGAAGCTGTAATTCGCTTGACTGCCACCAATGGACTTTTGCCGCTACAATACAGACTTCAGGCAGCGGAGGAAGTACATTAGTTAAGTTTGGGGAACATCAAAAAATTGTCTTTGTAATCCTTCCCAAAATCTTAAGGCGAGCCTCATGCACCATAATGCAATACTGCTAACCCCAAGCATCCAAAATTTGAGTCAGGCTCCAAAAAATCATGAGATTGGCTTCCAAATCATGAGATGATTAAAAATAATAAATATTGAGTTCTCTTTGCTTTCTGGTTTTCTCTCTTTAGGTTACACTCAGATCACATTTTCTAACTTTTTTCTACAGCCAGGAGGGCCAGGAAACTTTACTTTTTTTTAAATGAAAGCTGAGATTTTCATGACTCCAGGAGCTGGAGCTTTAAAGAAAATCACCAAATGTCATGAGACTTACAAAAAAAGTCACGAGAGCTGGCAACACTGGTACTGTGATCACAGTTAGCAGGCATCTGTTGTCATAGATTCGTGTGTGTGTGTGTGCAAGTATGCCCATGAGCACAGAAGTGTGTGTGTGGTGGGGGGCGGGGTATTTCTCAGACTCACCCAGAAATGCTGGGGATTTGAGACTGAAGTTATTGACTGTGTGACTGCAATGTTGTCAATTTTAACCACTGGCCATGTGCTTCAGACCTATGTGGTAAAAATCACTGATGACTGAAGGATGCAGCTCTCAATTTCTAATTCCAGTAACATGAATTTTGCTCTCTCTGGTGAATTCGCACACTATTTTTAGGGTAGGGGGGTTGTGATTTCTGTTTAAAACTTGCCTGTTTTTCAGTTCTTTCTCAGAAGGTTGCAAAAACCTTCACAGAACCCCAAAACAAACATATAACTATAGTAGTGCTTCTTAACCAGTTAATTTTTAGAATGAAAGCTTGCAGTACTCCATTCTCAGACTGCATTTGTGTATTAGCTTCTTCAATATTTATTTGAAGTACCACCTATTGGCAAGTTTACTACAATACTTACTGCCTCGAGTGTCAATAGCTCGAACGAAGTTCTTTGCTTCCTTCAGATTCTCAGCAGTGGCTTTGACTAATGTGTCTTTCCAAATGTGTACATCGGAACCAAACAGTACAAAATTAAAGTAGTCATCTTCCCTAATATCCTCTAATATTTTAAGAAGTGCTTCCCTTGTCTATAAGTAAATAAACACAAGTTTAAATGAATGAAACTGATATGGGTATATTGAATAACAAAGGAAAGCCTACAGCTTTTACATGATTTGTTTCTGAACAGGATTTTTCACTGAACATTCATATAGTGGATAGTGAAAAACTCTGGGCCTGATTCTGTCCTCAGTTGTACCACTGTCAATCAGGAATAATTCCAGTTAAATCAGTGAGTTACACCAGCATAACATCTGTGTAGATGAGATGAAAATCAGGCCTTATGATAGGATCACTTGAACAATCATCACCTATGCTGAGCGGGAGAGGTTAGTTCTAAGCAATAGTAACATTTGGGTTGGAGAGGAGATCTTAAGCACCAGAGCCTGGGTCTTGATATGCAGCAGCAGAAACAGAAATTCTGAGCATCAGAATGCAGTGGGGAGTTCTAACAGTAAGGTGCTTCCCATCACCCAGGCTGGAAGAGGGTACAAAAGATATAGAAAAGGGAACAACAGACAATATTATACATGTGTTTTAACTTACAGGATACCCAGAGCGTGGGGAGGCCTTTTATAGATACTTTGGTTTAGAATTTTGAAGATATAAAAATATAGCTTGAAAACATCCATGATTATAGTTTTGGCGTAGGCTGAGACTTTGAACACCTGCTCATGATAAGAAATGTCTAGCACCTCCACTGGGTACTAGGCTCCCTAGAACCTGGCACACCAGGACTGACTTTATAGTAAATGTAATCAATTACCTGTTGTATTCCTATTCCAGACATTGAGCCACTAATGTCTATTACAAAAATCACGTTTTTTGGAAAATTTGGAAGATTTGTTGGTGCAAAAAAGTGTACAAAGTATCCATTGACAATCTGAAAAAAAGAAGATGTGTAAAATAATGTGACTTCAATTGACTAAGCATGCCCAGATGAAATTGTAAAGTATTGAATTTACCTGTAAATCACCTGCACTGTCTCTCTTCACATCATACTTTATTGTAAAATCTCCATCCAACAGTGATGTTGAACAATTTGCACAGGTTCGCTGTTGATCAATGGTTGGCTTGAAAGACACATGGCCCTGAAAGCAGAAGCCCTCATTAGACTCAAACTTTAATAAATGAATGTAAAATACAAAACATGAGAAGGTTTGTGTTTTAGACAAATGTATGTACAGAAATGTAAAAGTCAATATGATAAAACAGGGTTTTATAAAACAGATGCCATTTTAAACAAGTTATCTATACCCAAGAAAATATTTTATTATTCTGAGTAACTGAGTTTATGCAAGGTAATAAAAATGCATTAATAATAAAATATTATTATAAAGCCCTCTCCTCAGCAACTGTTAAAGAGATGAAAATATTAACTACATCATCATACACATATACAAAACCAATTATACTAAAAAGTGCTCCTGCAAAGGGGGTGATTTTAGATGTTGTTTGAAAGTGGGGAAGTAAAATGCAAGGTGTCTGCTTATGGACAGCAAGTTCTAGCTATGTGGGCACAACAGCAAAAGGGGCAGTCACCTGCCTATCTAAGAACCACCTCTTTGTCTGTGCACTGCCTAGCACAAAGGGACTTGGCCTAAAGCACTACTGTAATACATATAACAAATAATAACAACAAGTAGATGTCAGAGCAGAAATACCAGTAGGCTAAGGTTCAATTTCAAGGTCTCGAACTAAAACCCTGTTTCCTCACACTTAATTATTTAAAAAGCAATAGGGTCAATTTAAATTCAATCTCCTGAATTTTTCTTTATTCTGCGGTTCCTTTATGTCACCTTCAGTGACATAAAAGGGCTGTAGGTGGCCCCTAAAGAATACCCTGTAATGCCAGAGGGCAAAGGGACCCGCCCCATGCACTTTGGTTCATGTAAAGCATGTGTAATTCCTTTAGGTCAGCTCCTTTCCTGGCCCCAGTTGAGGGGTTTTATTAGGAGGGAGGGAGGGAAAGGGCATGGCCAGAGCACCTGGATATTCTGTGCTAGTGTAATAATCCATAGAAGGCTGTTATAAGCTGGCATGATTTAGAGCAACCCTGGGAAGAGAGGCCTTATAGAAATTAGAGATGGAAAAGAGCTGTATTATCCCATCCAGACCCACTACTGGCCAGTACAATACATTTACGTTTGCATTAACCCAATATATTGTGCTGATGTATTATTTCATAATGAGCTGACTTTGTTAGAATGCAGACAAAATATAACAAATTCATTCTCTACTAAGGTTATTAGCCATTGTACCTTTTTTCCTGAGAAAGATTTTTTAATAACTTGTGACAGGTCATTGGTGATGAATGTTCCTTGTGCTTCCAGCTCACGGATACCTTGGGGTTCAAAGATGTTTGCCTGGATCTGAAACATTCATTGAAAATACACTGTCATAGATAAACCCACAACTATAACAACTTAGATGGAGGACAATGAGCAACTCTATATGCAGAATAGGGAATTTCTTAGTAAAGGGGAAATCTGCCTTTATAATGCAAAGTAGCATTCATATTTGAATCAGAAATCCTCAAGTAGTTAGATGTGACCTATCTAACTTCCACCTGGAGATTTAAAAAAGAAACACAACTGAAAGTTGCTGTTTTACTAACTGCTCACAAGAATTTGGGTCAGATATTGAAGAACCACTAATTTCCTCTGAAAATACCATACTGCCAGTACCAGGAGGCCATATCTGGTTATGATTTGTTTATGCTGCAGTATGGTTTTGTTCTTCTGCATAGTGCCGCATATAATGATTTAAGCATTTTTTGATGACCATCTTCAGAGTATATCCTTTTAAAGCATCTCCTGGGCACACATGAGAGAAAGCTATTGAACTACAGGTAGATTTTAGCAGGGCAGATAAAGAGAGTGTTCAAACAACCTCTGGCACTGAAAAGACATTGGTCTGAATCCTAGGGTACAGTTGGTGTGTCTCTATGAATTCAGGCAGCATTGTTTGGCATCAGTTTGATCAAGGTTTGGACTATTCTATTAAGGCATTTGTGAGAGGAGTGTCTCAAGTTAATCCTGTTCTCAGTTGTGTTAATGACTTTCCCACTCTCCAATATATCCTAATTTTGTAGGGCTTATTGCTTGTCCCAACTAGTGAAGCTTATGTATGCAAACCAGTAATAAAATACATTGTTTGAGGCTTTCAACCTGGTTCATAATCACCACTGCCCACAAGATATTGGTTGGGGACCTTCCCTTCAATTGTGAACTGCTGTGGACAAACACAGTATCCCGCTTCATCTGTTATGCATATATTCCAAAAGATGCACAAGATTTCAATGCATCTTGAGTTTCTATAACTACAGAATGTAACCACTGCAAGGTACAATTTAATTCACAATGCCATTTACCTCAAAGTGATTGATGAGCTGCTTTGGTTTTACTTTAATGAGCATCTCATATTTTCCAAAGTTTCTCTTCAACAGTTCCTCATAGGTGAGCTCAAAAGTGACTTTGCTGGCTGCTGCAATGTTGACTGAAACAGTGAACTTTTCAGTTTTTCTCCCAGAAGCCCTAGAAATGTTAAACTAATTACAAATAAGAAAAAAGGCTGCTTGTCCTTTCTCTCCTATTGTGCGCCTGCTCAAGAGCCAGGCATAATCTGGCCCACAAAAATGAATACAAGAGAAATGAAATTTCTGGGTCTCATTCTTTATCACTAACTCATACTGAGAAGCATTTACACAGGTAGCTGAGTGGGACTAATCACATGAGTATGTATTATTCAATTAGTAGGGTTGCATAATTAAATCTTTCACAATAATGGATATCCCCTGACCAATCAGAAGTCATGTCTCTATTACATTATAACCAATATCCTTTTTTCATATAAAGTATGAACTTTTAACAGAGGCTATAAAATATATTCTTAATTTCATTTTTAGCTATAGGATGCTGGAATATGGAAATGAAAAGTTTAAGCCCACTGTAAGTAAGTATTCTTACCGGACGAGACCCGCAGTCTGTCCCCGTGAAACAGCCTTCTCATATTGCTTTTTTGCAACTTCCTTTTCTTTTATAGTCCCAGGATAGGTAACACCATCAATTGTCCTACAGATGAAAAAGTATCTAATTTAGCTGAATGATTTGTATTGACACATGAAAACATTATTATTGATTATCCTCTGTTCATTATCTTGTTTGCTAACAAGCAGTTTCTAGATTTGATCTTGCCAAGTGCTGAGCACTTCCTGTGAGGTGATGAACACCTTCAATTTCCAGGTACTTCAGTTGGAGTTAAGAGTTCTACACCTTACCAGATCAAGACCAATTCCTCCTCTGAAAATAAATGAGCCCAATATTGGGCTGATGGTAACCACTATTGAAATCTTTGGCAAACTCCTATACCATGGCATTGTGAATATCATGTTTTGAACAATGACACCAGATGATATACTGTAACTAAAGACAAAAAGGTGTGATATTTTCCTCCATTTTTTGGCCTTCATCTGCTTTCAGCTACTATGTTCAAATATTGCTTCTACAATAATGGAATAAATTAAGTTATAATCTCATGATGGAAAAACTGTAGGCAATGGAACATCTTTCTAGAGATCCCAGGTTTGAACAAGTGGTATTTCTGGAAATTTTCCTTTAGGCCTCTGCAGATGGGTAGAAAAAAATTGCAAATTAGTGATCTTATCCACAAATGCACAACTGTCTGAAGGTCCCACAAATACCCTGCATCTATATTTGTATCATTAACGTTGTCCAAATAACATTTAAAAATCAACCTAATAGTAAAGTAAAAATAAAGATTCAGTTCAGATTCTTAATGCTGCTAGTCTATATTTCTCTGTATTAAACCCAGACAGATTCTTAGACCGTGCTAGAAATAGAAGTTCTTCTCACATGCTGAAATTGGTAATGAAGGCTGTCTTAGGGAGATCCACATCAAAAACCACTTCCTTAGACACATTGGCACGATTGACAGCTCGGCTAGTGATGACATTGTGGGCAAATCGGGAAGTCACTTTGCTGTCAATTTTCATGCTATAGATTTCTATGCCATTGACAATCTGAAGAATAAAAGATGGCAAAATAACCACCAGTTACATTTGAACATTGTGTAAATCAGTAATAATTCAATAAAACAGAAATAATCATAGTAGAGAGTCCTAGCATTTCACTGCATAACAGAAAAGAACAAGTTCTGTATTTGTTCAGGACCACTAGGGTACAATGAAGTTTGCTTGAGTGTTTTTAATATTGTCCAAAATCAGGCTAGTATGTGAAAATAATTGTTCTACTAACAGTAACTATAACCTCAGTAGCAAAATGTTATCTCTAGAGTTGAGCTGGCACTGCTACTATAAGCTCCTACTTTCAGGTATTTATAACATTTTGAACTAATTTTATTTTATTGCATCCATAACTCCTGTGCATGCTCAGTATTGGGTGTACACAACAATATACCTCTGGCTTCTGATACCAATGATTGCTGTAAACAGCAGCTGAATGGCTGGCTCGTGCAGCACACACCTAAAAGTGCCTTTGTATAAAAGTGCCACATATAGACTCAATTTCATTTCAGGTTATCCTCCTTTATATTCTAAGGGAAAAATTCACCCCCTAAATAGAGATCCATCACAAGGCCTGTGGACCACTTAAAACAGGAGCTATTTCTTCCACATGCTGGGAAGGAAGTAATGGGGGAGGAAGATTGTTACTGTATCTTTTTCAAATACTTGGGAGGTGCTCATTTACTATGGTGATGGGGCTACATAAGCACATAGCTAAATAGATAGCTACAACTATTTAGGTAACTCTTCAGCAACAACATGTACCCTTTGTGCAAGAATAATATTTAGAAGTGCCCCAGGATTCTTATGGTTGGGGATGAGAGGAGATAGATGACTGCAGCCTGGCTGATTCACTAAGTATTTAGATTTGTGCTTAAGTGGGATGGACTGCTGAATTGGGGTCTAAATGCCAACTGGCATCAGCCTTAAAGATAAAGCCACTTGCCTTCCTTGAATGAAATACTTAAAAAGAAGATAAAATGTTTCTGTAGAGGTGTGGAGACAATGCCAAACAGTTTTATTATTTGTTGAAATACAACATGGGATTAGCTATTATTTGTTTATTCTCTTTTTACTGCACAGAGTCTGACAGACTCTGAATTTGGGATATTACTGAATATTATGATTAACTAAACCAAACTCTTCAGAGACTAGCATGCACCATTTACCATGTGTACCTAGAAATAACAATTACTCATGCTGTGCTCATTGTAGTATAACACAAGTCTTTAAAATAGTAAGAGTATTTTATTAACTGAAATTTGAATCCATCACTGCAGCCTGGATAAAAACAAACCCTCAATTGGTACAATATTCTCAGTTATAAATGAGAAGAGAACTTACCAAGTCATCAGCACTTCGCTTCTGTAAAGAGAAGAAATTGAAAAATTGTCTCATGTCTATTGTGAGAATATGCATACAAATAAACCTACTTAGCATCTATATAGCACTTTAGCATCTACCAAATCAAATGGTAGTTTTGTGTGAGTCAGCAATGTAGAGCCAGCCCATAGTTAGTAAATTCAAGGTTGATTCATCCTTGTGTTCTGGTACCATATGCCAGGTAAGTTATTTCTAGGTAAGTTATTGGGTGCTGGAGTTAAATCTGGGTATATACGAGCAGTCAGTGGGAGACAATAGGAGTTTTTTCCAAGAAAGAATGAGTGAGTCATTCAGGATCTGGCCCATTTATTCTGTTTATAAGGTGCCAAACCCTGCGGCCCTGATTAGCTAATAATGGGTCTCAACAATTGTGGATTTGAAAGTTAGAACTTGAATGTTGCTGGGTTTGTGTTTTGCTCAGGAGAAACTGAAAAAGGAGCAAAGATGGGGACAGAATGAAAAACAAATACAGACAAAATGAAAGAAAGAGAGAGGGGAAAGAGAAAAATTCTAATGAAAAATTAAATACAATTTAAATGCCACACAGAGGACACACACGTACTAGCCTGGATTGTTTGTTTGTTTGGGGGGAGGGTGTCTCTTCAGTCCTTAACATATAGCACAGACTTCTGGTTGTACATGCTCCTATCTGCTGCACAAAACAGAAATAATTGAAGAACCTCTGAGTGTCCCAAGATCCATGGGTTTCAAGGGTTTAACCCCTTTTCATTCCACCCGGGGAACAACCTGGTCCACCTAATGGCATGATCAGAGAGAAACTCCAGTTTGGGAACTCAGTTTCCTGGCCTTTAGGTAGGTACTTCCCACATCGAGAGCAATTTGGCCTTTTTAAAGAAATGGAATCTCCCTGGGGGAAAGGGGGTTTGTAAATTTGAGCTAATTATGTGAAACCCAAAATATTTAGACATACATGTATATGTCCTTGAAGCTTACTTGTCCATATATTTGTGCTGCTTCAGCCCATCTGGCCACAATTTTCACACCATCTTATAAGTCGGTGGTGCGCAAACTTTTCCAGTCGCACCCTCCCTTTACCATTCACAGAATTTGTTGTGCCCCACTCTATTACTTGTAATCTGAGGTAATCCCTTATCTCTGTGCTGCTGCTGGCGGCAGTGCTGCCTTCAAAGCTGGTGGCCAGATAGCAGTGGCTGCTGGCCAGGGCGTTTATGTCATTTACGGTGCAGGAGGACTGTTTTTTTAAATCCCGCTCCCGTCCCACCCCGCAGTACTCACTCTATTTTTATACTGCAATACTCACTCTATTTTTATCCCACTCCCGCTATTATGGCAGCAGGTCCTCAGGATCTGTGGGATCTCAGTTTCTTTGTGCACCCCCAGAGAACCTCTTGCGCCCCACAGCGGGGCATGCCCCCCAGTTTGTGAACCACTGTTATATGTGACAGTATTTCTGCTGGACCATGGTGGTGGATGAGGTCACTATGAAAGGGTGTAAACATAGAGAGGTTTCCAGAAATTAATGTTTATTTTAAATCAGTATGTTTGCTCCCACTGTAGGTGGGCTGTGCAAATAAGAAAAAATGCAATTTTACGGTCAGGGAAGGTCACTATTTCAAAATGAACGCCAGGAATTTTGATCACAAATTCCTTCTTTCTCTTGGTTCAAAGTCTTATTGGTGACATTCTGTTTTTGGAAAACTGGCTTGTCATATTTATGCACTCTACCTAACATGGAAGCAAATATATTGAGATATTAACCAACATATTACTATAGAAGGTATGGATATGCCCCATGTTACCACAATACCACCTCATGGTCTTTAATTGATTTATCCTCACACACATACCTCTGTGAGGTAGGGCAATGCTATTACCCCCATTTTTCCAATGGAGAACTGAGAGTCAGACACCTAGATTCTCAAAAGTATTTAGTCACCTACCAATGGGGAACTAGATGCCCAAATACATTTGAGAGCTGGACCTAAGTGACTTGCCCAAGGTTACAAAGGAAGAAGACCATGGAAAACAGAGACTTGAAGACAGGTCTCCCAATTCCTAGGCTAGTGCCCTAACCACTGGAGAATGCTTTCTGTCTGTCTAGAATCTTATTTCTACCTACTCTGTCTCTCTGGCACCACAACTACTCTTATGTTCTCAACTGCCACCTCCATGCAAGTGATTCCTATATATACCTCTGTCCAGTCTCACCTCTCCAGGTGTGACTCAGATGTCTACTTATGAATGCCCAACTGCCATTTCAAACTCAATCTTTCCAAAATTGAATTTCTTTCCTACTCATCCCCTTTCTCTGTCTCTCTATCCTAGTGAAAACTGAACTCTCCTTCCTGTCTCACGGTCTCAGTGTCATCTTTGATTCTTCTTCACCCATCTCGCCCATAATCTCTCAAAGTCCTGTCACCTCATTATATCAGCAAAATACACCCTTTTATTACTGTCCTCACTGCTACAACTCAGTTATCTTTCACCTTGATAACTGTAACCTCCTCTTTTCCAGTTCTCCCCTCTCTTCTCTCCTCTCTACGCTATCCAAAATATTGCTGTTAAAGTCCTCCTCCTTTCTCCTCTTTGAGCATGTCTCACACATCTATCCTTCAATACCTTCATTGCCTCACTGCTTCTGACTATGTCATATTCGAACTCCTTGTCCTCACTCTCTATTTAATCTTGATCCACTTACTACTGTTTTCATTTTGTAGATTTTCAAATTGGAATATTATGATAATCTGGTTTCATTATGATAATCCTGCATAACACAGGCCATTTCCACCTACTCCTCAATTTGCTTCCTACAGGTCTATTCAACTCTCATTGAAGTCTTTCAATTAACTTCAAATCAATGGAAGGAATGAAAGTTGTATTAGGTCCCAAATCTCATAAAAAGCACCTTGTCTTACTGCTGCCTTTGTCTCTTTCATGGGATCAGCTTCATGCCTTGACTGTGCTGCCCACTATGCCTGAGACAGACAATATCCATTTTCTATTAAGAGCGCCTTTTCTTCATCATATTCCTCCTTCAGCAATTTCTCCCTACCTTCTTGCTTATAATCTCATCTCTCCTTTCCCTGGACCGTTGTCCTGTGTTTTATCTGTCTTAGAACAAGGAGTAGAGAATGTGTCTCACCCTGTGTAACTGTTAGGCATTACATACATAACTTTTATTACTACTACTTCTAATACAATTGACATCAAAATTTCCCACCATTGCTCTTGTAACTTTCCTCGGTGCTTCATCCAAGTGGAAGGTCCTGGCTATAGCCCTCTGAACATACACCAGAGATTACATGCACCCACTCATTGCAAATAATAATTGCAACTTTATAAGTCATGCACTGAGGTACAGACTCCAGGGAGTGAAAAGTTAGAATTACTCTGAAATGTCAAGTGACTTTGAATCTCCATATAGTGAAAAAAACAGCTTCAAGACACTTTTAAAATCAGTTCTTCGGTTATATTACAGCCAACTGGGTGACCTGTCTACTAGACTTATACTTAGAGCCATGTGAAAAAATCCACTCCACTGGCAAAGAATTTATTTTTATTTTTTGCTTGTGCCACTTCTCACAAAACCAAAACAGTTGTTATTTTCACCACGAAATGTTTGTTTTCCTGCCTAGAGTCACTTACAGCTTTCAGCTCTATAGTGTATCCAGTTAAAAATTTTTGATTGTGGATTCATAAAAGAGAGGGACAAGCAGGGTCTCAATGAGCTTTTCCCTGGGGAAAAAGACTTCAGGCACAGATACACCTATTCTGCCTGGGTGTTCACCAGACAGAACTGCTTTGCAGAAGGGTTCAGTTTTGGCTGGTTTGGGGTTACAGCTCATGTTAGTATTAAATGCAGGGGTAATGAAATGTTATCTTTATTGTATGAGTAAAGGGCAATAGAACTGTACCTAGCCTGCTCCCCTAAATTGAACCCCACTTGCTAAGCAGAAGGTAGGGATGCTAAATCCCAGTGAAAATGAGAGGGTGGAAGAACACGTGTTCCTGAGGATATGGACTCTGCCTAAAATCCCTCCCCTCTCTAGTGTTTAAAGACAGAGCTGACTGGATTCAGTTGAGAGTCCTTGTTTCTGTTCATGATTACAAGAGCTGAAATCACTGATGAGCAGGACTAGGGGCTAAGCCTTAGAACTGGTGTGGGGATAGTGTTGCAGTGAAAAATAACTCAGGTGGCAGCAGAGAGGTTCCCCACTATCCAGTGAAATCACTAAGAGCTGGGTTAAATGATGGTAGTAGAAATAATACAGCAGCAGCAGTGGTGAGCGGCAGCAAATTACAGTGGCAAGTGGTGGCAGAGAAAGCAGCAGCAAGCCAGTTGCAGAGGCAAGTGGCAGCAGCAGAGATATTGCTCGATGCTCCCCCTCCCCCCGCCCCTTACAGGGGTCGGAGGTGAACTCAGGTGAACGCAGCTCTGAACTCTGGGTCTTTGCTGGACAGGGATAACCAAGTGTTAGTGGGATGCAGTGGAAGGAAAGGGGAGTTGGTTAAAAGTTTTCTTTTGTTATACACAGACTCGATGCTTGTGAGTGGAGAAGTACTGCCTTTTGGGTTGGTGTTTAGCTTTCTCAGATATCCAATTCTATTTTATATTGTTCAGAGAAACTCCTAGATATTGAACCCAGCCCTTATTGCTGCCGACTCCACCTGGCAAAAGTGTTACATTCACATATCTTTATCATAGTTTCTGTAAGAACTATACTTCTCCAAGAAATTACTAGGCCATGAAAACTGAAAATCCCAATACACCTATATGAGGTTCCTCCAAAGCTAAGTTGATAAATAAGGTAGTGTAAGGAAGCTTGTACTACTGCTACCCATGCAGTGAATAAGCAGAGGACTTCAATTTCCAAGGCTGTCTATCAATAGAAGCTTTGCCATTGACAATTTTACTTTGTGCCCTAGCACAGCTGCAGGGGGTGGTGGTGCAAAGGGAGTTTTATGGCACCTCTGATCCTGGGGTTGGTTTGGCCCCCAAGAGCAAGTTAGAGCAGACCCAGAGCTGCTCTAAATCACACCTGTCTGCCTGTGGCCCCAATGGCAGTTGGCGATTACCAGAGGACAGAGCTGCTCCTGTTACACCCCGTCCCTCGAGCCATACTCCCTACTCCCAGGGGGCCAGGAATGGGGTGGGAAGGAACCTCTATGCCACACAAAGATTTCCATTATTTCAATGGAATTATATCATCATAAAAGTGGCATACCACAGTGGACAATCAGCTCTTCTCTTTACAGGATTCTGCATATACCTTACCAGGAATATAGCATAGAGCTGTGGGCATCTTAAATTCAGAAAGGTTTCAGCATCAGAGGAAATACAGAGAACAATAACAATTATTAAGTGTCATGGGCAAATCTAATTTATGAAGAGAGCAGGAAACAGGTACAACTTTATAATTGTGTTACATAATGACTAAATAATGGAACTTGTTTATAGCGTTGTTGTAGCTGGGTTAGTTTCCCAGACCTGAAGAAGAGCTCTGTGTTAGCTCGAAAGCTCGTCTCTCTCACCAACAGAAGTTGGTCCAATAAAAAAATATTACCTCCCCCACCGTCTCTCTAAATAATAATACATGTCATTTCAAGAGCATTTTCTGTCATACATCTCAAAGTACTTTGAAAAGGTGGATAAACATTATAGACAAGGAAACTAAGGCACAGAATGGTTAAGAGACTTGCTAAAGTATATACAACCAGTCAATGGAAATGAAGTGGTCTAACTCTCTGCCCTACCCCCTGAGACAACAGTGCTACCAAATGGAGCTTACCATAACCATCTACAAGTCTTTGAAACATGGAAACACAGAGAAGGAAGAAAAATTGTTTGTTGTTGTTAGGCGTAGTGGCACAAAATGGAGCAAAAAGAATATTTGGACTGAATATCATGAAGCATTTTCTTACACTGAAATCTAGTCAAGTATAAAAAAGTGTCCCGTAGAGATGTGGTGGAAGCTCTGCCATATTGTCATAAAATACACTGAAGGGTACAATGCTGTCCTGGCACCCAGGTAATGGACAAGATCACCAGAAAAATATTTTGTGTCTCTGATATCTAATATTCTTTGGCTGGTTTTTACCCCCAATATTTTGTTTTATTTTTCAGGTGCAATAATCAGGTGCTACAGTTATTATTCTACCTTTGTAAAAACAAAAACCTTGAAAACATCTTCTTTTATATTTGGGTGAGGGATGGAAGGACAGAAGAACAGAGGAAGGTTATTATGAGTAAGGAAAGTGATAGTGATTTAAAAACAGAAATACAGAAGTTTCTACAATAGATGACTCAGGAGCATTGTGCAGCCCAACAGATGATCAACTGCCTCAATTACCTCATAAATTCAACAGGTAGGGAAGTGTCCATTTTCATGTTAAGTTCAGCAGCAGAGGGAGTTCTCTCAGCTTAACCTACCTGGTTCATTCAGAAGTATGCAAGGACCCTATCTGCCTGGCATAACCACTATATCCAGCAGAACAGCAGGGACACCTGATTCAACTGGAAGCATAGGAGGTGCATGCCTGTCCAGTTTGCTTGAGGTCTGATTCTGTGTCCCTAGAAGTCAATGGCAAAGGTCCTAGTTTGGTGACCAGATAGCAAGTGTGAAAAATTGGGACAGGGATGGGGGGCAATAGGGTCCTATGTAAGACAAAGCCCCTAATATCAAGACCGTCCCGATAAAACTGGGACATCTGGCCACCCTAGGTCCTAGTGCATTCAGTGGTGCATGAATCATGGAAGCAATAGCTACCTGGTGGATTTTAGTTACTTACCTTGATGTTCCTGAAAGGTGTTATAAAAAAGTCTGATGTTTCAAGTGCAGGAATCAATGCCAATAAAATGTAAAACAACAGATGGTTTTCCATCTTGGAAAAATGAGCAATTCTATTTTAAGGGTTACGTGCTAATAAATAGTACCCTGTTTACTGTCTGTTAATAAACAACCAAATGTGAAAACAGGGGTTAAACATTAGGCAAATGGGAAAAAAGCAAATAGTGAACTTTTGAAGTGATAACAAAGTTTGTAGAAAATGATTTGCAAAATCCCTCTGCCAAAATAACATTTTCATTACAGTTAAGAGAGAAAATATATTCGCTCTTCCAAATTAACATTTTGCATTATACCTGAGTGACTGAATGTCACAAAATCAAATCTCCATTATGGTTCTAACATTAGCCTTACATTTGCACACATGCATCCAACCCATCTTCCACATATTCCTGCCCATTTTCCACATACAGGTCCAAACCCCAATGCAGTAACTATACTCAGATGTACAGACACTCATTTCTTAACCTGTGTATTATATATATAAACATTAGCTTTAATAAAAAAAATGTAAGTACCTACCCCTCTATGGCTTAGAAAACTTTCTTCCATGTTCCTGCCCTTCTGCTGTTTACTTTCTCATGAGCTGGAGACACCTATAGCCTTATCCAATCCAGAAGTGGCAGGTTGGTAGATCAGGAATTATTTAGTTAAATATAATTTGATGTAAATCAGGCAAATAAATGTGTCAAGAAGGGGAATAAGGAGCATTCTCCAGCATAAGTGATGAGTGGTTAAAGATATATGGATCCTGAGATAAAGCTGTTGTAACTAAGACTCTACCGACTTTTTAACATTTTAGATCCTAATCCTAAAAATACTTAAGCACATACCTAACTGTGTGTGTGTGAATAGTCAGGTTTATGCTTAACTATTTCCATGATAGGGGTGTAAATTTTCAACTATAACATTGTGTTTAGTTTAGGTATTTTGTAAGAGGAAAAAATCTCAACTTTAAATATCTGTCCAAAGCCTCAAGCCTTTCAGTGCTGCAGCTGTGAAAGGGGCACTGAACAGAAACGAGGTTTCAGTTCTGGAGGGTTGTTTTTTGTCTTATGACGAAAGAACTTTGGCCTCGAGAGAGGGGAGTAGCTATGGTGGAAATCATAGGTTTTCAATTTCCCACCTTAGGCAGATCTAGCTGGTACCAGACATACATCTCCTAGGTAGGCTGCACCTGCTGAGATTGAGGTGGAGTGCTGCAAGTGTGACCTATCCCCTACATGGACTGCACTACTGTGTTGCCAGCACAGAGTGCCCGAGGCAAAGCAACAGCGGGTTCGTTGCCTGGTGTGCTTCGTGCCAATAAACACACCAGGGGGAGAAGCAAACAAAGTTTATTTGGGATCCCAAAGCGGTGCAAGGAGACTGGCAAGTCTCAAATCAAGCACACTAACAGGAACAGTTTTTCTTCTTTTATACATTTTACAGTTAAGCCTCACCCCCGCCCTTTTCCCTCTAGCCCTTCCTTTCCCCCCCCCCCTTCCTCCCTCTACCCCTCCCATCCCTGGTAATAGTTAAGTCATTCTTGGCAGCTATAAGCCTAGCTTGTTAGTAACTCTTTAAACCGTTATCTTGTCCTTTCTCCCTTCAGCCAGAAACATGCAGGCCTCATTATTACTGCTTGAGCAGGGGGTTGCACACAGATAACTGGTTGCTTACATATTCCAATTGCACCTGGCTTTTGAGGTTGATTAGAGTTTAAACATGGAAGGATAGAGTTTGGTTCACTTAGGCCTAGTGCAGGAAGGCTTCATTGACACTTTGTGGCCTTCCACCCTCCCGAGTTACCTAGGGTGAGGCCTAGTGACGTCAACAACTCCCTCCTTTGAGAATACTCAACAAGCTTTTGGCTGAGTTTTCTCATATTCTGTGGACAAGATATGATTAAGTGCTATGAAGCTGGGGTTTTCAATGAGAGGGTATGCCGGGATTTTTGAGGAGCGGGGGGCACAAAGCTTACGGAGGAGCATTTTAAAACAAGCAATTAGGAGGAGGGTGACCAGGCACAATACCACACCGGTGAGGAGGAGACGCACAAGGCCACCCCCCAGTCCTCCTAGGTCGGGCAACCAACTTCAAAGGGAATTGAAAACTGTGGGTTTCCTTTCCTGGGCCTTCTACTGCTTGAAAGCCTGTTTGGCCGACAGGACGTGCTTGTTAATGTCCTGTGAGTTTTCCGGGACATAAGTACAACATTCATTCCCAATAAGGGCACACACCCCGCCCTGGAGGCTAAAACATAATCTAAGGCCTGTCTGTTTTGCAGGGACAGCAACCGGAGCTGGTATAGCTCTGAGTTAAGGCTTTTTTCTATGGCCAAGGTTTCACTGGCGAATGTGGTGAGAAACACAGAGAGCCTATGATAAAATTGGGTTAGCCGTTCCACCCCATAGGATGGGAGGAGGATCATACCCAACCTGTCTCCTTCCTTAATGGGCTCTGAGGTGGCATACAAAGATTTACGCTGCCTGGGGCGGCCAGGGGTTGTCCCTTAATGCATACTGGGATTCAATGGTACAGTTTTGTGACAAGGGGGTACCCAAGTATTTCTTCCCCTACTGAACCATCCCCAACAGATATCTGACCAATTTTGGGGGAACCACCCTCCAGGGTAACCCTGCTGCGTGGTGCAGGATTTGGGAGCATACTTAGCAGTTAGAGAGGTTAAACTCTTGGGCAAAGCAAACCTTCAAGGACTCATATGTGTTTGTTTCCAAGTTAGTAGGGATCCCTTTCCATCCCACATGTGCCTGGGGGGAACGGGAGGTAATGAAAGGAGTATCCCTATGGCAAAGAGTACCACTGTGGCAGACCCTGGACCTGAACTCATGCTGGGCAGGTGACCCTAGGGCCTAATAATTACAATTCCCCAAATACCCACAAAATATCAATTACCAATAGTAGGCAGATTAAAAACAAAAGGACCAGGCCACCAGGTTAGGCCGGCCCTGTGAGAGTAAACACAACCAACGCTTAGAGTTTTCACGGGGAGTGCGCTGCGACTGTCCAAAGAGACCACAGGGCATTCCCAGCAGATCTTATTGTTTTTTTGAATAACAGTTTAAGTCCCAGGTCATCGCTGGTAGTCCTTTTCCGTAGGCTGGACGGTCCACCGTTCAGGAGTGGGCACTGCCTTCAGACGGGAGTGATGAATCCAGTTCTTGTGTCCCTTGACCTTTGCTGCTGTGTGGGAGACCAGCAGGACGGTGTGGGGTCCCTTCCACTTCTCTTGGAGAGGCTTGTCCTTCCAGGTCCAAACGAGAATGGAATCGCCTGGCTGCAAGGAATGGACAGGGGCATCCAGTGGGAGAGGCTGCAAATCTCTGGTATACCTGTGGAGAGAACAGAGAACAGCAGACAGAGAGCACATGTACTGAGATAAAAAGCCACACCCCATTTCCCACTCCCCTGCCAGAACCGGTGTACCATTCATAGGCCATGCCCTTCCAAACATAATCTCGAAGGGACTGAGCCCTAACCTGCCCTTTGGGAGAGCGCGAATGCGGAGCAAAACAAGGGGTAAGGCATCAGGCCATCCGCTGAATCGATCCACCAAGACGAAAAGGTATTTGAATCCTTGGGTCCGGGGGAACTCAGTAAAGTCTATTTGCCAAACCAGCCCCGGGCCTGGGGTAGGTTCCAGAGTGGCTGATGGCACTGACACTCCTGGTTGAGGGTTGTTCTTTTGGCAGACTAGACATTCAGCCTGTACCTGGGAGGCCAGGGGTGTAAGAGCCTCCCTGCCAGCGTATAATTCTTTGTTTCTTCACCAGGGTCAGTTCTTATTGTCTTTTGTAGTCAGGAATTCCTGGACTTTGTGGTTTCAGTGAAGCAAGTGTTCCTTCTTCTCTTTTCCTGAAACAGTGTGGTTCAGTATCATACAGGGGAGAGGTTACTAGCACATCACCCTGTCTTTAAATAGGCTTATCATCAGTCGGAGAGTCCTCCCGAGGTGGAGGGGTCTTTTTACAGTGAGAAGCCTGGGTCCAGATGGGCAGTCCTTGGTACTTCACAGCGGTGTTGGTGGTGAACAGGACTTGGAAAGGGCCTTTCCAGTGTGGAGCCAAAGCAGTTTTTCGTTGATGGACTTTACGTAGACTCAGTCTCCTTGTTTCAATGAATGGCAGGGCTGCTAGGGTCTTTGGGTAGCACTTCTTTTATCTGTGAGAAAAGAAACCTAACACATTTCATTAATGCCTGACAGTGTTTTGCAGATCTCATAGTTGCTTGGGCCCATTCAGGCCCCCCCTTTTCTTGGCTGTCGGCCAAGTCTTAGCTCTGGGCAGTGTCCTTGGATGGTGCCAGCATCTTATCTTTGGACTGAGCTTGCTAGCTATATTTTTTCCCTCAGTTAACTCATTCTGTTCTTTTTCCTTCTCTCCTTCTTGGCTTCTTTTAACTTACAAAGGAAACTTCCACTCTTCACTCATACACCTTTTCCCAACAATGAACACATACACATTGCCATTATGCACCCTTCCAGTAAAATAACTTCTATACAGAGCTTTGGAGCAACAAACCAGGACAAGCACACCCACTTTTGAGGAGTCCAACAAAGTTCAGGAGGCTCACAGTGGCTTTAAGGCAAGGGGTGAGACCCACAGCAGCAATTAACAAGTCATCCACATATTGCAGGAGGAGGACCCTGTCCTCATTGTCCCACTCCTCCAAGTCTCTGGCCAGAGCCTGGCCGAAAAGGGTGGGGGAATTTTTAAATCCCTGGGCCAACACTGTCCAGCAAAGCTGCTTTTTAACCCTCCTTTTGTCTTCCCACTGGCTCCACTCTGGGGCTTGCATGGCTGAGGGCTCAGTTGCAAGAGTCATTATCCAGGCATTCTCTGGGGGTAAGGTGAGGGTTATTTCATCTTGGGTGAAATGCAGGGTGGCTCCTAAGCAACAAAGCAGGTCCCATCCTAGTAGAAGTGTTGGACAATCGGGGAGGTAAACCAGTCTGTGAGATAGAGTTCTGTTTCTCAAAGCACATTCCGCTGGGGCATATACTGGGCACTTGGTTCCTTTCCCTGTGGCACCCACCACAGTGAGGGACTCTGACACAGGCAGCTACAGGGGTTGGTTTACGGCGGTTTGTGCAGCTCCAGAGTCTATTAAAAAGTCTATGTCCGAATATCCCACCTTCATGTTTACTCGGGGTTCCGGGGGCAGGATAGTCCATCTCCCCTGACACTCCTATTCTTGATCCTTCGCTGCCATCATAGGGGTACCTTCTCTTTTGGGGCACTCATTTTTCCAATGTCCCTCCTTTCGGCATCTGGCACACTGGTTGCGACCCAGACGCCTTTCCTGTGAGCCAGGGCGCCCACGTCCTCTTATTCCCCGGCCCCTTCCACCTTCCTGGAATTTTCCCCTGCCACCGGCCTGTACTGCTGTGACCATCATTTTTGCTTGCCTCTTTTCCTTTTCTTTAGACACAACCTGATTATGCTCCCCCTCAGACAGCAGGGTCCGCATAAGGACATTACAATCATCCCAGTCAGGCTTACAGCTAGCCAGGCACCTTTCAAAGGCCGAGATAAACTTGCTTGGGTTCGTAGAGAATTCCCCTGCCTGTGCCTTAAAGGCTGCTAGGTCCACCGGGTTAAAAGGCACATGGGTGTAAACCTGCATAGTAGTGGCCTGATTCCTATCTGAGCCATGTCTGGACACCACGGTCTCAGTGATCAACGGATAAAATTCCACCGAGGGGGCAATCTCTGGGACCTGAGACACCTTGTCTTTATATGGTGGGGGTGTGATAGCCGAAGGGGACACCGGACCTGCCATTACAGCTGTGGGGGGGGGCGGCTTCTGGGGACTAACAATAGCTACTACCGAACCTGTCGGAGTCAAATTACACTTTTGCAAAATATCTAACCTATCTCTTAACAACATAAACAACTGTACATACATATGTTCATTCCATTTACCCGTTTGCTGACAAAACAGAAGTAATTGAAGGATCGTGTTATAATTAAGTGATCCTTCCGGTGGCCACCTTTCCTGGTCCTCTAGCTGATATTGAGGCCAGTCTACTGTACAGAACCTTTTCGGTTTACTTTTAATCAACGGATCCGATCCAAACACTTTCCAATTCGCCAGAATGCATTCCAAGGGTGTACACCTTGCCCTGCCTGCAGTACTCTGTCCCTGCCCCGTAGGGAGACACTGGGCGTCCCCAGGTCATAACAGGTAGACCCTGGGCGTCCCCAGGTCAAGACAGATAAAGTCCCCACTGGACTGTTCCTACCTTATCCAAGGGTCCGGTTCTGCACCGTCGCCCTATCCACGGGACCGGTTCCCCACCGTCGCCCGCAGCTGCTTCTCCACTACTCGAGCGCGTTGCACCGTTGTGCCCTCTGGGGTCGACCAAACCACGTCTCCGCCGAGGCCCCCGGTAAAGTCACCGGTGCGCGCTGGGCGTCGGTCGTCGCCGCAATCTGTCGACCTCCGAGAGGGGTCCGGGCAAGGCTAAATTTCAGCCTCGAGCTCCACGTTGGGCGCCAAAACTGTTGCCAGCACAGAGTGCCCGAGGCAAAGCAACAGCGGGTTCGTTGCCCGGTGTGCTTCGCGCCAATAAACACACCAGGGGGAGAAGCAAACAAAGTTTATTTGGGATCCCAAAGCGGTGCAAGGAGACTGGCAAGTCTCAAATCAAGCACACTAACAGGAACAGTTTTTCTTCTTTTATACATTTTACAGTTAAGCCTCACCCCCCCCCCTTTTCCCTCTAGCCCTTCCTTTCTCCCCCCTTCCTCCCTCTACCCCTCCCATCCCTGGTAATAGTTAAGTCATTCTTGGCCGCTATAAGCTAGGGTTACCATACGTCCGGATTTTCCCGGACATGTCCGGCTTTTGGGGGCTCAAATCCCCGTCCGGGGGGAAATCCCCAAAAGCCGGGCATGTCCGGGAAAATCGGGAGGGCTGGGTGGTGCTCGGCCGGGGCCGGCGGTGCGGGGCCGGGGGCATGGTGCCGGGCTGGGAACTAGGGGCGCAGTGCCGGGCGCGGGGCCGGACGGGGAGCCGGGGGCGCGGGGCCGGGCCGGGGTCCGGGCTGGGAGCCGGTCAGCCGGGCCGGCGGGGAGCCGGTCAGCCGGGCCCGCGGGGAGCCGGGCCGGCGGGGAGCCGGTCAACCGGGCCCGCGGGCCCGCGGGGAGCCCGGGGGTGCGCCGGGCCGCCGGGGGCCGGCAGTGCTGGGCGGGCCGGGGGTGGTCGGCCGGGGCCGCGCCTCCTCCCCCCCACACCCACCTTACCTGCTTCAGGCTTCCCGCGAATCAAATGTTCGCGGGAAGCAGGGGAGGGGGCGGAGACTTTGGGGAGGGGGCGGGGTTGGGGAGGGGGTATGGGCGGGGCTGGGGGCGGGGCCGGGGGCCGTGGAGTGTCCTCCATTTGGAGGCAGAGAATATGGTAACCCTATATAAGCCTAGCTTGTTAGTAACTTCTTTAAACCGTTATCTTGTCCTTTCTCCCTTCAGTCAGAAACATGCAGGCCTCATTATTACTGCTTGAGCAGGGGGTTGCACACAGATAACTGGTTGCTTACATATTCCAATTGCACCTGGCTTTTGAGGTTGATTAGAGTTTAAACATGGAAGGATAGAGTTTGGTTCACTTAGGCCTAGTGCAGGAAGGCTTCATTGACACTTTGTGGCCTTCCACCCTCCCGAGTTACCTAGGGTGAGGCCTAGTGACGTCAACAACTGTGAGCTTGAAGTGGACCACTGCGTGCTGGAACCTGTCCCCTAGGTGGACTGCACTGCTGTGAGCTTGAGGTGGAGCATTGCATGCTGAGACCTGTCTTCTAGGTGGGCCACAGGCTGCTTGGCTTGGGGTGGAGGGATGCATGTTGGGCCTGCTGTCTCTGGGTAACTCAGCTGCCATGAGAGGGTGTGTAGGGAAGCACATGCTGCTCTCCTCTTCATTTGTGCCACTCAGGTGAAGAGTTTTGGCTCCAGGCCAGAAGACAATCAGAACAGCCCCTCATTTGGGCAGGAGACCTGTGGCATGGGCTACATCAGCAGGCCCGCGCTAGAGAGACTAGCTGCTAGCACCAATACTGGGGGCATTAATTTTCAAATTCTAAGATGGCCGCCAGGAAGGCTGCCCACATCTGTAATGGCTGCTTAGGTGACTGAGGGAGGTTGCCCACATCCAAGGTGGCCATCGCAGTGACGTGGGAGCTGTACCATAGAGAGGAAGGCGGGCTTGTGTTTACGTGTGGTGCTTTCTATGGTAGAGGGAGGCCCCTGTCGATCTCTATGGCAGCAGCAGTAACGTTCGCAAGGCGCCCGGGCAGCTGAGCCCTAGCGGCTCCGGTCCCCGAGCGCTGAGGGGCCGCCGGAGGTTGGGAGGATGCCCCTGGCCGCCTACTTCTTCCTGCGGGCCGTGGGCAAGGGCAGCTACGGGGAGGTGAGCCTGGTGCGGCACCGGCAGGACAACAGACAGGTAACCGGGGAGCTGGCCGCGGGAGGGCTCCGACCTTCCCCTTCGGACCCGGGGCCTGTGGCGGGTCCGACCCCCGTCTCAGTCCCGGAGCCTGGTGAGGGGAGTGGGGGTTCTGGGGAAGCGGAGTCGGTCTCTCTCCCGATTTTAACACCCCCTCCCCCCGGGCCTTTCGAGAACGGTGTGAGGAGGAGTGCGAGGATGCAGGGGAGTCTGGTTTTCCCCTCCCACCCCACTGCGTGCTTAGGGGAGTGGTTGGTTTGTGTTCGTGTCCAGTTCCTTGACCGCAAGACCTCCTTTCTCCTCTTGCTCCAGCTCAGCCTCCAGTGTGGACCAATACCTGATTCCATTTAGCCTGCTATGCATTGCAAGGGCGCATTCCTTCCTGACCCTTGCGAGAATTTATGCTCTAAAGCATGGAGATTTTATTATCCTTATCTCAGAACCTGTTACAAAAAGGTTATCAGTCACAAAATTGTCCAGCCATGATGTTTAGCGCTGATCTCCTGGATTATACAAATTGGCTACAATTTTGTTGCTAAAGGGTTATCTCGGTCCTAACAAAGGAGAAAATGTTGATAAAACCCTTGTTCACTATGTTAAAATGTTACCACAGACCGTACTTAACTGTTTATCATTTTAAATAATTGTTGTTTTAATGCCATCATTATAACATTTTAAAAGTTTTATTAAATAGAAAAAGACAAGTTAAAAAATTCAAAATTTAAAGAATTGGATTTTCATTTTAACAATTTCCTTTTCTTTTCGCTGTATAGAGGCTTTCATGAGGGGAAAAAAACCCTGCTTTGATAATCTTTTGGATGGTATTAAAGATGATATTAACTGCCCTTTGGGGATTAAAATAGAAGGTTTTGAGATATTTTAATCTGATTCTTTAGGACAAACACTCAAAAGGGGGAGAAGAATTACAAAAATAGAAAATGCAGTTTCTGTCTCTGGTGCTGACTTTCACTTGCAGCCTCATTGCTAGAGAAACATAGGCACAGTACATGATTATATCAGCTACTACAAGATCTGGTACATTCAACACTGGCAAAGTTTAAGTCATTGCGTTTAAGGCATTGTTTTAGCGTGCCCCTCTTGTCACAGAGTCACAACAGCATTGTGAATGGTATCTTAGCAAGCTTAGAAAACGGAAGAAATAAAGTGGGGAAGGAAAACAACATGAGGGAGGAATCTAAGGTTCATGTTCCATGTTACGTTTACGATTTAGCTGAAGCTGATGGAGGTGGTGGTGTCATCTGGTTCCCTTTCTTTGATCTTGTCTGGTCAGGATGTCTTTCAGGATCAGGACAGCAAAGGCCCAATGGTCTCATGGTTGGTCCCTGGAGACACTGGAGGTGGTAGCCATGTGGGTAAAGCTTGCTTCTTCCATTCCATACACCCTATGGCCCCTCTTTAATGACTCCTCCAAGAAGGGGTAGCATCCTCATTCTATTAAAATTAACCAATCATAATACATTGTGGTTATTTCTACTACATTTCCCATCACTTGTAGAATCTTTCAGTTCGTTATCATGCCAACCATTGACTTTAGCAGGAGCCTTGAGCCCTTATCACAGTTCTTTTTAATGTAAACAGTCCAGTTTGTACCATAGTTTGCTTCTGAAAGTAAGCAAATTTTAAAGGCAATTTTATGTAACAGGCTGATTCGGACTTTTGATCTCTTGGACAATTTAGCATGTAGTGTTGTGCAAAGGCCACCACTCTATGTAAAAAGAAGTATTATTACCTTTTATTTGTTTTAACTGCACCTTTTAATTTCTTCAGTGTGTCTTGTATTATAGGAAAGAGCAAAAGGGAAGATCTGATCAGTTTTTACTCTCCTTCAAAATTTTCAATTACTACTGTGACGAAGTGGGAATGTTCTTAATGTTTTCTCTGAATACTGTGTGGGTGCCTCAGTTGGCCCTATGCATTTCTCAAGTGTCTAGGGGTGTGTGATTGGTGCAGAGCCCTAGGGGGCCAGTGTGATCCTGTCTGCACAGAGAATGGCTGATACCCTGTCTTCTGGCAACTAATGGCCTGAGCCCCTCCCCTGCAAAGTTGCCAACTAAAGGTGTTGAAGAACAAAGAGATCAGGTGACCTCCTGGCCTGGGAAAGAGACAAAGGGAGAGGAGGGGCTGGAGAGTTTCAGTTTGGAGCTGGCTGGGAAAATGGAGGGGAGGCCAGACAGACCTCCTGGCCCCCGAAGATGGACCTGACTGAGGGAGGCCTGTGGTCTGTACCTGCAAGACCTGTCTTAAACTGTGTTCCTATCGTCTAAATAAACCTTCTGTTTTACTGGCTGGCTGAGAGTCATGGTGAATCGCAGGAAGCCGGGGGTGCAGGGCCTTGTCTCCCCCAAACTCCGTGACAACTATCTCTCTAATTTGCAGATGGCTTAATAACTATTGCAGATTAGCACTAGGATAGACATTAGGGATGGTCAAGAAGGCAAATTGCAAGGATAATACCAGTAAATGCCTACCTGAAGAAAATACAAATGGTGGCATTTAGATTTAAAATTATAATATATGTAAAGTTTTAAATTTCAGTTTTGTGTATTTGTAAGGGGAAGACATTTGTTCCATTCTTACAACATAATGGACACTGTTAAATGTAACTCTATAAAACAATTTTTTAAAATATTTTTAGAATTTGCCAGTGTGTTTCAATAATAGCTTGGATGTTTTCATTATAAATCTTTTTTTTTTCCTCCTCTGCAGTATGTCATTAAAAAGCTAAACCTTAAACATGCATCCAGCCGAGAGAGAAAAGCAGCAGAACAAGAAGCCCAGTTGTTGTCTCAGCTGAAACACCCCAACATAGTCACCTATAGGGAGTCTTGGGAGGGGGAAGATGGCCTGTTATATATTGTCATGGGCTTCTGTGAAGGAGGGGACCTGTATCATAAACTTAAAGAGCAGAAAGGCAAACCTTTGCCGGAGAATCAGGTGGTGGAATGGTTTGTCCAGATTGCCATGGCATTGCAGGTATTAATATACTGTAACATATAACTTCTTAGTTTTAAAAGAAATAGGTCTGTTTTTGCTTGCTTTCCATTTAAAAAAAACCTTAATTCTAGTTTTGATGTGTTAACTTTGCTTACAGATTATCAATGTCAACCTAAGGTAGCCATGTAGAAAAAGAGTTGCTGTTGTATACTTTACCTCCATCATTTCAGTATTGTGGACAATGTGACATGATGGTTGGCAGTTAATTGTAATTGTAGCCCATAACTATAGAGTTCTGGATATAAGCAAGTTTTGTTCTAATTAAGGGGCTGTTTCTGTTATTCATAACCCTCTGTTTACAGGGGTTTGCAACTCAATTATACACATTTTCTCTGTGCTGAAACTTATTGATAATGTCTTAAAAACTAATTTTAACCAAGAAGTGTTTGCACAAAAAACCTTATTATTTTGCTCCTGTAATTAAGTTACGTTTTAAGTGAAAATTTCCAGACCATTAACTCATAAGTTCTAGTGGAAGCTGCTTCAGTCTGTTACATTTTAAAAATGTAAAGGGAATCAAATCACAAAAAAATCATTACAATAATAAAGATTTTTTTAAAGACGATATGGAGGAAACTAGGATGTTGGAGTGAAAATTCTATTTTTAACTTGCCAGTGGAACTTGTCATCAGGGGATGTTGTGAAAGCAAAAACTATAACTGGATTAAAAAAAGAGTTAGATAAGTTCATGGAGGATAGGTCCACCAATGGCTATTAGCCAAGATGGTCAGGAATGCAGTCCCATGCTCTGGATATCTCTAAGCCTCTGACTGCCAGATGCTGGGGCTGGGTGACAGGAGGTGGAACACTTGATGGTTGCCCTCTTCTTGTCATTCCCTTTTGAAGCATCTGGCATTGGCTACTATTGGAAGACTGGATATTAGGCTAGATGGACCCAGTATGGCCATTCCTACGTTTGTTTGTGGCTAGGAATGCAGATGTCCCCAATAGCATCTGATCTTGTTCATCATAGGCCTAATCCTGCAATTCTTACTCAGGCAAAATTCCCACTGACTTCATACAGTCCTTAATTCAGACAAAATTCCTTACTAGGACTGCAGGATTGGGTCTGAAATCAATTGCAATAAAACACAATGGAGAGTGAGTTAAGGACTGAGCTTCAGCCTTAATTTTGCACGTTTTGCTTCTATATAGGCACATTAAACTAAAGAAATAACCAAGTTGTGTATATACATATGTTAACATGAACAGATTAGTATGATATTAACTGTAATTCATCTCTTGTATAGTGACTCTTGTTGCATTTGTACTTTTTCCTTTTTGACTCTGGTCAGAGGAAAAGAAGGAATTAACTGTTTAACTTGCTTGAAATACTTTGTTTTTCAGTATTTACATGAAAAACACATTCTACACAGAGATCTCAAAACTCAAAATGTTTTCCTGACCAGGACAAATATAATCAAAGTGGGAGATCTGGGAATAGCCAGAGTGTTAGAAAATCAGTATGATATGGCCAGTACTCTCATTGGCACACCTTATTATATGAGTCCTGAACTGTTCTCCAACAAACCTTACAACTACAAGGTAAAGTATATTGATGCAAATATTGGCCCCAATTGTGTTAGTTGACTTAAGGGAGCCTTAAACTCTGAGAAGTTTATAAATTATCTAGAAGATAATGCGAGTTATTTTGTTGGCTCACCTGTTAATCATAGAGCAGTACTATCTTGTGTTATGAAAGTAATGCCTGTGTAAAAAGCACTTTTTGGGGACTGCTGATTAACTTTTGCTGCCTTTTTTTACTATTACCCACGGGGGAAGAAATTAATCACAAAAAGCCATCTTAAAGGAATTTAGTTTTCTTTAGTGTATGTGAATTGTCAACTTGTGTTAATTTGTTAGGACCAGGTTTTGTCAATCGACTGTATCAGTGTAAGTTAGAATTCCAGTGCAAAGAAAAATCTTTGTTTAAATGTATGTTAGGACACTGACATATGAAGCCTAAGATAATTGTGAAAGGCTTTATCTTTAAAATTGCTATTATGTATGTAATAAGAAAACAAACCAAAAAAACCTAATAAGCATTTACAAGTATGGAGATGAACATGTAAGGGAAGGTAGCTCAATATTCAAATATACTCCTAGCTTATAACATAGGTGCCGACTCTGTGGGTGCTCCAGCCCCGGAGCACCCATGGGGAAAAATTAGTGGGTGCTCTGCATCCATCGGCAGCCAAGCTCCCAGCCTCCCCGCCTCACCTCTCCTCTGCCTCCTCCCAGCGCGTCATGTCTCCGCTTCTTCCTTCCACCTCCCTCCCTCCCAGTGTTTGCCACTGCCAAACAGCTGTAGCAAGCTCTGGGAGGGAGAGAGAGGAGCAGAACGTGGTGTGCTCAGGGGAAGAGGCAGGGCAGGGGTGGAGATTTGGGGAAGGAGTTGAATAGGGGCAGAGTTGGGGCAGGGACTTTGGGGAAAGGGTTGGAATGGGGGCGGGGCCGGGGGCAAAGAGGAGTTGAGCACCCACCGACACCAGAAGAAGTCGGCGCCTATGGCTTATACAGTCTTTTAAATAAATGTACATGTGAAATATTGCAGGGCTGTCCTTAGGCATATGCAGCTGCGTAGGGCACCATGAAATTTGGGGCACCAAATTGCCCCAAATTTCATGGTGCCCTAAGCAGCTGTGTGCTGCATACGTGGCAGCACCAGCCCCGGCGACCAGCCCTATCTCTCGGCTGGCCCCCCCTGCAAGGGGCAGGGCCATCCCCAGTGGGGCGTGGGGTCACGGACAACTCCCTCCGCTCTGCCTCTTCCCCAGCGACCCTGCACTCACCGGCAGTGGCAGGAAGCAGAGCAACCTGGCCCCAGCCTGCTGTACTCCGCCAGCTCCCAGCCGTGGCGCTCCGCTTCCCGCCGCTGGTGAGTGCGGGGAAAGGATAGCCCCCGGTACTCACCGGCAGCGGGAAGCGGAGAGACGCGGTCCCAACCCACTCCACTTTCCTTGCCCCAGACCCAGTCATGTTGCTCGGGTTGGGAAGTGGAGCGCTGCAGCTGGGAGCTGGCGGAGTAGGGTGGGCTGGGGCCGGACTGCTCCGCTTCCCACCACTGCCGGTGAGTGCGGGATCCCTTCCCCCAAGCCTTGTTAGGAGGCTTATTCCTTCACCCTCTCACTTCCCTGGTCCTTCTCACATGAACAGAGAGCAACAATACCCGAAGTCCAAAGGTGCAAACAATTCAATGTTTATTGGGGTGAACTTCCAGCAAGCATGATTCCAGTTTCCTTCCTCAGTGTCCCCCTTCCCAGCTCTGACACCACAGAACCTTGCCTGTGTCCCTGTTCCAATTCCCCCCCACTTAGCGAAACATGATTCCAATTCCCCCACCCCCATTCCCTGTTCCCATTCCCCCCTTACTTCCTGATTGACTACAGACTATATAGTAAAATTTGAGTTTTGCTTAGCTATACCTTAACCAATCATTTTACTGAAATTTAACTAACCAATCCTAACATACTGTAACATGGTTATTTAACCAATTATATTCCACCACCTTAATTGGTTTACACCCAACAAAATTAATTATACAGCAGACAGAAACAATCACAGAACCAGACAGAGATTATACAGACAAGCAATAGGGAAGTGGAGACTACAGTGATAGAACAATACAGAAATGAGGATTTCACATCCCAGCTATTGATAAGTGAGTTCTTGCCAGACAGGATGCTATCAAACTAAGTTTCCTTTTGCATCTTCTAGGCTCTTCCCTTTCTCTGGAGGTGATAGGAATATCAGGACAGGATTGTATTCCTAACAGCCCAATAGCACCTTATTTCAATGTGACTAGTGTGGAATGTGAGGATGTGACCGTTCACTTCCCAGTTTATGGCTGGCCTCTGCTGCTTAGCCGAAGGCCTTAGCCTAAGAACCAGGCCTCAGACTGTCACAGTAAGAGAAGGCCCTTACACAGACAGTGATTTTGATTCTTTCTTTTATACCTCTATAACTAGGTAAGTGATAAGAATACACCTAAATTCTTAAAGTATAGGCCTTTACAGACAGGCCTGAATATCTATATCCTAACAAGCCTCCTCCCCCGAGCGACACGGCTGCGGACGGGGCAAGGGAAGCGGAGCGGGCTGCTCCCAGCCCCCCACTAATTCCCCAGGCCACTCTGGGCCTGTGAGGCCCCCAAAAGTGGCCCCCCACAGCTCCTGCCTCCCAGACCCTGGGGGGGGGGGGGGGGAAGGCTTGGGGGGCTGAGTAGAACACCCAAATGGCTAGGGATGGCCCTGAAATATTACATTGCATATTTAAAAAAAAACAGAAGTATGCCCCTCCGTTAATTAAATCGCAGCTGTAGGCCACATGTACCAAAAACGTGAACTAAGGAAAAACTTCTGTTACTATAATTAAATATAGAAAGACTTCTAGTTTTCTCCAAGCTGCAGCTGGCCACCAGTGAGTAAAATATTTTCTCTCCCTCATGTGTATGCACGTGCATTATGAAGCTCATGATTCATGTTGGTGTGCGGCTACACTGCTTGGAACTCCATTGAAAGTCTGGAATTCTATATGGGTGCAATAATCTGCATGTGGAGTTCACAGTACAGGATTGGGACTTAAACATTATGGACATAACTTTGCTTAATTGCAATCTATATTATTCACAAATAGTTTATGGCTGAGATTTCAGTGAGATGTAACTACAGTAACTCCTCACTTAAAGTAGGGTTACCATATTTAAAAAATAAAAAAAGAGGACACTCCACGGGGCTCTGGCCCCGCCCCTTTCCCCACCCCAACTCCGCCCTTTCCCCACCCCAACTCCGCCTATTCCCCACCCCTTCCCCAAAGTCCCAGCCCTAACTCCCCCTCCTCCCTCCCAGTCACGCGAAAAGGGCTGCCCCAGCGCTACCGGCTTCATGGTTTGCTGGGCAGCCCCCAGATCCTGCGCCCCCGTCCAGCGCTTCCCCAGTGCAGCTGGAGCCCAGAAGGGGAAGCGCCCAGCCGGGGGCGCAGGGTCTGGAGGCTGCCCGGCAAACCGTGAAGCCGGTAGCACTCTGGCTTCGGACTGCCCCCATGCCTCCGGACCCTGCGCCCCCGGCTGGGCACTTCCCCTCCCGGGCTCCGGCTGCTCTGCTCCTCCCCTGACTCTTCAGCTCTGTTTAAGAGCCGAGCTGTCCAAGCGCTTTGGCTTTGGGCAGCCCCCATGCCTCCGGACCCTGCGCCGCCGGAGCAGAGCAGCTGGAGCCTGGGAGGGGAAGTGCCCGGCTGGTATTTTTCCCGGACATGTTCGGCTTTTTGGCAATTCCCCCTGGATGGGGGTTTGATTACCAAAAAGCCGGACATGTCCGGGAAAAAACGGACGTATGGTAACCCTAACTTAAAGTCGTCCCAGTTAACCTTATGTTGCTGATCAATTAGGGAACATGTTCGTTTAAAGTTGTGTAATGCTCCCTTCTAATGTCGTTTGGCAGCCGCCTGCTTTGTCTACTGCTTGCAGGAAGAGCAGCCCATTGCAGCTAGCTGGTGGGGGCTTGGAACCAGGGTGGACCGGCAGCCCCCTATCAGCTCCCCTCTCCCCTAAGTTCCCTGTTTAGCAGCTGCCCAGCAGGCTAGCAATTGCAACTGTCCCTCCCCCCACTGCAATGTGCTGCTCCTGCCCTCTGCCTTGGAGCTGCTCCTCGAGACTCCTGCTTGCTGGGGGGGGGAGAGGGAAGGAAGAGGGGGGCTAATGTTAGGGTGTCCCCCTCCCCCCTGGTCCTGCACCCCCCCCTTACCCCATCTTCCATAGAGCTGGGGAGGACACCAGGGCTCAGGAAGAAGGGAGCTTGCTGATCTAATTAACAAGGCAGTGTACTTAAAGGGGAAATGTGCATATCTCCCTCCTTTCTGCTGCCTTGTAGAGTGAGAGTGTTAACCCTTGAGGGCTCAGCCAGTTGCTAGTTCATCATTTAGCAGGAAGGGAAATATCCCACCCTCTGATTCCTCCACCTCAACCAAGCTTCACAATTATCATCACTGTGTACCAGTATTAAATTGTTTGTTTAATATAGTCTTTTGTCTGATTGAAAAAAAAATTCCTGGAACCTAACCCCCTCATTTACATTAATTTTTATGGGGAAATTGGATTCGCTTAACATCGTTTCGCTTAAAGTCACATTTTTCAGGAACATAACTACAATGTTAAGTGAGGAGTTACTGTATATGGGAAGTCTGAAGAAAGAATTAGTTTCAGAACTCTTGGGAGCTAAAGGAACTCAAAGAAATGTTAGAGACAAGCCAGTATTTGAAATCAGGATTTTTTTTTTAATGATCTGTAACTCAGTAACAGACCAACTTTCTTCACACTTTGCAGAAAAATTCTCCTTACCCTTCAGAGTCAATGTGGCCATACTCAGTATAAACCAGTTTTGTTACCTGAGGCCACAACCAAAAGTTTATAGTGGAATTTGGTTGTGATCTTAACTATAGTGGCTGCCAACTCAGCATAACAGTCTGTTCCTAATGGGCTGTTCAGGAGCATATTATCTACTTTTTTAAAAGAAAATTTTCAGTATTGCATCTGAAGTGCTTATGCTGATTTTTCTGGTTTTCTTTTCACAGTCTGATGTTTGGGCTCTGGGCTGTTGTGTTTATGAAATGGCCACACTGAAACATGCCTTCAACGCTAAAGACATGAACTCTTTAGTTTATCGAATTATTGAAGGAAAGGTAAAAACTGATCTAAAGTTGTTTTAGTTCAGTGAAAACATTTTGGAAATATGCTACAGTATGAAGACCCTTCTGATGTGGTTACTCAATCATGCAAAATCTGTATATTCAGACCTGTAGTCCCATCTTGTGTCTGGAACTTGAGATAACTGTTTTCAATCAAAAGTAAGAATTTCAACTCCAATTTGTTGGGTTAGTATAATTTTTTCCCCACGTGTGATGGGAACACTGCATCATCCTGTCCATTCTAATGTTTGGTGTGAGATGTGGGTACCTACTGATGTAATGGCAGATCCAGAAAGTAGTTTCTTTTTAAGGTATCACTAGAATTTTCTTATATTCACCTTGTGCAGCTAGTAGATTGGAGGAAATAAGTCACTTCGGCACTTTCGACTATAAAGTTCCCACTTTTAACATTATGCAAAGAATCTTCTCAGGGTATTTTCTTGTTTGACATATACAGCTGGATTACTTTAGCTCAATGTTAGTTCCTTATTTGGTTTGGCATGTTATAAAAACACATTTAAATCCTGATCTTCAGCTGTAATAAAAATGTTTTAAATAAACTGAAGATTCTCTGTGACTAAATTTTCATTTGCAAATCTTAGAAAGTACAACTGACCAGTTTTCAATACCTTGCTTTAAAAATTCTGAATCCAGCTTACCAGGGAATTAATTTTCTTATATGCAATCTTTTGTGTATATTGGCAATATTTTTTGGTTAGCTGATCATTAAGAAAAAAATTGTATAGAGTTCTTTCATTAAACTTTACACAAACCTCTGTTCAGTAAGATACTTAAGCACTTGGCCTATTGATGTCAGTGGGACTACTGCACTTAAAGTTAGGGATGTGTTTAAGTACCTAGCTGAATCCGAGCCCTAATGCTCAAATAATGCAGCAATTCCTGTAGGCAAATGTGTAAATGGTTTTTGTTTGCTGTACATTGATGTCATCATCAAAACAATCAGCTTCCTATTATGAACATTAGCAATCCATTCATTCTCATAATACGATGTATCCTTTCAATACAATTACAGCTGCCACCAATGCCAAAGGATTACAGTCCACAACTGGCAGAACTAATAAGAACTATGCTTAGCAAAAAGCCTGAAGAAAGACCCAATGTGAAAAGCATACTAAGGCAACCGTATATCAAGCGCCAAATCTCTCTGTTTTTGGAAGCCACAAAAGCGTAAGATAATTTTATATAGAACTATTAATAAAATAAATGTATTGGTTTGGGTAACAGATTGTTGAGCATAATGTTGTAATCACTGTTTTACAATTTGTTCCAGATTTCGGAGCTGGATGTTGAAGTTAGTTTTGCTGTGTGTAACTGCAGGGGATGGGGCAGAAAGGATCTTTTGAGATTGTTGAGGGAAGGAATTATTTGAGAACTATAACCAGAGACAACTAAGAGAGAAGATGGAAATTAGTCACATTAGGCCTATGTAGAAGGAAAGTGGATTTAAGTTTGGGATTGCATATTACCTTCAGAAAGTCAATCCTCCTATTGTTCATTCACTTTGGTGAGTGTTTGAAACCAGCCAGACAGAAAAGTCTTACCTGAATAAATGTTAGAAGTTGTATTTGGCTGCCCTAATTAGGAGCACTTAGCACTTAACTGCAATGAATCTAGTTTTTCTATAAAAAGAAATATTAACACCTTATTCTTAATGTATCCATTATTTGGGGGGGGAATTGCCATGTTGTTTGGTTCATGTCCACTGTTGATTTTAGTATATTATAACTTGTGAAAGATGGGAGAGTAGATTACTCATTAGAGTACGTGATTGGGACACCCCAGGTTTTCTTCATAGTTCTGGAACTGATGATCCTTAGGCAAGCTGGTTAACCTGTCTGTCTGTATTCTCCATCTGTAAAATGGTCGTGGTAATATTGACCTACTTAACAGAAAAGTTTTAAAATATTAATTAATCCTTACAACAATTAGATCCTCGAAAGGTAACTGCTATAAAGGGCAAAGTATTCTGGACATAGAGAATTTTAAAGTGATGTGCCACATAGATTGTTCCCTGATTAACAATCTTATTTGAAAATTAGAGGTTGTTCTTTTATTATTGACAACCGGAGAATCCCATTGTAATCCTCAATTTGATAAAGTTAAAAATCTAAGGTAGCTTGGCTGGAGTAATGGAGAAGACCTGGTTTTGGGAGTAATCTGGAGACTCTCAGCACTAATAAGGTTGAAGTCTCTTGCAGCTGTGAAACACTTGGATCGTGGGATGAAAGGAAGATAGCTGCATGAGCACTACCTTTCCACCAATGCACAGAGTAGAATTAGGGTATATCTACACAGCAATTCGACACCTGCAGCTGGCCCATGTCAGCTGACTCGAGCTCATTGGGCTGCGCGGGACTGTAGAATTTTGGTGTAGACTTTGGGCTCAGGCCGGAGCCTGGGTTCTGGGACCCTCCCCCTCACAGGGTCCCAGATCTTGGGCTCAAGCCTGAGCCCAAACATGCACAATGCAATTTGACAGCCCATGCCCCACGAGCCCGAGTCAGCTGAGATGGGCCAGCTGTGGGTTTTTAACTGCATTATAGACATACCCATAGGGTCTGTTCTGAAGGGTCTGTTTACTTCTCTTTCTGGCTGGAGGAAGAGCATCATGATTGCTTAAGAAGAGGGGGAAGTAGCTTTCAGATTGGGACATGTGAGAGCCTGTGGAGGCTGGTCTTCATTCAGTGCCAGACAATGAGAGAGAGAGAAAAGCTTGGATTATGGGAGCGAGGATGTTGAATAATGAGAGACGCACTCTCCCCAGTCGCTGTGTTTATCCCAGTTCATGCATCTCATATTTAAATAAAACAAAAACAGGACTGCTTCTCTCCTTCTGACCATTCTAGCATACACAGACCAGAGTGAGCTCACAAGTTGAGAGGAGATGATGGCAAAAATTAGAAACCATTCTGTGACATTTGAGAAAATTACAAATCATCTGGTTAATAAACTCTGTGCAAATTCCAAGTTCTACAGTAAATCTGTGATTAATTCTTGCACCGAATAGAAAAGTGAGATAAAGACAGACAATAAATCTGAAATATGGATGTGAAATGTATGTTGTCACTTGCGTTTCCTTATCAGTCTGTGTTAAGGCCACTTCATCATATCTAAAATCACCAAAAGACAAGTTCCTTTTGCTATTTGCTTGTTTTTAACTAGATGTTGGACAAAAAAGTTGAATATAAAATTTGTCATCAGATTTGGTTAATCACTTCATTACTCCCAGTTTTTGAGACATAATGGCAATAAACTTAATTGCCAAATATTTATTTTCCCACATGGATGAGCCTTATTGTCTTCTAGTTTGTACACTGTGCAGTCACTTACACCTATGCAAAGTGAATATAAATTACTACCAACTCAAGTAAAGTACCACTAACATTCTAACTTTGCACAGCTGAAAATGACTATACAGCAGTGGTCACCAACCAGTAGATCGTGATCAACTGGTCGATCCTGGAGCCTCTGACAGTTTATTGTGATGTCTGGCTGCTAAAAGTCCGGCAGCGCAGTGGGGCTAAGGCAGGCTCCCTGCCTGCCCCGGCCCCATGCCGCTCTCGGAATGGCTGGGGGGAAAAGGGGATGTCTCCATGTGCAAGCATCTCCCCTGCAGCTCCCATTTTCTAGGAATGGGGAGCTGCAGGGGCGGTGCTTGCAGGCAGGAACAGCACGCGGGGACCCCTGCCTTCCCCACCCAAGGGCTGCAGGGGTGTGCTGGCCACTTCCAGGTGCCATGTGTGGCAGGCAGGGAGCCTGCCTTAGCCCCTCTGCGCTGCCGACCGAGGTAAGTGCCGTCCTGTGGGAGCCCACACCCCGAGCCCCCTCCTGCACCCTGAATCCCCTGCCTTGAGCTTCCTCCTAGAGCCTGCACCCCAAGCCCCCTCCCTCTCCCCAACCCCCTACCCCAGGCTCAGCCTGGAGTCCCCTTCCATGCTCCGAACCCAGCCCAGAGCCTGCACCACCTCCCGAACCACAACTCCCTGCCCCAGCCTGGTGAAAGTGAGTGAGGGTGGGGGAGAGTGAACGACGGAGAGAGGTGGGATGGAGTGAGCGAGGCGGGGCCTCGGGGCAGTGCTGGAATAAATCCTGGGTTGCACTTAAAATCAAAAAGTGATCTTCTGCATAAAAAGGTTGGAGATCACTGTTATACAAGATACAAAGCAGAGAAAATCAAGCCCAGTGTTTAGCACTTCAGATAGAAACTCTGTAATCAGTGGAAATTTAAAATATTTTCTATAAAAGTGAAAGGGTTCTGTAGCTGGATGACATCTATTTAATAAAGTAGTCTAAACCACAACATCTTAAAGTCTTTGTCCTTAGACCCTTTGTCCTTTTTTTGTTGTTGCCATTTTCTTTAAAGAAAAACATCCAAAAATCATAAGAAAATATCTGATTCTACACCCAGAAGTGCTGCTTCTGTCATCTCAGTGAAGACTGGATCTAATAATGGAAACATCACACCCAAAAAACATCCCTCTGAGCAAGCCAGGAGAGATAGAGCTGTAAGTTACTTTTTTCCAAAGGATACATCTGTTTTTGTTTTAATATTTGTGTAAATATTCAGTGACATGATATAAAAATATATTTTGAAATGCTTTGTGTTTTCCTAATATATTTGTATTCAATAAAACTCTGTAAACTATATATAAAGGGGGAGAGGAGTTGTATTCATCTACAGTTGGAGCTAAGAAAATAGCCACAGATCAGTAAAACTAATTGCACTGGTCTTTACTGAAAGATACTCATGAAACATTATACTTAATCCTTATTCTGTGAAGCTGTCGTGGATTTTTTTAAACCTTACAGTTGCATTAACTTTTGCATGTGGCACAATCATGTGAATGCTGTGACACTGTGTACCCAGCAGAGTATCGAAAGTCACTGGACTAACAGAAATGCTAGCAAATGTTTAATGACAGGCAAATGTTGACAGTGAAAATGTTTGCTGCAGCTTGTGACTGGAAAATCAATTATATGTTTGAGGAAAATTGCTTGTTACCCGAGGTAAATACTTTACAGCAGTGGTTCCCAAACTTTAACAACCTGTGAACCTCTATCACTAAAATGTCAAGTCTCGTGAACCCCCTCCTAAAAATGAATATTTCCAGGGATTTTCTCCTTTACCTGAGTATAAATTATAAAAGTAGTGATCTTGGAAATATAAAATTTGTTTTTACGACATGCTTATTACACACTATTTATCATTACAGTATTTTTATTACACTATGAGAACAGCAACACTCTTCCAAGATCTCACTTTCGTAGCTTATATCACTTTGAATAAGCCTGTTATAAAACAAGGCTCCTATGTTTCATCAAGGAGTATCAGATGTGAAACAGCTTGAAGGTATTTAAGAAGCCAACTCAAAAAATTCCTCCTACACAAGCATGCAGGTCTTGAGCAGTCCAGGCAAACAACGCACATTACAACAAAGCTTAAACTTGTCCTTCATAATAATTTAAAAAACAATACTTGCTGCCTATTTAATTTTTAAAACAGCAAAAAATATCCACCTCCCTTTCCATTTCTTATAAGGAGTCTTGAAGTTTAAATGTCCTCAGTGTGATAGATGTGCTTGCTTTGATCTGCTTGGCTCTTGGAAGTCCAGGGGCTCTGGGCTGCTGGCCCCATGCTGCCCGGGGTTCCTAGGGACAGCTCTATCTGCCATTAGGAAATTTTCCCCCAAGAACCCCCTGTAACATTTCACAAACCCCCAGGGGTTCACGAACCCCAGTTTGGGAACCACTGCTTTACAGTGATCCAAATAGATTGAGTCACAAAGATTAATCACCTGCCCTCTGTTCATTTTCTGCACTGTTTGCCAGTTGGTGTTAGTTTTAATATTGAAGCCTTAAACATGTGATTTTAATACATTTTGGAGAGCTACTAGGAGAACCCGGTTTATCACTTGTGATCATAGGGGCAAAGTGGGTGCTTTGCTTATGGAATAGGCTGTGTTGACATCTGAAGTGCCAAGCTTCTCATCAGACTTAAAAGCTTATGAGAGTCTTTGTTATACCCCTTATTGATGCTTCCAAATAGTACTTGATTATGATTTTGTTTCACTATCACTTTATGTACTGTCTGGGTATGCAGGTGACTTCTTGCAGCATTTAAAATATTCCTCAGAGGGTAATTCCACTTCTGCTATTTTTTAATTTCAGAATGAAGAAAAACATTTAATCAAAGATCAAACTTTTGAAATTTATCCCTCAGAGAAACCAGCAGCTGTGCCTGAAAAAAATGCAAACAAGAATGAGAAGAACAGCACAGGAGTTTCCATAGCAACAATTAGCAAAGTGGATATTGATATTTTACTGTCTGAAAGGAGGAACTCTAAAAGTGATCACTTACTACAGGATAACAAAGCAAGGTGCTTAAGCATTCCTAGTGAAGTAGAATCTAAAATAACATCTAATGGCCCACAGACTAAGGAAGACCGACTACAGCAAAACTCAAAGCCAGGTTCTAGAACTGAAATTGTGGATTCTAAGCACTTTGCTGTTGATGTCGCAGATGAAGGAGATGACACTTTGAAACTCCTGCAGCCTGTCTCAAAGGACCGTAAGCAAAATGATGACCAGGTAATTATTTAACTCTTAAATGTGCTTGGTAAAAGGTTGAACTAGTGGATGGTTTATAGAAAGAACAAAGCTGAACGAATGTTACCTTTCAAAGTGGGGCACTTCTGATCAGGCTCTTGGGGTGCCGAAGCAGTTGGAACTGGGGATCAGGACCCCCTCGGGGTTGCGAGATTATTACATGGGGGGGTTGTGAGCTGTCACCCTCCACCCCAAACGCCGCTTTGCCTCCAGCATTTATAATGGTGTTAAATATATAAAAAAGTGTTTTTTAATTTATAAGGGGGGTCACACTCTGAGACTTGCTATGTGAAAAGGGTCACCAGTAAAAAAAGTTTGAGAGCCACTGAGTTAGAAGCCCTAGTATCCCTGCAGCACTGCTTCTGTATAAGACAAAGGCTGGGGCTCAAACCTTAAGTGTCTTTATTGTTCTTGCCTGGGATCAAAAATTGTCTGCTTCCAGTTGTAAAAGGACGAGGCAAGAAAATGTTCGGAGTTCCAAACGGACTACGCTTCTCTATCTCTTTCTGCCATGTTTAGCCCTAATTTGGGATGGGAATTGGAGGAAGAAGGAAGAGTATAATGGAAATGGAGTTAGAGAAGGTGCAGGATGGTGGAATGAAAATGTAGGGGAAGAAACTGAAGGGAAGGAGGAAGAGAGAGATGAAGAGATTTTAAAGGAAGACAGAAGGAGGGGAAAGGAAAATGTGTTTAATGGAGATGTGATTACTAAAGAGAAGAGTGAAGGAGTAAACAGGAAATGAGACTAACAGAAAAGAGAAGCCTTGCAACGGGGGAAAATGTTAAAGTATCCTGGCCCTCACTCCTTTCCGGCTTCCAGAGTGCCTCATTTGGGTGATTGGTGGATGCAGAAACATTGACCATTGCCCTTTCCCCTGCACTCTTCAGCATCTGTAGCCAAAATGATTCTCTTACATGAATGTGCTGGGGAAGCGGGTAAAGGGCTTCTTTGCCCTTGTCTCTCTCTAGTGCACATGCACAGGGCCAGCAATATTTTGGCTCTTAATGAAAGTATATTAAAGTAAAATACAGTTGATTTCCCTATTGTGTCTTATGCCTTGGATTTAAACTGTAGGTCTGTCCTGAATGTGCAGCTGTCATTTCCATTCAATCCTATATAAGGATATTGTTTTATTCACTTAGTGATTCACCAAGTTCTGTTCTAGAATGAGACTTTTAAAGCCTATCTTTCTTGCATTGCTAATATATATACACTTTACTAAGCTTGCTCTTATTTTAGTATGTTCATGAAAATGTAATAACTTCTCATTTCAGAGCTTCGACTCCACCGAGAAGCTTGTAGCATCGTTTGTTCCTGTCATAATTCAAGTAAGTGTTCTAGCATTATAGTTCTGCTTAGTTTGTTGGCTTTAAAATAGTTGTATTTCTTTAAAGGGAAATCTCAAATGATGTTGTCTGGAGACTATCTTTTCCCCTAGAATATTTGATTTTTTGGAGAAGGATTATTATTGCATTACAAATTGGTTTTCTGAAGTTGCTATTAGAATGGCGGAACATATCTGAAATTTTACTAACATGTATTTGTTGTAAAATACTAAAACTGTATATTGCAGTATTATGATAGAGACATAAACAAATTTCACAAATTCTGTACACTTATGGTTTCCTGTTCAACTAACATGCTAACTGTGATGGGGAGCATAATTTTGAATGTTCCAGCTTCAGTTTATTTAAAATGTTCACCTTGTTGCAATGTTAATGTAGTGTTTTTGGTTGTTTTTTTGGGGTGGTTTATTTTATTTATTGATTTTTTTTCCTGTCTGTAATTTAAAAGAAGAGATTGCAGTCATTTTTGCAGACTGACAACCAAATAGATGTTTATGTGGTTATGATTAAGATAAAATCCATAGCATTCCAAAAGGTTAAGTTGTCTTTGTCAATACAGTAACTCCTCACTTAACGTTGTAGTTATGTTCCTGAAAAATGTGACTTTAAGTGAAACGATGTTAAGCGAATCCAATTTCCCCATAAGAATTAATGTAAATGAGGGGGTTAGGTTCCAGGGAAATTTTTTTCACCAGACAAAAGACTACATACACTCTCTCTCTCTCTCATACTTACACTTTAATACTGGTACACAGTGATGATGATTGTGAAGCTTGGTTGAAGTGGAGGAGTCAGAGGATCGGATATTTCCCTTACTGCTAAATGATGAACTAGCAATTGGCTGAGCCCTCAAGGGTTAACTCTCTCACTCTACAAGGCAGCAGGAAGGGAGGGAGATATGCATGTTTCCCCTTTAAGTACACTGTCTTGTTAATTAGATCAGCAAGCTCCCTCCTTCCTGAGCCCTGGTGTGTCCCCCTTGCTCTATGGAAGATGGGATAAGCGGGGTGCAAGGGGAAGGGGGACACCCTGACATTAGCCCCCCCGTTCTTTCCCTCCCCTCCCGGCACAGCAAGCAGGAGTCTTGGGGAGCAGCTCCAAGGCAGAGGGCAGGAGCAGCACATTGCAGTGGGGGGAGGGACAGCTGCAATTGCTAGCCTGCTGGGCAGCTGCTAAACCGGGAATTTAGGGGAGCTGATGGGGGGGCTGCCGGTCCATCCTGGTTCCAAGCCCCTACCAGCTAGCTGCAATGGACTGCAGCTGCCAAACGACATTAGAAGGGAGCATTACATAACTTTAAACGAGCATGTTCCCTAATTGATCAGCAACGTAACCGGGATGACTTTTTAAGTGAGGAGTTACTGTATGTGCAAGAACAAGTCTATATTGGAATCAGGAGAAAACATGCCTAAAGATTAGAAAAATATTTTTACTTTTTAGGATGAAGCCTCTCATGGAAATCCAGAAGATGTTCAGGAAAAATTCACTTTTCACTTACAGCCTCATAGCTCTTTCTATGAACCTTCTCTCTCATGGCAGCGATGGCAGAAGAAAAGGGAGCTAGATGAAGTCTGTTCAGAGAAGGTGTAGATAAAAATTTATCTGACAATTTGATCTTTTAAATGGCAGTGTACTACTACCTTAGTTTTCTTCCCATCCTACAAAAAGATTGTAACAGTTTGTAGATCCTTTCCACTAGTTGAACCATCTCCAGTCTGTGTATAATCTCATTTCATACACATCCATAGAATTGCATTTATAACAAAATGGGTAACTCTGTGGGCCTTGGAAATACACTTTTGTGGGTGCCTTTTGTCCAAGGATCTCAAAGCACTGTATAATTTAGTAAACCTCTCAACACTCGGCGGTACAAAATTATAATCCTTCTAGGGGACATGAGCAAATTGAAGCCCAGAAAGATTACATGACATTATTATTATTATTATTATTATTATTATTACAGTAGTACCCAGAGACCCCCAGCCAAGACTGGATCCTTATTGTGGTTGGCACTGTACGGAACATATACACCTCTACCCAATATAACGCGAATTCGGATTAACGCGGTAAAGCAGCGCTCTTGGGTGGGGGGGCTGCGCACTCCGGTGGATTAAAGCAAGTTCGATATAATGCAGTTTCACCTATAATGCAGTAAGATTTTTTTGGCTCCCGAGGACAGCGTTATATCAGGGTAGAGGTGTAGTTAGAGACAGTCCCTATCCCCTGAGAGAGCTGACAGTGTAAATAGACAGACCAAGGATTGGAGGAAAAGGGTATGACATACAAGCATAGTGAACAATGTGGTGAGCTTCAAATGTCATTTTAGTTCCATGATTTTTTGTTGTTGTTTTTGCGTAGGGTTTTGTTGTGAGGGTGTTAGCTAAATGTAGACAGGGAATATAAGGAAGTTAGGGAAAAGTGGTTGTATGGGTGGGTGGTGGTGGGGGACAATAAGGCAATGGTAGAATTGTGAATAGGACCCAAGAGTCCTGACTCCCAGTCCTGGGTTGCTAGCTTGGTGTTTGCAGTTCTAGATTTCAAAGCATTTTAATTTGTTGAAAGAGGAAATGAGACTGTAATCACTTTCTAATTCTCTCTAAGCTCAGAGCAGTTGCTCCGCGGCCCTTACCTTCACTTCCTGATGTGAATGTGAAGACAACTTATAGCCCTGCAGATCAGCGTGGCACTGAAGTCACAGAGGCTGTAAACAGCTCTAAAAATAGTGAGAGCGCAATTTCAAAGGTTTGTTCTGAACATTTTATATGCATATTTATTTTTGTCATTTTCTTACTATTTCTTCTGAGTAGTTTGCTCCAAAAGCATGTGGGGTGGGGAAAAGAAATGTACAGAAGTTATCCTCTGTGATTAAATTTCTGTCTTGCATCTGATTGATCAGGTAGGAGGAAAGAAAGCCAGCTCCTCTTTCCCTTAATTGAAATAATGAGGCTGGAGGCTCCTGTCCTACAGGAATTAGGTTTGTTGATCAAGATCACCATGGAAAAATTAATACAATGCATGCTGAACTGTCTGAAAACTTTAGTTAGTAGCCATCTTTTCCAGGTGCATTTAGACAAAAGTTTTAATTTCAAATATAACAAAATGAAAAACCACCATGACTGCCACTATTAATATTGGTTTGATTTATTTAAAGGATCGACCGTTGTCTGCAAGAGAGAGGAGGAGGCTAAAACAATCACAAGAAAAGATGTTTCCTTCTGGTAACTTTGCATGCTAACTTTTCAACTGATGCAGTGGGATGGCTTTTCTTTGGAAACACTAATTTGCAATCTGGTCTTTAGTATTAACTTCCTCAAAAAATATGCAGTTGAAATGTAGCTTTGATGTTAATAGTTATTTAACACAACTTTTATTTTTCTAATGCTCATTCAGTGGTTGTAATGGTGGCAATGTGATGTTTCCACAAGAAATGCACTTTTCAGCTAGAAGCCTGTGTTTTTTGTTGGCTAGTTTATGTCTGACCCTGATAGTATGCTTGGAGGACATACTAAAATGCTTCACTGTTATCAGTGCCCAGTTTGCAAAACAAGATGAAAAGGATCAGAATTAGTTGACAAAAATGAATTTGGTCTTGTTCATGTCACTATCACAAAGCTACTGTACAAATGGTATTAGGGGCAGTCTGCTTGAGAGGCCCAGGACTGGAATAGCAGGTGGTGGTGAATGTCATCATTTAAGTGCATTGGCAAAGCTTTGTGGAGAGACCCAGGTCAGGAATGGAATAGCAAGGGATGGTGAAAGCCAGAATTAAGAGTCCTTGGTAGAGCAGTATGGGGAATTAACAGAGCATACACCTACATTCTGATAGACTTTAGTTTCTCCCTTGTACATACTCAAAATAAACGTTGTAAAAATGTCATCCTTCTAGTGCCTGCGGCAAGACGAGCATCACATAGTGCGGTAGTTGAAGCAAAATCACTTGCGGAAAATCTTGTTAAAGTTACTCAGACCTCGTCAGATCCCAGTATTTCTCAGGTAAACTGGGGTCATCTGCTTTTGAAATATTTAAATGCAGACCAAATTTGAGTAGAAAAATAAACAAAAAGAGCTTGTATTTACAAAATATAACATGCTGTAGTACACGTAGAGGAACCTCCTGGCCAATAAAAATGCATGGCTATTCTGAAGCTGTTACTGCAAAAGACATTGGGTACAATAAACACCAATAACTCACCTTTTAACTCAGTTTTTATATTTGGTAAGATCAGTTTCTAATTCAGGTCAATTCACTCAGCAGAGGCAAATAACTGAATGAGTCAGTTAGCCTCTCTGAAGTATTGTTATGGCTTATTGAATGGATAACCATAACTGGGGAGAAGCTCGCCCTGCCACTTCCTCAACTATACTTTGACAGTGGATAAATAATTTCACTTGCTGTGAGTTGCAAAATACCCTGAGGTTTGTTCATTCATGTAGTCTGATTGGCTTATCTGATAAATTTACTTAAAACAAATGTTATGGAACCGATGCTGTGAAAAGAAAAAAATACACAATTGAAGAGAATTAGTAAAAAAAAAAAAAAAAAAAAAAAAATTAAATGAAAAAACTGCCATTTGAGTGGGCACACTGAAAATCAAATATCAATAAAACAATCTTCCAACAATCATTTTCAAGCCAGTTGGTTACTTGGAATACTTAATATTGTTTGTTTACTGGGATTTGAAGATTATTTTTCAATTTGTAGTCCTATTGGCTAATGCATAAAGTTATGTGCTGACAAAAGTAGTAATTGTTAAATCAAATTCTCAAACTTTTTACAATGGAAGTGATTAATTTTCATTAACATCTTCATTGCATAATTCATATATAGCTTTAGTAAGATCACAAATGTATTTTACTACACAAAGTAGAAGTTTCTTTAAAGGCACGCTTCTAAACTTGAAAGAGGTCCAACAAAGATACTTAAGTGCCAGACTTTCATAGTGTGACTTCTGTTTGTTCATGTAACTCTCCTCACCCCAACCATTTGCAGGTACAGTCTTTTTGCATGCTAGTGTCTGTGCAAATAAGTACTACATGCAAAAACCCCATCTGCGCACACAAATCAAGGACAGATGGGTTTAGTGCATATAAATTATATTTACATATGCTAGTGATGTGCAGTTTTTTGCATGCTGTCCTCAGGATTGAACACACAAAATTTGAGAGGGCCAAATGGAGAGTGGTTTGAAGCACCATGGAAAATTTTGGGGGACATTGGAGAATAAATAGAAAAATAGATTTCAAAGTATTTATATATTTACAGTTTATTTTTATAAAGACTGATACGTTGTAGTCTAAGAACAATGGTTCTTTAAAATATTGTAGTCATTAGTAAGTCATTAACTGAGAATTGACCAACATAATGAGCATAATGTAGAAAAATCTCATTCCATGGGCAAGTTACTGATGGAGAAGTAAGGGAGGTGTCATCTGATTAGTAAAAATCTACAAAGTCATAATTTCAGTGGTGTCGCCCTTTGCAGTATGGCAGAGGAACTCTCTATTCTCTGCCCTGGCTTCCTGGTCCAGGTTCTCTGGTGGATGAAATGTTGATAGTACTGTATCATTGGAAGTGGGTTGAGTTGGATATCATTTAAAAGCCCTTTCTCCCACAAACAAAGTGGTAACAAGCATGACAAACCTAGAACAATTAAGTAGATAAATATTTGAGAAAATATTTTAAAATCAACTTTTTTTTTATTAACTCACAGATGCATTGAAGACATTGACCTTTGTCGATCGTAGGGAAGTTATCCTTGGTGTGTAGGACTGAAAACATTTATTCACTGAAGTCATCATCAGTGTCATCTCTGTCTAGGGCACCAATTCTAGACCTGCTGTCACACTGACCATCTTCTGTGCCACATTAGCACATCTCTACAAGGCAGGGTGCTGGCCAAACATTTGCAGGGTGGTGAGCATCTGGTTTTTGCACACAAGCATTTGATTAGCTGAAGGATGGATTTAGGATCGCATGGTATTTCACAGAACTGCTGTGATCAGTCCGTCTTCCAAGACTCATCCATGCCCAGTAGGGGAATGTAGTTTTGGGTGTGTTTGAACATCTTGGAACCACTCCATTGCTTGATAACACTGCTCTACAGCCAAAATGCTTCTGAAATAAATGTAGTCAAACTTTACTAATTCTGGGTCACTGAGAACGAAAATGATGCTTAAAATTGTTGATTGGCTCTAGTTTTCAAGATATGCTATTGGGTCAGTATATACGACCCTTGACTTGGGAATGGCGGAAGATAAGTGAGTCATAAAGGGAAGGGATCTCAATTTAAACCAGAAATGACTAAAATACATCTTTGACTGGATCTATGAATAAATCTATGACTGGGTTTGGACAGTACTTGCTTTTTAGGCAAAACAATGAATGATGCAATCTGAAGCTGGTATTGCGTCATACATGATATGAATTGCATCATGTTATTCCTAGAAGTCATGGATGATGCAGTCATAACGAAGCTTACATAACTCTGCTGAACAAATTGCCCTATATCCGCTCTAGAAATCATACAGTGTCTTGCTCTCTTATTTGTCAATGTTTGATTTTGCAAAGGGACACATTTCTGTTTAGCCAAAGTGAGCAGAGATGCCTCGTACTTGTGTGAACATTGCAGATAACTTCTATGTTTGTGGTGAAGTGACTTTTGCATCACAAAAGCGCAGTATAACCTCTATGGTTAAGAAAGCCTATTACCTTTATTTTGGCTGCAAAATTGGAGATCAGGACAAGAGGTGGGCCCCACACATATGCTGCAACACTTGTGCAACAAATCTTCGCCAGTGGTTGAACAGGAAAAGGAAATCTGCCTTTTGCAGTGCCAATGATTTGGAGAGAGCCAACAAATCATACCAGCAATTGTTACTTCTGCATGGTGCCTCCAGTTGGGAAAGGTGTGTCAAAGAAGAAAAAGTGGACTGTGCATTATCCAAACATTCCATCAGCTAAACGCCCAGTACCCCATGGAGAAGGATTGCCGGTTCCTGATGCACCAGAATCATTCTCATTTGAGTCAGACAAGGAAGAGGAAGAGGATGAAACTTCTGGTCCTGAACCATCAATGTCACAGGACCCACATTTTCTCCCATCCTCCTCCTCTGAACCACACCTCATAACACAAGGTGAACTGAATGACCTTATCAGGGATTTGGAACTACCCAAGAGTAAGGCAGAGCTGTTGGGCTCCAGACTACAGCAGTGGAATCTCCTGGCAGGTGATGTTAGGGTTTCCATGTTCCGTGACCGTCAAAAGGATCTTGTCCCATTCTTCTTCATGGAAGGTGATCTTGTAGCCTGCAACAACATCGATGGTGTGATGGCAGCCCTCAGTATCGTTCACGATCCAGATGAATGGAGACTGTTCATTGATTCATCGAAGACGAGTCTTAAAGCTGTTTTACTGCATAATGGCAATGTTTTGCCATCAATTCCAGTTGGTCATGCAGTCCATATGAAGGAAACCTATGACAACATGAAACAACTTTTGAGGTGCCTGAACTATGACCAACATCAGTGGCAGCTTTGTGGCGATTTGAAGGTTGTTGCTCTCTTGCTTGGTCTGCAGACTGGATACACAAAGTACTGCTGTTTTCTCTGTGAATGGGATAGTCGTGGAAGAGATTCCCACTACATCAAGAAAGATTGGCCACTCCGACAGTCATTGGAGCCTGGGAGGAAAAGTGTTCCGCATCCACCACTTGTTGAATCAAGGAAGATTTTGTTACCACCCTTAAACATCAAGCTGGGTCTGATGAAGAACTTTGTCAAGGCCATTAACAAAACACAAGCAGCTTTCAAGTACCTCCGTGGAAAATTTCCAAGGTTAAGTGAAGCTAAGATAAAGGAAGGTGTCTTTGTTGGTCCTCAGATTCGTGACCTTCTTCGAGATGATGCATTTGACCATGCACTGCGTGACAAGGAAAAGATGGCATGGAAAGCCTTCCAGTTAGTGGCAATAAATTTTCTCGGAAACAACAAGGCAGACAACTACAGGTTGTTGGTGGAAAACCTCCTCAAGGCATACAAAAGCCTTGGTTGCAACATGTCACTAAAGATACATTTTTTGCACTCTTCTAGATTTTTTCCCACCGAACTGCGGAGCAGTGAGCGACTAGCACGGCAAGCGATTTCACCAGGACATTGCAACAATGGAGAAACGTTATCAGGGCAAATGGAGCCCATCAATGCTTGCAGACTATTGCTGGACAGTGACAAGAGATGCTCCATTTAATGAATACAAGAGACAAGCCAAGAAGCGCCGAGTAGACACTGAATAGGACTAAACTATGTCCAGAATAGTTTTTTGTCTTTTGTTTCATAATAAATTTTATTTATATAACCCTTTTGCTGATTTTTAAAGTGTTACATAAACAGGACAGGTGAAATATTATCATGTAAAGCAACCATAAACACATGAAAAGACCTAGGTTTACAATTTATGATTAAAACTCTACTATCTGCACAATATACATAGACCTAAAATATAAAAACTTAAATATCTTAAAACAACTGATTGGCTACTGTTTCTATTGTCATATTTGAATTCAGCACATCAAAATAGCACATTTTATCTCTGAAGCAGATGACTTCTCAAAAATTGTAGACCAGTGTAATTTGCCCTCTTGCCAGGAGGTATAAATGCACACCAGGTCAATGGCAGTTTTTCTCTGTTTCTTGGAAAACAGCCACCAGTGTAGCTCTGAAAGTGTCATAATGTTGGTCTTCAAATGGTAAGCTCGCCATATGAATGTGTCCAGTGCATTTATGACCTCATCAGTGACTGTATCAACCGTTCCAAGCACCTTCAGAGTGAGGAGAGAGTCTTCAGAGGCTGAACCAAATACAATAGTGTCATATCCTGAAAGGACATGGAAATCTTGCTGTGCAGTGGCTTTTAATGGTCCAAGTGATAGGAACACGTCTCTGAGGGATATACAACAATTCTGTTCCCCAGCAGAATCTTGAGGAAGTCTTCGGTAGTGTCTCTCAGAGCTCTGGAACATCTGTCTAATGCCAAAATGCAGAGTTTAGTAGCACCTCTCCCCGCGGCATTGATGATATGCAAGATAATTTTAGTGTTGGCTTCCTTATGGTAACTAAGAAGAAACTCCACTGAACAGTGTGAGGCAGCAGCTTCATTATACCATGCAATGATGAAATTGTCTCAGTAGTTCTTCGCATGAGTGCTTTTCCTGCAGGGTATGTGGTTAATTCATACTTCATGTGAGTATGAGACAGTAGCTTCTTCATTATGACATTGGAGATGTTCATGGAGTCAATGATTTTTGTATCGCAGGGATTCTCAAACTTCATTGCACCACGACCCCCTTCTGACAACAAAAATTATGACGGGACCCCAGCAGGGGGAGGATCGAAGCCTGAGCCTGCCCAAGCCCCACCACCTGACGGGGCGAGTGGGCAAAGCCAAAGCCCCATCTTCCCCGGCCGGGGTGGCCAAAGCCCAAGGGCTTCAGCCCCAGGCAGGGGACCTGTAACCTGAGCCCTGCTGCCCAGGACTGAAGCCCTCGAGCTTGGGCTTTGACCCTGGGCCCCAGCAAGTCTAAGCCAGCCCTGGCAACCCCATTAAAATGGAGTCACAACCCACTTTGGGGTCCCGACCCACAGTTTGAGAACCACTGTGGTATCGGATAGGTGCAGTGCCATGGAGCCACTTCTTTCTGGTAGTATTTTTAATTGATTCCTGTGTATATGTCAAACACAAGGTGGATTTCATCATAGGTCTAATATTTACTCTGTAGCCTCATAATGAAGTGTTCAGCCAAATCTTGGCAAGTGTTAAGTTTCTGGTTTTTCAAGAGCTTGTACCTCAGCCATACCATCTATGATTGTTATACTCAAAGGGGTCTGCTGGCATAAGGTATTGGTTGTCATATTGTCAGTAGGTCCTGTTTTAGGAAGACTATGCAAGATGTGCATTAGTTTGCTTATCACCTGATACACGTGCACTGTTCCATCACATTTGAACATCGATTGTACTTTCTTAGAGTACTTTCCCAAACACTCATGTAAATCAACAATATGCTGAGATCTGGACATAACCAGGAGATGAGTGAACAGTGACCCTGCGGTTAGCTCTAGAATAGTCTCTGCCGTCTTCACTCTGACTCTCTTTGCATTTGAGCACAGCTTTAGTCTGTTCTTGATTGGAGCCCATAGATTAATGGAGCCTTGGATAATTCTTTGGGTTTTGCAGGCTTCATACAAGTCATGACCCAAAGTATCCATTGGACTGACATCTTCAGCTATCTCATCACTGAAGACTGATTTTTGTCATTATATTAATGAGCTCTGGAGTGTCATATGCAAATAGGTTGCCAGTAAGCTCATCCTGTAGCTTTAAAATTGTCCCTGCTTGGCATATAACCGCACCTAATGAGTTTAGATGGAGCTTGGTTATTTCTGGGGAAGTCCATCCCAGCCATGCGTAAGTGTTCTGGAGTTGTTAGGAAAATCCAGGAAAAAGCATTTAGATGCTGTGTTATGACCACCAACTACCTGCTCTCTTCCCCACCCCCACCAATGACTTTCATTGCTCTGTTTTCGTGTCCTAGGCCTTCATCTGAACCAAGTGCACAGAAGGGAACTGGCAACACCACCAAGAGTTGTTTAACCACATCCTCCATGGTGGTATTCTCCAAAGATTCAGCTGCTAGTTGATCAAGACCAAAGTAAAAACAAGGATTTTGTAATAATTACTTTGGGATTGTAATTAATGATACTTAACTGTATGCATACTATTCACGGGTGGATTCCAGTAATTTCTAGCTGAATGCTGACATCTTAAGCAATGCTTCATTACAAGTATTTTGGCATAATAAAGCTGATAATCAATACCAGTGAACCGCTTTTTTTGCCAATGATAGCAAATCAACTTGAAGCGCTCCCTTCATTTATAGTAATCTAACATTTAAAAACATTAATAGGGGATATCATGTTCTGAGCATTAACTGGTAACACAGTACAGTTAGTCAAGGGCCACAGTTTAACTTTGAGGGCTGCATGTTTGATATGCCTGTCTTAAAGTATAATTTTAAAAATGTTGATTTTAAATATTTTCTCTAATATGTATCTGCATAATTGTTCTAGGTTTGTCATGTTTGGTATCGTATTCATGGGAGAAAGGGATTTTGAATAATATCCAACTTGACCAATTTCCAACAACATTGTACTATCAACATTTCCACCAACTGGAGGACCTGGGACTGGGAGACAGTGGGGTGGGGGGTGAATTCCCCCCCCCACACACACACACCATGCCACAGAGGGTGACACCACTGAAATTATGATTCTGTAGATTTTTTTTAAATCAAATGACACCTGCTTTACCTTTCTATCATAAATTTTCCAGTGGAATTACACATGGTCCTAGACTTAAACATGGCACAAATTGTCCGACTCTGTAACACACTTGGCAAAGCATTCAGTGTAGGTTGAAATAGCACAGGTGAGGTTTAACGGTAGTTAAATGAGCATATGATGATGGTGTATGTGCTTTAACTATCTACTTTTGACTCTTGGACTTAATACTTAAAAGCCCCTTGTATTTACTTATAAAGTTAAATTGTAAAAATGTGTTTGTTGAAGCTTATTTTGTCACATACTTCAAAGAATCCATGCTTATAGTACAAACTATTGATTAAATAAAATGTCTAATTCTACAAAATAATTATTTTTTTGTCATCTATAACAGAAAAAAAAATTAATCCATTGTCTGTCTGATGACGAGCTAAGCTCTTCCACAAGCTCCACAGATAAGTCAGATGGAGATTCCAAGGAAGGGTAAGTGTTTTCTTACTTGCATACAGACATTCAGTAGTCACTGACACTGCAAATAAGTACCTTATTGTGCTTTAACTTGATGTGGAAAACTGTGTGTAGAAATGTGTTTCCAACGATGATGCATAGTGGTGTTATGATGAGCTGCACAGTAAATGAATCAGATACCTTTTGTTTGTTGCTCTTTTGTGACACACAGTTCTTTATCTACTGTGTTTAACTTCTTTATGTGTGGCTGCTATGCCTCTAAGTGCTGGCATGAATGCTTTCCAGGAAATTGATCTTCCAGCATCAAGGAGAGGAGCTAATGTGTCAGGAAGCACTGAGAACTATTACTTGGAAAGTTGCTAGCATGGTTTTCCTGACATTGTGGGCTCAGCTGAAGTATTTATCTAGGATCTTGTCTACATTTGGCATCTTTCTTAAAATGGTCCTCCACTGTACTTCCAGTGGTGGTAATGCTAGTGTAGATTGGATGTTGGTGGCTGGCTGGGTTCTTAAACTTTGTTGTTAAGACCTGCTTGGTGCAGAAGTTATATGAAATGATGCTAAAAGCTCTTATGCCTTGTTGCATTGCTACCACCACCAATGGATCTGCATAGCAACAAGAATTTAACAGAGTACATAACAGGGCCTGCTTAGATCACAAGATTATGGAAAGTCTTCATTAACTGCAAAATGGAGATTGGGATTGAATTAGATTTTTTTTCCTTTTCTAGAAAAAGCAATACAAATGAAATGAATGATTTAGTACAGCTAATGACTCAGACACTGAAAATGGATTCTAAAGAGAACTGTGAACACCCTTCAACCCTAACCCCTGCATCAGAGTTCAAGCTTCATAGGAAATACAGAGACACTCTGATCCTACATGGAAAAGTATCTAATGAACCAGAGAAATTCAAATTTGAAGAATTTCCTTCAGGTCTGTAGCTCTGTTAATGCTTTAAAATAGTGGTTCTTATACTGTGGTCTGTGGACCACCAGTGGTTTGCAGAGCACTTGCTTGTGGTCCACAGGAAGCTGGCTAGTTACATGGGGCTGTTCTCCTTTCCTCTGTTAATCACATGAAAGCGGCTAAAATTAATTACATTTTTAATATCCCTTTTCCACTTAAGTAATTGCTGTAGTTGCCACAGGGATGATGTTTGTTTGACAGTTGGAGGGGAGGTGCTCCATCTAATTGTGAATGGAAGAGAAGGTGGTCCATGAGGTAATCTATCAATATGTGACCGACACTATGAAGGTCTAAAATAACCATTTAAGATCTAAAATCATAAAAAATTGTAGATACCAATGTCTTAAAATACAACTTTAAAACTTCCAAATAATTTAGTTGCTGTAAAGCTTTGCAGATCACCTTTAAGGCTTAATCTTTAAATGGGACTCAACTCAGCATCTAAAAACCTGGGGCTTTGTGCAGATGCAGGAGTCACTTGCAGAGATCCCATCACAGAATGGGGTCCTTATTTTGCAGGTACAAGTAGTACTCTTAATTTTGCAACAATGCAGGTAAATCAACTTTTGAAATTCAGCCTTCACAAGAGGTCATATTCTGAAATGCTGCTCTAAAAATGGCATCTTAAGGTTTGTTTTTGACTTTCAGAGTAACTGTGCACTGGAATAAAAGATCTGTGACATGGCTGTGGGTGGCCCAGGTCGGCTGGCCCAGGCTCGTGTTGCAGGGCTAAAAATTGCAGTGTAGATGTTCTGGCTTGGACTGGAGCCCAGGTTCTGGGTTCATCCTCTTTCCTCACCACCCCTTGCAGGGTCCCAGAGCTCGAGCTCAGTTGCAAGTCAAAAGCTGGATGGAAAAAAATCAGCTTGGAATCTGAAAGTCTCAAACTGTTCTTCCTGGCTCATGTGTTGTAAGTAACAAGGATTCTAGTTGATTCTCTTCTGGTGATTGAGAAAGCAGAATTGAATCAAGATAACTCTCCCTTAGTTATGGCAGTTCTGCGAAGATAACAGGAGTAAAATGTACTGAAAGCTTTTGTCTCTGTGGTCCGCGGACGTGACTCTGTGAATGTACAGGGAGCAAATTTTGGTCAGTAAGGAAGTGCCTTTTTACATAGTCAATTTTTCTCACATAGCTGCACTTTAAAATTTATAATAGCGTGGTGATCTGCTCAGGTATTTTACAGCTGCTGGTACTGGAAATATATAACCAATCTGAAGGTGCTGGTGGAAGTGCAGTGGCTTAAATTTTCTTAAATTGCAATCTCTTCTGGTTAGATCAAGTCCTTTACTTTCACATGTTAATGCAGAAAGGGGATTTAGAGTGCTAATAGGATATGATATCTTTCAGCCTTGAATCATTGGCTTAAATCTGGCCTCTGTCAGTAGTGACAGCCATATTAATTTTGGATGATTTCAGTGTCCAAAGTAAAGTTTTGGCACTTTCTGTTTTGTTCCTGGTGCCGACCTTCCATGATCATAAAACTACATTCATAAGTGGGATCCCTTGTTTGCAGTTTAAGCAGAGAAATGAAGGATTGAAAGGTCGAGGCACACTGGTGGGAGACTATACTGCAGCCTGTGCTATTCTGTCCTGTGTATAAATACAATACTTACTGAACTTTTACATTCGTTTTTGTTTTTCAAATGTAAAGTGATTGAAGTGGTGTTGTTTTTTACCTCTCTGTTAAGGTTCTGTATATTGTATGGCTGTGAAAATTGTTGTAGAATCCACCCTTTGCCACACAATTATTTTCAGAACATCAACTTAATTAGAAAAAAATGTTTCTACCATTATGACTACAAAGAACCTTCCCAACATAATCAGAGTATACACTAATACAGCGATGTCTTTCTGAGTCTGAAACTCTGACCCTCCAAGACCTGATTTTGCAAACTGAATCTGTATGAACCTTGCACCTGCATAGAGGCCTAGTAGTCACCTTCTGATGACTGACCTATTTAATTGTATTTCTGCTGATCAGAGACATGCAGCTGATGTGCCTATTCCACAATCCTAAACCACCTCCCAGGCCTTTGCTGGTACCAACCACTCTAAGTACTTCTAGTACGTATAAGATGACTGTTAATATTGTCAGTGCAAAAATAGTTAATTGTATTATTTTTTTAGATGTTTTATCTGGTCCTGAAAAGATTAGAAGAATGGTTGAAATTTTGAGGTCTGATGTGGTGCAAGGGCTGGGAGTGAAACTTCTAGAGAAAGTATATGACATCATGGAGGAAGATGATGAACTGAAGAGAGAGGTGAGTGTCTTTCCTACATACTGTAGTCAACTGTATTTGCTTCTTTTTTTTCTTCCACACAAAGGTTTAATGAGCATTGTTTTCATTTTTATATCTTGAGAAACTGATCTGATGTAATGATATAGGCCCTGATCCTGCAAAGACTTAAGCACATGCTTAATTGTTTGCAGAATCAGTATCATACTCATGTATATTAACTACACGAATTAGCATGGTATGCAATGTAATTGACTCAGAATGTAAGAAGGGGAGCAGCCTTGAATTCTTTGATCCTACTCGGAAGTTGATAGCAATGCCATATACCCTTATCTTCCAATTTGGAAAAGGTACAAGAGATTTGCCTACTTTGACATTAATCTATTAGCATATCTTCATTACGCGTTCAACTTTGAATGCCCAAATTCTGTCTTCAGACTTCACTGGAAGTTGTGCACGTGTATTTGAACAAGTATCCAAAGGCAGAAACCGATCCTTCTTCTTTCAGTGCTTGTTCATGTCAATTCCAATCAGGTGTGTGCGTGCTGCGTACACACCAGCTGGAAGATTTTTCCCTTAGCAGCGTCCGGAGGGTTGGCCTGGGTGCCCCCTGGAGTTGTGCCTCATGGCACCCAATATAGGGCCCTGTTAACCTACCACCCCGTATTTCCTTCTTGCCGCCGGCGACAACTGTTGCTCTTGCTTTGCGAGCGCGTTTGGGCAGTGTCCATTCTTCGTGTTTATAGCTTCTAATGTAAGTAGTCAGTTAATAGTTCATAGTTCTAGTAGCTCTTAAGATTTCTTTTGGGGGTTCCCCCCCAACACCGCTTCCCCGGTTCTGGGGTATGCCTTGGTCTTCAGGGTTCAAGCTCTGAGGACTGTGGAAAGTTTATGCCTAAGAGCGACCCGCACTCTTCCTGTCTGCAGTGCCTCGGGGAGAGCCACCGGAAGGAGAAGTGCAGAATTTGCAAAGGGTTCTGCCCTAGCACCTTGAAGGACCGAGATCAAAGACTCAAGATTCTTCTAATGGAGGTGGCACTCAGACCACAATCCGACCCGGGGTCAGCAGAACCCACGCCCAGCACCTCCTCATCGGTGTGCAGTGCTCCGGCGCTGACGGTGCACGAGCTGGTACTGAGGAAGGACCCCAAGGAGTCACGGCACCGCTACGGCTCTGCCCATAGACCGTGTTCTGTCAGGCACCAGTCTCAGTCCCCAGTGCCCCAGAAAAAAAAAGGCCAGAGATGGGTCACTCTTCCCCCTCCAAGCCCAAGAAGCCTGCGGCAGGAAGACCCAATGGGCAACGTCACCTCGGCTCCTCCGCCCCAGGGTACAGTTGAGTCCAAACCCTCATTGCTCTCCAGCTGGACATGGCGGACAGCTCCAGCTCCCCTCAACGCCAGAGGCATTCGAGGCGTCTCAGACCTTATGCGCCTCATGGTGCCGTCCTCCCTGCAGAGGAGAGACAAGTTGCCTGTGACTGGCCGGCCCCCGTTCCCATCAAAGGGCAAGCTGACGATGGCGTACCAATCTCCATCTCGCCTCTCCCCGGCATGGTCCACCCACATGGGGGAGCCGCACCGGTCCCGTTTGTCAGCACCACTCCCCGGCACCGTGGAGTACTGCTCCTCTATGGTGGTCCTCCTCTGACTGAGGAGTCGGAGGCAGAATTCTACCACTCCGATAGGACCAGAAGTTCTATGTCCCGCCGTGACCGCCAGCCCTATCTGGTGCCGTGGCCACCATAGTGGCAACCCTTGACTCAGTGGCCCTTCTAGACACCCTGGGTGTGTCATTAGAGCCAGGGACAAATCCAAGGGTCAAGGTCCAGGTCCGCATCGGTGTCTTTGGCATCCTTCATCCCTCCACAAGCACTGTTGACAGCGTCGGCACCGACTCTTCCGACCTTGGCACCACTGGCATTGGCAACCTCAGCACCGGCACCGATGATCCAGGCACCGCAGGCTACAGACCTCTTAGCTGTATGATCCCCTGGGCGCTGAGGGGAGTGAGCAGGGCCCATTGCCAGGACTTTTCTCCTCTTCCTCCTCCTCCCCAGATGAAACCGTGGCTGGGACTTGGACAGCCCCGTCCTTGGAGGACAACAGGGGCTGTCCTCTTGGCCCAGAACCTGGGCATCCAGGCAGAGGAGGTGGTAGAGGATGCTGACCTAATGGTTGATATCCTTGCCCCCTCTCGTATTGCCTTGCCATTAATAAAGACTATTACTGAGACCACAAAGACCTTGTGGCAGACCCCGGCATCTCTGCCCCCTACAGCCAAGAGAAACGAGAGGTGGGACTTTGTCCCTTAAAAGGGATATGAGCACCTCTATACCCACCCACATCCCGATTCCCTAGTGGTTGATGCAGCAAACCAGTGTGAGCGCCAGGGCTACCAGGCCCCTCCCCTAAAAATAGGGACACTAAAAGAATAGACCTTTTTGGGAGGAAGCTGGGGGCTGCAGCTCTGCATATCAAACCAGCAGGTCATCATTAGCAGATACTTGCACAACACCTGCGGTGTGATGGCCAAGTTTGCTGGCAGGACTCTCGTGCAGAGTTCTCGGCATTGGTGGAGGAAGAAAAACTGATTTCCTGAGCTTCCCTACAAGCCGCATTGGATGCGGCAGATGCAGCCGCCTGCACAATGGCCACAGGGGTTGCAATGAGGAGGAGTTCCTGGTTGCATGTCTCTGGTCTCCCCTACAAGGTCCAACAAACCATCGAGGACCTCCCCTTCGAGGGTTTGGCCCTATTTTCCGATAAAACGGATAAAAGACTCCAGTCTAAAAGACTCAAGGGCCACCCTCAGGTCTTGGGCCTCCACACTCCCGCCACTCAGCGCAGCCACTTCTGGCTGCGGCCTCTCACAGTTCTACCAACCACAGAACTGGCAGGACGTTCCTCGAAGGAGAAATAGGAGTGGCAGAAGACGACAGCACCTGTCCTCCGGCCAGGACTCTGGCCAGCCCAACACACCTCCCAGCCCCAGACCAGCCTTTTGAGGGTATCGTCGAGGACGGCGCACCAGTGCAACAACTGGATCTACCCCGACTTACCTTTTAGTTCCAACTATCCCCTTTCTACCTTGCATGGTCAAATATCACTTCGGACCACTTGGTACTCTGCACAGTAGAGAGGGGATACTCCATCCAATTCTGTGCCCTTCCAACCCCCTTCCCTGTCCCTCTTCAGGGACTCCTCTCACAAGCAAATCCTTATTCAGGAGATGCATTCGCGCCTCTCTCTAGGGGCAATGGAAGAGGTTCCTCAAGAGCAAAGGGGCAAGGGTTTCTACGCCTGGTATTTTCTAATACCGAAAGCCAAGGGTGGGCTCAGGCCGATCCTAGACGTGTGAGAACTCAACAAGTTCGTGAAGAAGCTCAAGTTCTGCATGGTCTCTTTGGCCTCCAGTGAGGGGATAATGGATCCAGGAGACTGGTATACCACCCTCGACTTGAAGGACGCATAGTTTCACATAGCAATAATTCCGTCCCACAGAAAATACCTCAGTTTACAATAACCACCACTATCAGTTTACTGTCCTCCCATTTGGCCTGTCAGCTGCTCCTCAAGTGTTCACCAAGTGCATGGTAGTTGTGGTGGCATTCCTGTGAAAGAGGCAGGTACAGGGAACCATTGTTCCCGTACCTCGACGACTGGCTGATTAAGGGCTGCTCCAGGTCTCAAGTGGCGACACAGGTCTTTCATAAGAATGACGTTCGATGAACTGGGTCTCCTAAACAAAGGAGAATCAACGCTGTCCCCTGTTCAGAGGATAGAGTTTGTAGGGGCAGTGCTGGACTAGACACAAGCCAGGTTTTGGTCCCTGGGCGACGACATATGGGGTCTCAAGTAGTTCCCCACCACTACAGCAAGGAATTGCCTGACACTTCTGGGACACATGGCGGCTTGCATCTTCAGTTATGGCTAGCGTCAGTGTATCTGCCAGTCCGGGAGTTTGGACAGGATTATAACCCTGCCTCACCCAGTACTCGACTCCCTCCTGTGGTGGCTCGACCCAAAGGTAGTAGGTGCAGGGGTCCCCTTCACCAGCCCTCTACCATCCTTCTCGTTACTGACAGACGTGTCAGACTTGGGCTGGGGGGGCACATTTGGGAGGTCTCAGAACACAAAGACCCTGGTCTCAGTGGAGCTCTCCTGCTCTGATCAAGTCAGACAAGTTCTCCTTGGCAGCAGAAAACCTTCGACAGGAGCTACCTCCTTGTCAAGTGGAAGAGATTTTCAATCTGGTCAGAGCACCTCCCATCCCTAACGCTCGCCTCGGTGCCACTTATACTGGACTATCTTCTCCATCTTAAGCAGCAAGGTCTGTCTATGTCGTCAATAAGGGTTCACTTGGCCACCATCTCCACCTTCCACCCACGCGCAGAGGGCTGCTTAGTCTTTGTAAATCAGCCGTTTCCTTAATGTCTCAACAGGCTATGCCGGCTTGGGACCTCAATCTGGTCCTTTCCAGGCTTATGGGATCACCATTTGAGCCCTTGGTGACATGCTCCCTGCGTGCGCTCTCTCATACAAGGTGGCGTTCTGGTAGCAATAACCTCAGCTAGGAGGTTAGGGCCCTAACCTCCTTACATTGAGCTTAGGGCCCTAACCTCCTTACATTGAGCTTAGGGCCCTAACCTCCTTACATTGTATTCCCTAAGGACAAGGTTCAGCTCGGGTCTCACCCGGCTTTTCTCTGAAAGGTTGTCTCCCAATTTCACATTAACCAGGACATCTTCCTCCCTGTTTTCTTCCTAAACCACTTTCCAGCACCAGGGAGCTAAGGCTTCACTCATTGCATGTCCACAGAGTGCTGGCCTTCTACATTGAGAGACCAAAACCGTTCTGAAGGTCCATCCAGTTATTCGTGGCAGTGGTGGACAGAATGAAAGGTCTTTCTGTCTCCTCCTAACATATCTCGCCATGGATCACATCATGCATTCGGGAGTGCTACAACTTGGCAAAGGTGCCCGCTCCTTCAATCACAGTGCACTCCACCAGGGCTCAGGCCTCCTCAGTGGCATTCCTGGTGCAGGTTCCCACCCAGGAAATCTGCAGAGCAGCAACATGGTTCTCTATACTCACTTTCACAACGCACTATGCGATTACCCAGCAGGCCAGAGCCGATGTGGCCTTCGGACGAGCAGTGCTCCAATCAGTGGAAGACACTGACCCCACCTTCTGAACTTAGGCTTGTGAGTCACCTGATTGGAATGGACATGAACAAGCAGTCAAAGAAGAAAAAACAGTTACTCACCTTCTCGTAACTGTTCTTTGAGATGTGGTGTTCATGTCCATTCTAATACCTACCCTCCTACCCCTCTGTCGGAGTAGCTGGCAAGAAGGAACTAAGGGAGTGGCGGGTCGGCAGGGCCCTATATTGGGCGCCCTGAAGGCACAACTCCTGGGGGTGCCTGGGCTGACCCTACGGACACTGCTAAGGGAAATATATTCCGGCACGCACGCAGCATGCACACACCTGATTGGAATGGACATGAACACCACATCTAAGAACAAGAGTTATGAGAAGGTGAGTAACCGTTTTTTTTCATCTTCCTAATTAATGTAGATTAAATCTTAAGAGATCTTTAGCTGTTTCCATGCAAACCTTGGCTACAAATTATTATGTAGACAAGTTTCAGAGTAGCAGCCGTGTTAGTCTGTATCCTCAAAAAGAACAGGAGTACTTGTGTGTAGTCCACGAAAGCTTATGCGCTAATAAATTTGTTAGTCTCTAAGGTGCCACAAGTACTCCTGTTCTTTATGTAGACAAGTTTAATCAAAAATCCAAGTTGTTTTAAATTTCACACCTTTTTAATTCTGGAATTCCTTTTGACCTGTGGCACTTTGGAATATGCTCTTTATTTGAGTCAACACTATGATTGTGTTTAAATGTTATCAGCGCCCCCTTTTCATTGGTCAAACTTTTCATGTGACGTTTTTATTTAAAGGTGCTTTGGTATCCTCAATGTAAGTCTATCAGGTAGCAGCATTCATATCTCTGATTAAAAAACAGCTGACTTTCTTTTATGCTCAATAGTTGCACTTACGGGAGCACATGAGAGAGAAGTACACAAATTACAGTGTGAAGGCTCGCCATCTGAAGTTTCTTGAAGAAAATGTTAAGTTTTGACCAGGTGACTTAACTGGACCTTTCTTCCCTTAGAGCTGTTAGAGAAAAGCAGCAAGGACCTATTTTTAGAGGTTGTCTGGTAGACTGAATTATCTCCATATTCTGTATAGACTAATTTTGTGGTACTTATATTTACCCATGGATTTTTCATATCTGGGTAAAGAGGTAAACTGGTCTTGACAGAGTGGAATGCTTATTTGCCTGTGCACAGCAGCACATCTTTGTTACAGCATTAGTACTAGTAATGTTTTTATATTAAAATGTGAAAGACTTACTTTTTCTACAGAAGAAAAATTTTATGTTAATTTGGATTTTTACTTTACACTACTTGCCTTTTGGTCTCACTGAATGAGTGTTTTATGAGTATGAAATTGTTTCTAGAAAGTACGTACTAAATTCTGTATGTAAACTAATATAAGATCTAGTTCTAATTTCTGTTTCAGTCATACTGTGTCTTACTATACCACTAAGTGACTGGGAACATTTGCTAAACCTATAATGTGAGATTATTAGAATTATAATGTACTGAAGTTAAGACCTAAAGCTCAGTTGGGCATGGAGAGCTGATTGTGATTTCTGTAGCTGCAAAAACTCACTGCAGTTTCTAGAAATGGTTTAAAATTTAAACTGTTTAAGATGCAGTAAAAAGATGGACTCCTTACTCTGAGCCTTTGGGCATCTTTAGAGTTCATGTTCAAGGTTTAGATTAGAATTTTGTTTTCTCCAACCAAAACAAATGCAAATACTCATTCCTAAAAGGAATGGAATAATGACTAAAGAAAGACTAGGTACATTCAGATAAATTGGTCTATTTAATGTACCATTTCATCTGTCAACTTGTCTTATAGTAAGTTTTTTGTATACTTTTGTTATGTTCTAATGTTTGATGACAGAATGTGTTTTGCACCATCAGTGTTCTGAAGGTTTGTAAATCTTTGATTTTTAAAGGGATAATTAAGTCAAGGATATCTGAATTTTGTAAAATAAAACCACCTTCAGTAAGTCTACAAAATGTCCCGTTTCCTTAATACGCTTAGTAGATATTCTATCCTACAGAATAGCTCATGTAGAGAAATGCTGCAGAATAATAGTGCCCATCATCAGAACAAAGTGCATTAGAGTAGGTGACTTCACAAAATGGGAGGAGGCTCAACTCAGTTCTCCACATCCATTGCAGCTTCTGCATCTCCCTCAGTCCCACTGTTCTGGGCATGTCTAGTTTATAGTTCACCTTCAAGCTACGAGGAGCAAAATCACTTTTAATAAGCAAAGATTGGAGTGTTGGTACAAAAGATGATTTGAACATCAAGAGTGCACACTAAAGATCACAAGAGAAGAGGCCAATTTGGATGTTAAGGGGCTTATTCCTTCACCTTCTCACTTCCCTGGTCCTTTTCGCATGAACAGAGAGCAACAATACCCAAAGTCCAAAGGCGCAAACAATTTGATGTTTATTGGGGTGAACTTCCAGCAAGCATGATTCTAGTTTCCTTCCTTAGTGTCCTCCCGTTCCAGCTCTACTAGACAACCCGGACCCAACCTTCTCGGACCCACTATCATGGGAAGTCTGGAACACTAATTGGAATAGGTGTGGTATGCCCATACGAGAAGGTGCAGGGCACTATGCTACACAAGAGGCAGTGGGACAAATGGAATATCAACAGCTTCCACCTTGATGCCTGGCCCTATCAGGAAATGTCACCATATGTCCTATGCTTTTCCAATGATACCTGGGCAAGAGGATCCCAAAAGAAAAAGAAAAGGGGTGGAGTGTTTAGGATATAGATATTCAGACCTGTCTGCAAAGGCCTATACTTTAAGAATTTAGGTGAATTCTTATCACTTACCTAGTTATAGAGGTATAAAAGAGAGAATCAAAATCACTGTCTGTCTAAGGGCCTTCACTTATTGTGACAGTCTAAGGCCTGGTCACATTGAAATAAGGTGCTATTGGGCTATTAAGAATATCAGGATCCATCTATCACCTCCAGAGAAAGGGAAGAGCCTAGAAGATGCAAAAGGAAACTTAGTTTGATAGCATCCTGTCTGGCAAGAACTCACTTATCAATAGCTGGAATGTGAAATCCTTATTTCTGTATTATTCTATCACTGTAGTCTTCACTTCCCTGTTGTTTGTCTATATAATTGCTGTCTGGTTCTGAGATTGTTTCTGTCTGCTGTATAATTAATTTTGTTGGATGTAAACCAATTAAGGTCGTGGAATATAATTGGTTAAATAACCATGTTATAATGTGTTAGGATTGGTTAGTTAAATTTCAGTAAAATGATTGGTTAAGGTATAGCTAAGCAAAACAAGTTTTACTATATAGTCTGCAGTCAATCAGGAAGGAAAGGGAGGGATGGGAATTGGGATCATGTTTTGTTAAGGGGGGGAAATGGGAACAGGGACATAGGCAAAATTCTGTGGTGTCAGAGCTGGGAAGGGGGACAGGAAGGAAGGAAACGGGAATCATGCTTGCTGGAAGTTCACCCCAATAAACATCGAATTGTTTGCACCTTTGGACTTTGGGTATTGTTGCTCTCTGTTCATGTGAGAGGGTGAAGGAATAAGCCCTCTAACACTGGATATTTACATTTTGCTAAGCAAGTAGTCCCACCAGTTTCTGTTGTGTTGGTATTCATTTCCTCTCCTAAGCTATTCTGTAGTGTAGCCATTCCACTCTGCACCATTACACAGTTGATGCATTTAGAACAGAGTACTCTCAAAGTGATAATTCCAAAAGGCTAAGGAATTTAATAAATTATAAAGCAACCCTGCAAAGTTGCTGTGTTTCAGTAACAAAAAACAACAACAAAATCTTAGGACTTCTCATACTGTTATGCTTCATTTCTATGTGACCAACTACTTAAATTGCTTGAATTCACAAATAAAACTAGTCTTTGCTTTTAAACTCTCCTTACCACCAAACAACGGTTCATTATCTATATCTGCCCTATTCACAACTCCATGTTAGCTTTGCTGCAACTGAAATTCTCTTAGGTAAAGTCTTCCTAAAGGCCTAGTTCACATTACCTCATTCCTGCCACATTAGATACTAGATGTAGGCATATTTTACTTGTGTACATTCATACATACACATCCAAATCACATTAAAAAGGACTGATTCTCCATAAAAAGGGAGAAGGCAGTTCACTCACAAGGACCAGAAAGACTTAATTCCCCAGCTTTACACAGGAATCAAAACATGTATACTTAAATTTGAAAATTTTGAGCAGCCATGAACTTGCAAATGCAATACGCATAACTAAATCAGCTGGTTATTTTATACTCAATACCTTTGTTAAATACACCACAGCTACTTCAGCTGAAATGTTTTACTGATACCAATATTTTAATTCAAGCTATTTCCTCAGTTTTCTTAAATAGACTGATTCACTTGTAAGTAACACTGCCTGTAAAGTAAATACTAAACTGCAGAGCTTACAAGAACATAGAACTTGCCTAAGTGCACCCTGAAATTCATTTTTAATTTAAACTCATTTAATGTTTACTTCCCATTTTGCTTTCACAGCAAAGCCTAGCAAAATTTTGCTAGAGGCAATCTGCACGTTTTTCCTCAACCCCAAATGTACTGTTCCTTGAGATGGATCCTGGTATATTAACAGTAGCAAGTAATCTCTAAAGTACTAAGAAAAGAAGGGGTGTCATACTGAGAATATCATAGAAACCTTTAATGAAGCAAAATTCTCCAATGTTACATCATGAGGGTTCATATTCTTCAACTTTTAGTATGCCTTTTCAGTTTTCTCTCTGCTGGCTTCTTATCCTCTGTTCCCGACTCTTGGACAGGTAGCCATTTCAGAGGATTGCGGCGGTACATAGGCCATGGAGGGAGTGTTAGCTGTAAAGGAAGAAAAAGTTTAATTATATAACTCACTAACCCCAACTTCATCTAGCATGTAATTAGGACTGTTACTACTACACAACCTTCATTATGTGGACTTGCAGTATCAGCTGAACAAGGGCTGATTTATTATCAAAATATTACTTAAGATGAAGGTCTACTGGATTGAAGAGAACATCTGATTTAGTGACGTAGATTACCAATAGAAGTCTTCTATACTGGAGTCCCTGTTTACATCAGTCTCTTAGGACCAGAACTGGACTATAAGAAACAAGTTACATTGGCTAAGCTAAGTGGAGGTACAGGACTAGAAGAACAGAGAGGTCAGAAGGAAAGTGCATTAGTGCATAATGTAAAGTTTCTATTGCATCTGTTTGTATTATGCTCATCTAGTCAATGCTAGTAGTCCTGTATTTAAGCACTGTTTCAGGTAAAAACAGCATTTGATGAACAGGCAACTTAGTTTTGGAAACTCCATTAGTATTTTTAGTAATCATGTAGAAATTTAGTAATCATAAGTAATTGTCTTACCAGGCACGATAAAGCAAACCCAGCCATAACTATATAGACAGTCCAACCAAACTGTTCAGCGATATAGCCATAGATAAAACCAATTACCTAGAAGAAGCAATACCAATTTTAATAAAATAACCTAATGAGCATTCCCAGACCAAAAATGATTTCAGTTAATTCTGAAAAAATCCCATAAACAGGGAAAATCAATTACATAAGTTACAAAACCACTAAATGTTAACAAGTTGGGAAACTTATTATAATTCCAACACAATCCTTAATCTTAGTTTGACACACACCCAATGAGTATCTGTAGTTTGAGATCAGTGTTGGGATAGTTGGACTAAGTTATTATATATGAATAGTCTTTATGTGAATTAAGAATAACTTCATGAATATAACAGTAAAATTAGATGTTTCTTCAATATGGTGAAGTCTGAAATACAATTTTTATGTGGAGCTACTTTTCTAATGAATAGGCATAAGCAGAACAGGATGAGAATAAAATATTTTACTTAAATATAGAGGATAAGGAACAGCTTTTATGATGAATTAGTGTCTAATCATTATGGAGAAGGCGTACTTGGCTTCATGTGAGAATAGATAAATAAAATGTAGGGGAGGTACAACAGCACTATGTTTAATGAAAATGAATTGGTGCAGGTTTGAGCCTGCAGTTTACACTGGACACTAAGCTGGCTTGTCTGATATATACTGTTTTTGCTTTGGATATTTTAGTTCTGTAGCTTTTACTAGAAGGGACGATATGGCCTCTGCATAGAGCAGACAGGAAGTTGTTTTTTTGGAACCTCAACATGAATTTCCTGACTCCATAACTGGAATTTCCCGAGCTACTTATAGATTTTCAATCTATATTTTGGCTATACCTTTACTTTAAGAATAATTTCTAAATAATATACTATGTACTTAATGGACCCTTCTCTCAGAAGGGTGTGTGTTGTATGATCCCCAGAAATGTTATGCTGTCGGGGTTCTAACTAGGACTGTAGAATAATCGCAGTTAACTCATGCGATTAACTGAAAAAAATTGCAATTAAAAAAATTTGTGTTTAATTGCAGTTTTAATTGCACTGTTAAACAATAGAATACCAATTGAAATGTATTAAATATTTTGGATGTTTTTCTACATTTTCAAATATATTGATTTCAATTACAACACCGAATACAAAGTGTACAATGCTCAATTTATTAGAAATATTTCCACTGTAAAATATTTTTTAATTCACCTCATACAATCGCTTTATCGTGAAAGTGCAACTTACAAATGTAGATTTTTTGTTACCTAACTGCACTCAAAAATAAAACAATGTAAAACATTAGTCTACAAGTCCACTGAGTCCTACTTCTTGTTCAGCCAGTCTCTAAGACAAACACGTTTGTTTACATTTACGGGAGATAATGCTGCTGGCTTCTTATTTACTATGTCACCTGAATGTGGTAGCCACCATTGCAAGGTATTTACATGCCAGACATGCTAAACATTTGTATGCCTCTTCATGCTTTAGGTACCATTCCAGAGGACATGCTTCCATGCTGATGACACACATTAAAAAATAATGTGTTAATTAAATTTGTGACTGAACTCCTTGGGGGAGAACTGTTATCTCCTGCTATGTTTTACCTGCATTCTACCAGGTATTTCATGTTATAGCAGTCTCGGATGATGACCCAGCACATGTTTTTTTTAAGAATACTTTCACTGCAGTTTTGACAAAATGCAAAGAAGGTACCAATGTGAGATTTCTAAGGATAGCTACAGCACTTGACCTACGGTTTAAGAATCTGAAGCACCTTCCAAAACTTGAGGGACAAGGTGTGGAGCATGTTTCAGAAGTCTTAAAAGAGCAACACTCTGATGCGGAAACTACAGAACCCGAACCACAAAAAAAGAAAATCAGCCTTCTGCTGGTGGCATCTGACTCAGATGATTAAAGTGAACATGCGTCGGTCTGCACTGCTTTGGATCATTCTCAAGCAGAACCCCTTATTAGCATGGATGCATGTCACCTGGAATGGTGGTTGAAGCACGAAGGGACATATGAATCTTTAACGTATCTAGCCCTTAAATATCTTGCAATGCCAGCTACAACAGTGCCATGTGAACACCTGTTCTCACTTTCAGGTGAGGTAAACAAGAAGCAGGCAGCATTATCTCCCATCAATGTAAACAAACATGTTTGGCTGAGTGCCTGACTGAACAAGTAGTAAGACTGAGTGGACTTTAAACTCTTAGTTTTACATTTTTATTTTTTAATGCAATTTTTTTGTACATAATTCTACATTTGTAAGTTCAACTTTCGTGATAAAGAGATTGTATGAGGTGAACTGAAAAATACTATTGTTTTTTATAGCACAAATATTTGTAATATAAAGTGAATGCTGTACACTGTTCTGTTGTAAATGAAATCAATATTAATTTAGAAAACATCCATTTATTTAAATAAATGGTATTCTATTGTTTAACAGTGTGATTAATCGTGGTTAATTTTTTTAATTGCCTAATTAATCACTGTTTATTTTTTTAATTGCTTAACAGCCCTAGTTCTAACCAATGTGGTTTTATATAGTATATAGCTTGTAACAGCTGTCAGGCCTACAGCACAACACTCTCAGTGGTTACAAAGTTAACTAGCAGATGGGAGTCCTGTAGTGTATGAAACTCACAGCTGTTAAATGCTTCTGGAAAAATCTGGAGTGTGAAAGAAGCCTTAATTCTGGCATCTCTTCACTTGAGTGCTTGACCTTGCATCCTTAATATTCTCTTAATGTAATTTTTTTTTTTTTTGCATTATAGAATATAGCGAAGGGATCATATTGAAACACCTTCAGTATCTGAGTATTTAACTATTTAGACTTTTCAATGGCATTTATAAAGCAGGTTGTAAACACTCCTCCACCTCTATGAAAAATGAGGCAGACAGGTTAAGTGACTTACCCAAGGCCACATAGAAGAGTCAGAGCTACAATTAGAACTTGAAAGTTCTTGGCTTCTTGCCCTGTGCGTAGTCCACTAAACTATGCGTCTTTTCAGGAATAAGGAATTTGAAATTGAATTAAACTGGAATCCAAAGGTGACCCATTTCTGAGTGTGACCCCCTTAAATATATACAAAAGTGTTTTTAATTTATAACACCATTATAAATGCTGGAGGCAAAGCAGAGTTTGGGGTGGAGGTTGACAGCTCATGACCTCCTGAGGGGTCCTGACCCCCAGTTTGAGAACCCCTGCTCTAATATCACTGCAGTCTAATTGTATTTTGATCATAGACGAAGTGTAACACCCCAAGCCACTAGTTTAAAGTCTCATTCAAAGACAGTCTGGCTGATTTGCTTCAAGCTTTAAAAATCTAAGAAGATTTCAGACCATAATCAGTTTATTTTTAAAGGATGTCTAAAACAGCTTTAACTATAGCTCCATTATACTTACCGCAGAAACAAGAATGATCCCTTGAAAAATCTGTTCTGCTAGTTTTTGACCCTTGTAGTCCTGTGGGGGGGGAATGGTTAAAAGTTATTACCCAACCATCTACACTAACAAGTAAACAATTCTTCCAGCCTCTGTCACGATCAAGTAGCACAAAGATAGAGCTTGTGCCTATGCGTGCCCTGACTTTGTAGTGAATAATGTGGAATACAAAACAAATGCTTAAGACTAGAATGTTTTCTTGTGTATTCTTTAAAAAAATCTTGGTTTTATGCTGTAAAAATTTTAAATTTCCAGCCTAGTGTCTCCTACAGCTCCAATGATAACACAAAAAAGCAGGAACTCCACTCTGGGCTTTCATTAAGAGTTAGGGACATCTGCACAGGCTCCCAAAGTCACATCACAGTTAAAGGAGGTTGCATTTAAAATTGCAGAAAATAAGTTTAATTTATTGCATTTTTATGCACCTTTCTACAGAGTCACACACTTTGCATTTTTATAGCCCTTTGCAAAGAATCACCTCGTGTTGATTCAATATTTCCCGTTTTATAAAACTGGGAAACGGGTTATCTTGCTGAAGGTCTCATGCAATCTATGGCAGAGCCAGTACTAGAATGCCCAGCTCTCTGCTTAGAGCAAAGAACCATGCTTCCTCATTCTTAATTAAATTTAATTTGCATAGGAAGCTTATGTTATAAGCAGCAGATAAGTGCACACAATTATTGGTGAAGAAATGAACATAGCAAGACTGGTGTGTGTAATTTAATTGGCATGTTGGTATATTTTCCTCCTTGTACATTGTAACCCCACTTCACCAGAAAAAAAAACAGTAATTGCACGCTCTCAAATATGTCAAACAGTGACTGATATGTGAAATTAAGCACATGTGCATTTGGATTCCAGCACCATATCCTATCTTCTGCATTCCAGATACTCTTATCTTGGAGAGAATAGTATTCTGTCTACATTAATATCCAGAATACTTGGTGAGGTTACAAAATGTTGCTGTAAAAAAAACAAAAATCAATATTTCGAGCTATGGTTCTAACTTTTGGGTGGGAAGAAAAGATGGGGAGCATCATGAAAAAAGACTATTAGAAAGTCAAAGGCCACAGATTTCAAAAGAACACAATTGTCAACTGATGAAACATGCTTGCTTTAATTCTTGCATCCCAGCTAGTATACCATAGCCACAAACATCTTGGACAGAAGTAGTCTGTTTGTATTGCTGTAGATGCTGCAGCAGTTGTCACTATAGAACTTTTAAATGGTTTAATGAACTACTATATCTCACCCTTTTCACCCCTGTCCAGATATTTTAGACTAGCTACTTTTTGTGGAGGAGTGTTGTAGGCATTGCACTTAATGTCATTCACTTTAAGTTAAGATGATGAATACTACAAAAAAGTGAGCAGTTAGACTTCAAGTCAGGAAATCCCCAGTAACTGCAGCAGTGCAGTAACTCAGCCACAAAAGTGTGGGCAGCATTCTTACTGTACACAGAAGCACTGACTACTTAATTACCATGTCGTAACGAAAAATAGCTGATCTGTACTGTTGTTTACAGCACAGAACCCTTGCACAGTACGAGGCCAACAGAACAGTGTGGCGCTGGATATGGAAACCGAGCTAGGCAGCACCAACCCCAGCAGAGGGAGATTGATGCCCCGGAGCACTGGCCCGGTTGGTTTTATTATCCAGCCCGCGGTGCTCCCTGTGGAGTTGGGGACCCCCTTACCATCTGGGTGGGGATGGAGCCGAATACGTCCAGCATGGTGCTAGCGACGGAAGTCGCGCCGCCGGCTGCCTCCCCGCTCTCGCTGCTCTCCTCGGAATTGCCCGCCCCGCCCTGAGAAGCGCAGGCCCCGGAGACGCGCTCAGCCTGCGAAGGGGAAACTTCAGGCGCGTCCTGAGAGCCAAAGTCGGCCCCGGCCCGTGAGGTGGAGGCAGCGGAGGTTTCAGCGGCACCGGCCTCGGAGGAGGGAGGCGAGATCTTGCGGGCGGCTGCCTCCCTGCCGGACCGCTTAGCCCGCGTCGACACTCCACCAGCAGCGGTGAAGGAGTGGGTCCGAGTCCGGAGGATAGACGCTGAGCTGGCCGGAAGCAGCGCAGCCTTGCTCCGCCCCATCTCCCGTGAGCCTCCGGCAGGGAGCTGTCCTAGCCAACTGCCTGAACAACTGCACCAGCCTCAGCGGGCCGACCGCCGTAGGACACCAAAGCCAACCCCAGTCACAATCCGCCTCTCGGCTCCGCTGCGGTCTACGCGACGCTCGGCTGCGTCTCCATGGCAACAGTTAACAGCGCTCCAGGACCTGAGGTGCGGGGTCCTTAGAGCATAGGTGTGTCTAACACACTGCCGGACGGAACGTGCGCTGGCTGGGCTGTTTCCCTTCGCTCCAAGCTCGGGTTTGAGGGTGGCCCTGTGATGTGCTAGGTCTAACGTGCCTTCCTAAATAATATTGGGGCGCACAGTTCTTGTTCTGTAATCAGGCGGCGCGGTGGATACCCGAGAACCGGCCAACCGCTGACAGTCGCCTGCTGCTGCGGCTAGCGCTGTGTTGTGTTGAGCTGGCACTTGGCTCTGGGCTGCCTGGCGGCGAGGACCGGGAGCGCGAGGAGCCCGACTCCCCGGGCACGCAGGTAAGGTGTCTTCTCAGCACCGCGGCTGTCTCGGTCCCCCCCCCGCTCCCCAGGGTAGGGGCATCGATCCAGTACTTGGGGCTTGGCAGTTCATAGACCCGGCACCTCTGGGCGTGCTGCACCAGGTGTGAATGGAAAAAAATTGCTTGAGCCCAGGCACCCTTTTCATTACAAATTAAGCCCTGCACCAATCGCTGCGAGGGGCAAGGGGCGAGCAGTGCCGCTCGGCAGGCAGCAGAGAAAGCGCAGCCCTGGGCAAAGCAGTCCTGGCAGCACCCCTGCCTTGGCACATGATCTGCCCCACAGTATGGTGCAGGCGACTGAAAACATCGGGTGCTTTGTCTAAAATATAAATGTTACCCGCTTGAGGTCTGCAAGGCTGGGCATGTAGCCTGCGTTCCAGCTGGGCTGTTTCTGCCTTCGTGGGGATATTACCTATGTAGTTAAACTGTGTGGGACCTACCATGCTGATGCAAGAACGTTAAATTTGTTCACTGGGCAATGGTCCTTTAGAGCCTGTTAAACCAGTGATTCTCAAATTTTTGTACCGGTGACCCCTTTCACATAGCAAGCCTCTGTGTGCAACCCCCCCCCCCACCCTTATAAATTAAAAACACTTCTTTACATATTTAACACCATTATAAATGCTGGAAGCAAAGCAGGGTTTGGAGTGGAGGCTGACAGCTCGTGCCCCCCCCCTAATAACCTTGTGACTCCCTGAGGGGTTCTGATCCCCAATTTAAGAACCCCTGTGTTAAACCGTGCAGTTCTGCAACAGATGAATCATTAAGAAATAGGCTCCACTCTATCTCTGTGCCATACATGTGTCACATTTGAAATTATTTTGGTGGTGAGGGAGGGTTCCTGAATTGCCAACACTTTTTCGTAGTTCTTTGTAAAAGATGTAAGCATTTGACAAGGAGCTTTCTAATTTTTCCTTTTCCCTCCTAAAAACAGAAAAGGGGGTCTTCAGTTTCAGAGAGTGTGACAACCACTGATAATCAAGATATATATATAGGGACTGCAAATCTGATGTTCAATACAACTAGTTCTGCACTGCTCACAAGGTAGTTTAGCACAAATGAGATTCCACCAAAGGTTGTAGTTGTATTATTAAGTCTGAGGGTAAACTTGTTTAGTTGTGATAAACTCTTGCTATTTGCTTAATTTGTAAAGAGGAAAAAAGATCACAATGCTTACCTTTTTTAGCATCTGTGTAGCCCTTGATTATACACTTATGTCTTATCCTGAAAACACCTAATGCATGTGCTTAACTTTATGCTTGTGAGCAGTTCCATTGACTTGAATGGGGCTACTTATATGTAACAAAAAGAACGTGCATCAGTATTTGTGAGTCGGGGGGATATGTCTTCACTGAAAGTATTTTCAGAAAAAGTAAATACTCAATACTTTAATCAAAACCATTTCTGGTTCTATTAAAGGACATAGAAAAACATGTACATTTATGTAATAATTATACATACACAATGACTCTCTTTCTATCTGTAATTATTGTAGGGCCCAATCCTTGTTTGCATGAGAAGTCCACATGACCTCAATGAAATTATGTATTTGAGCAAGTGTTTATAAAATCCGGCCCATATATTGCATATTTGCTGTGTGGAGAGAGACTTTGAGCAATGAATAAACAATTTTTTTGTTTTTGTGTAGGAAGATAATAAACTTCATTTTTTTTACTGCTCTGGAAACTGTTCAGAGTGGGTTTACTTTTCTGACTTTGCATACTAATAAATGAGGCATGTCTTTATGTTTTTGTCTAACACTGCTTTGTTTTTAATCACTTAAAAAGACTTCAGTAAAGCATGTTTCATAGTAGGAATGTTAAGTGATTAAAAAAATTAATCATGATTAATTGCACTGTTAATAATAGAATATCATTTATTTAAATATTTTGGATGTTTTCTACATTTTCAAATATATTGATTTCAATTACAACACAGAATACAACATATACAGTGCTCACTTTATATTTATTATTTATTACAAATGTTTGCACTGTAAAAAAAAAAAATAGTATTGTTCAATTCACCTAATACAAGTACTGTAGTGCAATCTCTTTTTCATGAAAGTTGTACTTACAAATGTAGAATTTTGTACAAAAAATAACTGCATTCAAAAATAAAACAATGTAAAGCTTTAGAGCCTACAAGTCCATTCAGTTCTGTTTCTTGTTCAGCCAATCACTCAGACAGACAAGTTTGTTTACATTTGCAAGAGATAATGCTACCTGCTTCTTGTTCACAATGTCACCTGAAAGTGTGTTTGCATGGCACTGTTGCAGCTGGCGTTGCAAGATATTTACATGCCAGATGCACTAAAGATTCATATGTCCCTTCATGATTCATCCACCATTCCAGAGGACATGTGTAACCCACACACCTTCTGGGTGTGGTGTTCTGTCCATTTAGTGGCACCGAGACCACTTAGAGAGCAATTAATGAGTCTACTCTAAAACCTTAGCTAGAGCTATTTGGCTTTTAGCTCATGCGATAGACGTTCATGCACTAAGGTCCAGATGTCCCCAGATGTCTTAAAATGAACAACATGTGCTGAGTCATCATCTGAGAATACTATAACATGAAATATATGGCAGAATGTGGGTAAAATAGAGCTGGAGATATATAATCCTCCCCCAAGGAGTTCAGTCACAAATTTAATTAATGCATTATGTTTTTAATGTGCGTCATCAGCATGGAAGCATGTCCTTTGGAATGGTGGCTGAAGCATGAAGGGACATATGAATGTTTAGCATATCTGGCATGTAAATACCTTGCAATGCCAGCTACAAAAGTCCCATGCAAACGCCTGTTCTCACTTACTGGTAACATTGTAAATAAGAAGCGGGCAGCATTATCTCCCATAAATGTAAACAAATTTGTTTGTCTTAGCAATTGGCTGAACAAGAGGTAGGACTGAGTGGACTTGTAGATTCTAAAGTTTTACATCGTTTTGTTTTTGAGTGCAGTCACATAACAAAAAAAAATCTACATTTGTAAGTTGCACTTTCATGATAAAGAGATTGTATGAGGTGAATTGAAAAATATTATTTATCATTTTACAGTGGAAATATTTGTAATAAAAATAATAAAGTGAGCATTGCACACTTTATTCTGTGTTGTAATTGAAATCAGTATCCCGATATAACGCGACCCGATATAACACGAATTCGGATATAATGCGGTAAAGCAGTGCTCCGGGGAGGGCGGACTCCGGTGGATCAAAGCAAGTTCAGTATAACGCGGTTTCACCTATAACGCAGTAAGATTTTTTGGCTCCTGAGGACAGCGTTATATCGGGGTAGAGGTGTATTTGAAAATGTAGAAAAACATGCAAAAATATTTAACACATTTCAATTGGTATTCTATTGTTTAACAGTGTGATTAAAACTGTGGTGGTTAATGATTAATTTTAAAAATCGTGATTAATGTTTTTGAGTTAATCACGTGAGTTAACTATGATTAATTGACAGCCCTATTTCATAGGTGGGTTTTTTTAAAAATATTTTCCCCTTAGCATTTCAAATAACTTGAGAAACTTGAAACCAGTTTCCTTGAGAAGTTGGTTTTCCTCCATAGGTTGATTTATCATATTAGGTTCACAGTGAGTGCTGGGGATCTGCTAATAGAGTATTGCAGCATGTTTAGGTTTTAGGTGAGGACTCACAACAGAGCGATTTCTATGTATAAAAAAAACTAAGCTAGATTACATTCTTTTGCTGACAGCTCTGACAGTGTTGTATGTATAATGTTATGCCAAGATATGTGGGGCTTGTTTGATATGTGTGTGAGATGTTAAAGTCCCTAGCTGGAATAAAACAGCACTAGCACGGCTATTATGTGTAACATAGAGCCAAAGTGTTTTCTCTGTGTGATTTGTTATTTCCAGTTGCAGATTTTGCAGTGGCTGATTCAATGTAGCACTTTTTCAACCTATTGCAAACTTTCTATAAAGTAGTGTAAATGTTTTCTACAAGTTATTTGGAAAGCTAAGTGGCGTTCTACAGGATGTGTACTTTGTGTTCTACATTTGTGATCATCATCATAGTTAAGTGATGAATAAGTATGTTTGAGCCATATATCCTGACTTTCCTACATTCCATACAAGAATTACAGTAGTGGTCTTTATAAGTGAAGTAGTATAGAAGTTGCATCCTGCCTTTAGGTTTATTTGTTTTTTCTTCCATAAACTGATGGCCATACCTGTTCTTATATTGTTTTTTTTAATTGTCCTGTGTGGGATCTTGCAGCTGCTGTTCTTCCATTACCTTAGGGGTGTGTAGATTCTGACATGTTTTGAAAAATGCATAACATGTTTTGCTAGGAATTTAAATGAGCAAAGAATGCACTATACTTATCAAAAGGTTTCCTAGCCTCTTTTGGAGGAAATATGTGTGTGTATTTGCCCTGCTCCTGAGACACTGTCTTGCTTGGATAGTTGGATAGTTTGGCTCAGCTTCAGAAGAACCTATTCATAGTCTCCAGAAGCCGTACAGACTGTGCCTGACAGACAAAAGAGATCTGTTGTTTCAGTGGTGTGCAAACTGAATGTTAAAGTATTTTCATGCAGAGCTAGTTTGATAGCTCAAGGATTTGCATAATTCATCATGTAGTCATCATATCTTTTCTGGAAAAATGCACTTTTTCCAGTTGACAGTAAGTTTGGGTTAAGGCAAAATGGGGATTATCTCCACTAAAACATTGTCCTGTTCTTCATCTCTGTCTCCACCCCCATCTGAGTGGACACTCTCTCAATCTGTAAACACATTCAAGTGGATGGGGCACAGAACTAGGAGTCGGGAGACCTGCATTTATGCTTAGCCTTGCCGTTGACTTGCAGGATGAGCTTGGGCAAATCACGTAGCCCCTCTGCCTCAGTTTCTCTGTCAGTAAAATGGGGATTATGATACTTGCCCACCTTCATAAAGTGCTTTGCGATCTGTGGATGAAAAGCACTGTATAAGTACTAATTTAACATAATTTACTATTTATTCCTCCTCTGTAGAGATGCATAGCTCCCGAATCGCCAGTCCACAGGCGCGGCAAACTGCTCCCATGGCTACGAGGCAGGAGTGACCTTCAATCCAGCGTTTGTGTTTGGGAAACTTATTTGGCTGATTTAATTGTTTCCTCGCAGCTAGTGTTCACGCGCTCAAGAGATGGGTTCGTTATCTTATGTGCATGTATACTGCCTAGCTTTTCTATGCGCAAAAATGTAACCACTAAAAAAAGTTGTAAACAAAGTAAAAAAAAAAAAATAAAAACCCCAAAAAAAGTTTTCCTAAAAAGCTTTTTGCAAAAGGCTTGTAAAGCTCTCTAGCTACCACAAACCTGGCGTTCTGTTTCCTTTCCTGCGTCGTCACCACACTCCTCCCCAGATGGACACTTTGTTTCTCTCCCTCTCATTACATGGAATGTCCCCCTTAGAGGTGGCACCCTAGCTGGATGCCTACTTAGCTGTAAGTACCTGGTGAGCATTAAAATACAATACAGTTTTAGCTCATGAATAGAGGCATATTCACCATGTTGTGACAAATTTTTGACACCCTCAGTCATAGCCTGTCTCCCATATGCATGTGCAGGCAGTGGAATGTAACTGTTGTATGTTTTCCTCTTACAGGTTTGTAAAGAGGCTTCACTTATAAACAAAGACACAAGGGAAAAATGACATTCAGAAAAGGTACATATTTAAAACAAGCAGACAAATAAAGAACTTTTGTGCTGTTAGCTTTTACTGACCTGTGAGATTATCCTAATTACCTTTCTCTTCTCTGTTTCAGTGAACATTGCCATCCTTGTACTTGCTATTGTTATATTTTTATTAGTTCTGCATCACAATCTTCTAGGTCTCAGTGACTTTTTGAAACGAGATGTAGCAGGTACAGTTGCTTTTTTTATATATTAATGAGTTTTCTTTTCAGATCAGTAGCACAATGCATACCTAATCCGAAACAAACCTCTGCCATACTAAAATGGTTTCTGCAATGTAATAACAATAGATCCCTTCTATAATGAAGTGTATTTTGAATGCATGGATTTCCTGTCTTTTTGTCTAAATTTTATGTCTGTACTCCATTAACATTAGATTTTTACTAACTTCCTCAGAACTAAGAGGAAGTTGGTCCTGATGAGGGTGTCTGCTGTAGACTTCATTGTAATGGGGTCACGACTATGTAAATACAGATGGAATCCAGCAGTTTGTGCTGCAGCTACATTTAGTGAAAAATGACAGCTTTGATGATGCAGTAGTATTGCTATGTATCTCAAGTCAGACATTCATAGATTTTAAGACCAGAAGGGGCCATTATGACCATCAAGTCTGACACTCTGCCTAATAGAATTGAATCCAGTGATTCCTACATGGCGTCCAATAATTTCAAAAATATCCAGTTTTGATATAAAGACTCCAATTGATGGAGAATTTACCATATTCCTAGGTAATCTGTTCAATTGGCTAATTTAAAATACCAACATCCATTTTTGTATCTGCACATTGCAGGCATAAATAGTTGTGGGTTCAGTTTAGGTCATTTTAGATATCTAGGAGGCCTGTGAGACACTCGTGTACTGTCAGCTGGGGGAGTAGATGACACCATAGCAGCATTAATATGGTGTTTCCTTGGTTTCTGTCTCAGAGGAATTAGAAAGAGAGTTGGAAGAGAGGATGGTGCTGAGAAGGGTAGAAGCGAGGGAGACCATGCACTGAGCTGAGAGTGCAGCTCATTGTATCTAAGACCCACTTTAGCTCTCTGTGTTACTAAAGCCTTGAAATTAAAGAATGAAGGAAGGAATTTAATCTGAGCTCTGATGTTCCTGTGTACCCTGCCATGCTGGCTCATTGGGGAGTTGAAACCTATATGTCTGCATAATATTATTGTTGTAATTTTCATGTGTTGTGATTAATATAGATGACAAGTTCAGGGCTTGGATTGTCTTTACTGTTACAAGTTTGTACAAAACCTAGCTTTAAAAACTTGTAATAGTTCTGATCCCTGCTTGTAGTCACTAAGAACAGTATAAATAGAAATAATTGGAGGGGTTAAGAATTTTCAAACACTAATAATTTATTTATTTGTAGAACAAATATATATAATTCCATTCTCTTGTCCTGTAGATTCAAGTCCATTAGGACTCCAGCCAATAGATTTCATACCGGAGGCTCCTCAAAGGCTGACTGACGAAATAAATGATCAGGAAATTCCTGTGGTCATTACAGCATCGGATGACAGGCTTGGAGGTGTAATTGCAGCCATGAACAGCATTTATCATAACACTAAATCCAACGTGGTGTTCCATATTGTCACTCTAAATGATACAGTGGACCATTTGAGGTAAACTGTGCTTTCCAGATTCAGCGTGTTGCATTAATGTCAGACAGGATTAACTTTCAGAAGAGGAAAACACCATCTGGTCCAACAATCCAGACCTTTGAAAACTGATTGCAATCCTACCTGTTTGCTTTATTACCCGACCTTGTGATCATTTCTTTTTCAGGAAGCAGCTGTAGATGCCTCTTGAAATTGTATATTCTGTTTGCTACAGTCGCCCTCCCTGGTAACATTCCAGGTGTAGACTGCAGTCTGCGTGGAGTAGCTCTGCTTTGCTTGATTTCTGTGTTCTTTGTTTCCTAACTTAAAAAAAATTTACTACAACAAGTAAACACTGAGGACCTGTCAAAACCAGTGAGCCAAGAAAATCCAGAGTTTCCAAGGATTCAGGTTCTTCCCATGTTTGTCTTGTTCCCGACAATGACTAGTATTCATTTTAGGTCCCAATTCTCTGAAGTCCTGAGTGCCCTTATCTCCCATTGACTTCTCAGTATGAGGCTCTTGATCCTTCTTTTATTTGTTTGACTTTCAGCTGCACACAAAAAAACTGCCACAAATGGTGGGATATTTAGTAAGAGATTTCAATTTACACCATTAAAAAAAGAAATGTAAGAAATATGCTTCCATAAATATGGCAGAGGAATGATATCCCACTTTGCTGGTGTGCATGCTTAAAGAAAACAGGTTAAACATGAGATAGAGGAAATTATTTTTTTAATAGAAGACAGGTTCCATCATAGAAAGATGAGCCCTAGCAGTGAAGTGTCCTGATTTTTAGATTGATGTTTGACCCTTTTCTGCCTTCCCCATCTCCCTTCTCCAGTTAACTGGAAGGTCAAAGTTAACACTGATTATCTTGAGTAACGCTTTTTGTAATGGGAGCGTGAGTTTCTGATGCTAAATACTATAATGACTTGAAAAGTAAATCTCAGAAAATTCCATTAGCCAGCATGTAGGGCCACAATCCTGCAGCGAGCTCTATATAGGCAGACCTCTGTATCCATACAGCACTGTACTGAAGTCAAATAGATAATATACTACATGCACATTTTATAGCTAGGGAAAACAACCAAGCTAGAGTAACCAGACCAACACTTATTTGTGTCGTTATCATTTGGATGATCTCCTCTTTATTTCTGGTTTAATTTGATCTCATTTCTCATTTAACCATGCTTATTCTTTTTTGTAAATGTGCGACTCCTCTTCCTCTCTTCCCTGGGCAGGGCGTGGCTGAGTAAAACTGCTCTGAAAAAGGTGAAATACCGAATTTTGGATTTCGACCCTCGTGTTTTGGAAGGGAAAGTGAAGGTGGAGTCTGAACAGGCAGATTCCATAAAACCAGTGAGTATGATGCTGGTTATTTGTTGTAAATATGAATCAGTGGTAACATATGTTGATAAATGATGTAGGCGAACGTACTAGTTATATCTGGACAGATCTGTGATTTATAGCTTTATTCTCTGTGTGTTTTTAACCTGTATTTTCATAGATGTGAAAGTTTGCTTCTTGTCCAAACTTAATTGTATATTCAGTTTAGAAATAATGAGGCAGGCATAACCTACCCCATAGAGATTAACGCTAGGTAGTGTCTGTGGTAATTAAATATATGGCACTCTCTGATTCTGTACTAAACCAATGTACCAGCAGGGGATGCTCTGCAGTAGGACATGCTATCCCTTCAGATAATTTGTGGTTAAATATCCCAGAGCTCTTTTCACAAGAATAGAAGTATTAACTCCAAAGTCCTGTTCATTTTCCAATTTGGATAACTACATTCTGGTTTCCTAAAATCCACCTACATTTTCATTTGGATTAGGAGTCATTCCCTTCCTATCCTAAACTAAGGCAAAATGCTGGTGTGCTCTGGAACCCAAAGATTGCTACATTTCATTAGTGAGAAATATAATTCCTTGGTATAATGGGATCTTTCAGGATAACAAGTATTATATAAATGTCCATTGATTACATTATTAACCCTTTGCATCTAGTCATGATTAATATGAGTGAATCATTCAATTATAGCTGGTTATTCCAAGAAATACGATACACCAATTTAATTTTTCCTATTATAAATAAAATATTTTAAAACAGATCAGGTAGGCCCCAGTTCTGAAATGTGATCTGCTAGCACTGATCCCTGCATTTGTGTGGAGTTCCACTGAGTTAGTGCAGTTCTGTGCAGGTGCTCAGGCTAGTTAACTGCATTGTAGAAGCAGGGCCATATGGAGCACTTTATATTTCCGAAGTGCTGTACGAACATGTAGGCTGTGATATTCAAAAGAGCCTAATGCCCAGATCCACAGTGGTACTTAGACTCCTAAATTAATGGCAGTTAGAAGCCTTACTACCTCTGAGGATCTGGGTCGAAGTGACTTAGTTCCACCGACTTTTAATGGAGCTTGTGCTCCTAAGTCATTTAGGTATTTTTGAAAATTCTGCCCTTAACTGTTTTTTTTAAAAAGCAAAAAACTCCCATCCTTGATGGTTATTTTTCTTTTGTTGCATATGTTGTCATGGGTACTGGCATTTCCAGAAAATTAGTGGCTGGGATATCAGTTAGAGTTCTCCATTACTCTGTCACTTTCTCATTTCTCTTGCTTGCTTGTGTTCACAGTTAACCTTTGCAAGATTCTACTTACCTATGTTCGTTCCTCATGCAGAGAAGGCCATATACATGGATGATGATGTAATAGTGCAAGGTACTGAACATTTTCTTCCTAAGTGAATAGGAATTGCCTTGGTGGAATGGATATAGTTCACTATCCTGTCTCAGAAATTAGCTAAATGCTTCTGCCCCATGTAAAGGTGCAATAACCCTGTAAATGCACCTAATCTGTGCAAGTCTATACATTCAGAAGAAACTTTTTCCTATCCCTACTTGGTCAGTTTTTGTCCTGGTAAAGCATAAAGATTGCTGGCTCTCATATTTGTACCTTGTCTAGTTTAACCAAGTTGTTAAGATAGTGTTGATGTTATTGTAATTTTAGCATCTAAAATATATTTTATATATGCAAAATAAAACTCATGATTTTCCTAACACCTTTTCTTTGACAATGTTAATGTTAATTTCTACTAACTGTTTAAATCTCCCACAAAAGGAGTATTTTATTACAAAAATAAAAATTTAAGTTCTTTCAACTTTAGCAGTAAAACTACTGTAGAAATCTCAGTTCCCTAGTGAATCTTGCAATGTTCTAGGGAGAAAATTCTTTACCTAACAAGACCACAGCAACAAACAAGGGACTTGACTTTATTTTTTTTTCCAGATTGTTTTTCATTTCACTCCCTTTATATCAGGGGCGGGCAAACTTTTTGGCCTGAGGGCCGCATCGGGTTTCAAAAATTGTATGGAGGGCCGGTTAGCAGAGGCTGTGTCTCCCCAAACAGCCAGGCATGGCCCGGCCCCACCCCCTCCTGCTTCTTGCCCCCTGACAATCCCCCCAACCCTCCCGTTCCCTGTCCCCTGATAGCCCCCACCACCCCATCCAACCCCTCCTCTCATTCCTGACTGCCTCCCCTGGGATCCAACCACCCTTTCTCCCTGACCGCCCCCAGAACCCCTGCCCCTGACTGCCCCCTGGGGACTCCTGCCTCCAGTCAACCCCCTGTTCCCTGCCTTCTGACCGCCCCGACCATCATCCCAAACTCCTTTGCCCTCTATCCATCCTCCCTGTCTCCTTACCGCACTGCCTGGAGCACCAGTGGCTGGCGGCGCTACAGCCGCGCCGCCCAGAGCACCAGGATAGGCAGCCGCACCGCCTGGCTGGAGCCAGCCGTGCAGCACTGAGCACCGGGTCAGGCTGTGGCTCTGCAGCTGCGCTGCTCCAGGAGCTCGAAGCTCCGCCGCCCAGAGCATTGCACGGCGGCAGAGCGAGCTGAGGCTGCGGGGGAAGGGGAACAGCAGGGGAGGGGCCGGGGCCTAGCTTCCCAGGCCAGGAGCTCAGGGGCCGGGCAGGAGGGTCCCGCGGATCGGATGTGGCCCGTGGGCCATAGTTTGCCCACCTCTGCTTTATATTATGTATGATTTCTAATGTAAAATCCATTTCTCAAACAGAAGACCTGGGTTTTGATGTCAGCTCCTGTTGTATTCACTGGGAGTTGGATTAGGCCCCCAGTGATCAGCAGGGAGATTTGGCCAGAGTAGAATTTGAGATGAAGGAGTTAGAGGTATACTTTCACATAATGTAAGCTTGTGTATAACTGGCATGTACTGTATTTAAAGGAATATATTTTTAAACATTTAATTGTCTTGGCCCTATTTCTTGTTTAAAAAGATGTAGCTCTGTTTTGAGTTGGGTAAGATTGTGTTGGTATCAACACTGGAACAGAGTGTACAAAAAGCATATGAACTAAAGCTTAAGCAATATTTGTGTTTTGATTCTCTACTTGGTTTGAATTTTTCAGATGATATCCTTGAACTTCACAACACACCCCTGAAACCTGGCCATGCAGCTGCATTTGCAGATGACTGTGACTCAACCTCTAATAAATTTGCTATCCGTGGAGCAGGGAATCAGGTCTGAACAGTTCAGATAAAATAATATTATTTCAGACTCTCATTTTCAGAATTGGCCTCTGAGTTTGTTCCTACTTACTTGCTGATAAATTTTATGGCACTTGGAAATCAAGTATCTGACTGTACCCACAAATTAGTTACTCAGATGGTCAAGTGCTATAAAAAGCCCCTGAAGTATTGCATCTGTGGTTAGTTGTGGGCACAACTGAAAGCCAAGTTGAGATCACATTCAAAAGTAGAGACATAATCAGAGCTCTTTGAATTTACAACTGTGCTGTACAATGGGAGTAAGACGCTGCTGTGAAGAACGTGCAGTCTAGAACTTAACATTCTATAGGTAAGATTTAGTTTGTGTGTGCATATAATATGCTCGGACTAGTGGTGAGATTGGTGACATCTTAGATTTTAGGTATTAAGATGAATGAGCGTTCCTGAAAGCATAAGAAAACTTTTATAGTGAAAGTTTTACACGTTGTCGTGCCTCTTAAACCACAGGCTCTATCCTGTACTAAAGGAAGGGAAAAATATTTTATACACACAACAATCCTCTGCTCTACCAGGGGCACTGAAATTTTTTTTAACTGTGATGGAGCAGGGGGGAGGGAGCATTTTATTTGGGAGCAGTTAAAACTAAAATCCACTTTTTGCTCTGTTTTCAGTACAATTATATTGGATTTTTAGACTATAAGAAACAAACAATCCGGAAGCTCGCCATGAAAGCCAGCACCTGCTCTTTCAATCCAGGGATCATTGTTGCTAATCTAACAGAATGGAAACTACAGAACATCACTAAGCAATTGGAGAAATGGATGACACTTAATGTAGCGTAAGTATACAGAAATCGGGTGTAGACAAGTCAGGGGTTGGGGTTACTGTGATGAAGATTCACTGTGGAATGAAGGATATTGGGGTCTACAGAAGTAGCTAGCCAGACAGAATGCAGCATGCTCTTCCTCTGTGAAGTAGTTATATGAAAATTAACCATTCTAGAGCTGTATCTGCACCCTCAGCTAATAACTTCATCTCCCCCTCTAGAGAGGACTTATACAGCAGAACTCTGGCAGGTAGCATTGCCACACCACCACTGCTAATTGTATTTTACAAGCAACATTCTAATATTGATCCCATGTGGAATGTCCGACATCTTGGTATGTATGAAATGAAATCCTGACACCTTATTCCCTCCTGCTATGCTTACTACCTCCACACCTGCATTCTGTCAGGTCTATAGCTGAATGTTGTGTTGATGCAGCAAATTGACCTTTTCTGCCTCTCTCCCCCCCAGGGGGATGGCAGGGATGCATCTTTTTCTGCTTTACACTGTTCTCCCCACTTTCAGAGCTCCTGCAGCCTCATTTCAGAGCCAATGATTGCTACTTTTTAAGCTGCCAGGGGGCTTACTCAAGCTGAACTTACTTTCAAGTTTTCTACATTATTAAACGCATTTAGTATATTGGAAGATGCCCTCTGATGTGTCCTCATAGTATATTTGGAAGAATAGAGCTGCCATTTCAAATCAAATGCCTGTGGATCATACTTTGTTTTTTTTATTAGGGCTGTCGCTTAATCACAGTTAACTGACGCAATTAACTAAAAAAAATTAATCGTGATTAATTGTAATTTTAATCGCACTGTTAAACAATAGAATGCCAATTGAAATTTATTAAATATTTTGGATGTTTTTCTACATTTTCATATATATAGTATTCTGTGTTGTAACTGAAATCAAAGTATATTTTTTATTATAAATATTTACACTGTAAAAATGATAAACAGAAATAGTATTTTTCAATCGTTGTCGTGAAAGTGCAACTCACAAATGTAGATTTTTTTGTCACATAACTGCACTCAAAAACAAAACATTGTAAAACTTCAGCGCCTACAAGTCCACTCAGTCCTACTTCTTGTTCAGCCAATCGCTAAGAGAAACAAGTTTGTTTACATTTACAGGAGATAATGCTCCCATCTTCTTATTTACAATGTCATCAGAAAGTGAGAACAAGCATTTGCATGGTAGCTGGCACTATAAGGTATTTATGTGCCAGATATGCTAAACATTCATATGCCCCTTCGTGCTTCGGCCACCATTCCAGAGGACAAGCTTCCATGCTGACGATGCTCGTTTTTAAAAAAAAAAAAAAAAAAAAAAAAAAGTGTTAATTAAATTTGTGACCGAACTCCTTGGAGGAGAATTGTATGTCCCATGCTCTGTTTTACCTGCATTCTGCCATATATTTCATGTTATAGCACTCTCGGATGATAACCCAGCACCTGTTAATTTTAAGAACACTTTCACTGCAGATTTGACAAAATGCAAAGAAGGTACCAGTGTGAGATTTCTAAAGTACTCGATCCAAGGTTTAAGAATCTGAAGAGCCTTCCAAAATCTGAGAGGGACAAGGTGTGGAGCATGCTTTTAGAAGTCTTAAAAGAGCAACAGTCTGATGCGGAAACTACAGAACCCACATCACCAAAAAATAAAGTCAGCCTTCTGCTGGTGATATCTGATTCAGATAATGAAAATGAACATGTGTTGATCCGCATTGCTTTGGATTGTTATTGAGCAGAACCCATCTTCAGCATGGACGCATGTCCCCTCGAATGGTGGTTGAAGCATGAAAGGACATATGAATCTTTAATGGATCTGGCACGTAAATATCTTGCGATGCCGGCTACAACAGTGTCATGAAAATACATCAGCTGAAAAAGTGAGAACAGGCAAACAAGAAGTGGGTAGCATTATCTCCTGCAAATATAAACAAACTTGTTTGTCTGAGCAATTGGCTGAACAAGAAGTAGGACTGAGTGGACTTGTAGCCTCTAAAATTTTAGATTGTTTTATTTTTGAATGCAGTTTTTTTGGTACATAATTCTACATTTATAAGTTAAACTTTCATGATAAAGAGATTGCACTACAGTACTTGTATAGTATTAGGTGAACTGAAAAATACTTTTTTTTTTACATTGCAAATACTTGTAATCAAAAATAAATATAAAATGAGCACTGTACCACTTTATTCTGTTATAATTGAAATCAATATTAAAAAAATGTAGAAAACATCCAACAATATTTAAATAAATGGTATTCTATTATTGTTTAACACGATTAATTGTTTTAAGCACTTGACAGCCCTAGTTTTTATTACAAGTAGTGCAGCCCTAAGAATGCTCTGAAGTGCACTGGAAGGCCACAACGACTCCAGAATAGGAGCAATGGCACAAAGCAGTGCTTAGCTATACCTGAGAATCTGGCCCCAAAAGTCTTAATTTGTAATGACTGACTCACTTGCCAATCCCGTCCCCCATACCTCAAACGAAGGACAGCCCTTGTTGCATCTGCAACTCATAACTGTGAAGTTAAAATCTTGCATGCTAAGATGATTTTACTGCCTTTATTTCACGTTCTAATGTGTAGTTGCAAATTGCTTCTCTTTCAATACAAGGCTCTAGCACTGGAAAAAGGTATTCTCCTCAGTTTGTGAAAGCTGCCAAGTTGCTCCATTGGAATGGGCATTTCAAACCCTGGGGAAGAACAGCTTCATATGTTGATGTCTGGGAGAAGTGGTACATCCCGGATCCCACTGGCAAGTTCAGCCTGATCCGCAGACACTCTGAGATCTCTGAGTCCAAGTAAATGGATTTATATGAACTATTGTCATTTTCTCAGGAAACTCTTGGAGCCAGCAGTGTTTCTTTCAGCTGATTTGTATTACAGAGCAGTCTTTGCTTCTCTGGAGCACAGGGGAAAGTACATTTTCAGATGAAATGATCAACTGTACCAAACTGCATCCCTGAAAAAGACTTATTTCAAATACGATTGGGGAAACTTAGTCCAGCCGCACTATGAAGAGCAGAGAAACAGCTACATGAACTAGAATTTTTGCTAGGCAATTCCTTTTAATTACATTCTTCCAGTCCAGTGCTAGTCTTCTGTGTTTGATATTTTGTCAGCTACAGAAATAGATGTCTCTTGTTCGTAGGAACAGTTTATCTGGGTGACAGCCACACGCAAATCTTGCGCACCAATTTATTATAATCAAAAGTTGCTACTGGTTTCTTGGTATCTTATCTTATCCTCTGATATATGGAGCTTTATAAAAGGCATTTTCTCTTGCATGAAGACCCACTCACCATTTATATTTAACCCTTTCTTGCACTGTCTCACTGTGTATATGAACTTAATCTATATTTTTCAAAGGCGATTCCTCAAGTGTTATTTCACTGAGAATTGTTTTTTATGTGATTGCTACGCAACACAAACTGTTTTTAAAGGTGTGGAATAAACTAAACTTTGTAAAAAAATAAAATGATTTTAGGTTAATTGTTCAAGTAATTTGAGCATCAGATGAATATAAAACTCATTCTGGTCTTGAAAATGGTACTTGGTCTAGTAGTGGAAACTTGTCTGTTTCAGTAGATTTTGCATTTAATTAAGAAATAATGTGATTTTTTCTAAAGAAATTAATTTCCTTGGCACTTCAATTAATTGTAAAAAGAAAAGTATGCAAAATGTCTTGAGTATTAAGTTTTCAAATTAGAACCATGTCAATTTCTAGAGCCTGAAACAAGTAATATCAAGCGATTAACTATTGCTCCTGCCATTTGGATGGAGTATCAAATTACAGTGAAACCCCGCTAGAACGCAATTGATTGGGGTCCAAAACATTTGATCGCGATAAATGCGGGGTTGTGGTATAGCAGGGTTACAAAAATTTACCATTTCAAGCCAGTCAGTTGGGCAGAGGAAGAGCACAGAGCAGCGGGGGAGGTGAATGGCTCTTCTTGCCAAAAGGAGAAGCAGGGGTAGAGGGGAAGAGGCAGTGGGGAAGGCACTTGTTTTTTTTTTGCTTTGGCGGCATTCTGGCCGGTTTTTTTTTTGCTTGGGGCGGCCGGAGCCACCTTATGATCGCGTTATATCCGAATTCGCATTATCACGGGGTGCATTATAGTGGGGTTTCACTGTACAGCAAGAACTGGCAAAGTTGAGGCTAGTAATAAACTTGTTTTTAATATATCTGTCAGATATATCTAATATCTACTATCCCTTATTCTGTCTGGGGCACATTCTTTTGTGATTGTCTGGTTTCTTGTAACTCATCAGGGGAGCACTGACCTATTAAAGGAAATGTCACAGCATGCCTTTCTGAGCCTGGCCCTTTAAATTAGGCAGAGCCAAGCAGCTGGAGTCCTAGCATAGCTGTTTTGCAAGTGCATCTCCTTTTCTCCCAGCTGGTAAGTTTAATTCAAGAGGTTGCACACTGAATGTCAATTTTTAGCATTCCTTAAGGTGTATTATTGTGATCTGTTTCTGCAGCAAACAGTTTCTTCTTCTGTAGCAATAGGTGGGTTGCAGGAGGTTTTTACCTCTTGTCATGTAAGGCAGAATATACATTTTATCACCTTTCAAGTTTGCTCCAAGCTGAAGGTATTAAGCATGCACAAGACAGACATTTTCTGTGTGAATTGAATAGAGACTGTTATAGTTTAAAAAAAAAAAAAAAAAAAAGTCAAGTTAAGTGTAGGAAGGTTTTTATGTAGTCAAGACTAAATTCTGTGGGTTAATTTGATAGTAATTACTATATAACTTTGTACTGTGAAGTTGCCGTGGTTGAAAGAGCTTTGATATCTAATCCTTAGCAAAAGGTTCTTCCTAGTGTAGGTATTTGGGATCTGAATGGAGTGAGGGTGAAAACAGTATCTGCAATTTCATAGTTTATACTGTGTCAACTTTAATTTTTATCTTATACACCTCTACCCCGATATAATCCTGTCTTCAGGAGCAAAAAAAATCTTACCGTGTTATAGGTGAAACCACGTTATATAGAACTTGCTTTGATCCGCCGGAGTGCGCAGCCCCTCCCCCCGGAGCGCTGCTTTACTGCGTTATATCCAAATTCATGTTATATCGGGCCGCGTTATATCAGGGTAGAGGTGTAGTTACAAAATGGAAAACAGTAGTGAGTAACTTCTTCTGAAGCACTTTTTCCTACAGTACATATAAGATTCAGAGGCTATGTAGTCCTTAAGATGAATTTAATAAAATCTTTTTACAGAAGTTTAGAGAACTACAAAATTTACAAAGCTGAAGTATACACAGTTCTAGAAAACAAACATTAAGTTTGAAAATCATGTGTAAGTTGCATTCTATATAATATTTCAGGTCAGTAGAGATATTGGGTCTTTGCAGCAGTGTCTTGCAAGCAAGGTCCATAGGACTGAAAGAGGCCAAAGGAGAGAGTGTTTTATAGCTACTTAGAAAGTTAGCAATGCTCTTCTCAAAATTAGGCCTTTGAGTCTGTTTTTCTGTCTTTACACATAATCTGTATTAAAATCGTAAGCATCATCCTGATCAGTTGTCTCATCCAAGTTGAATGATAAAGTACGGGACTGTTCACCTTCAGAAGAGAGAATGTGTTAGACTGAAAATACAAGATTGACCCTGTTACAGAGAATGATGCATTTATTACTTAAGTCACTGGCTTTAAATACATACCTGCTGGTTGTTTTTCCAAGCTTCCATCCTCCACGCTCAGTTTTGCAGGGTTTGTTTTGCTGCTTGTCTGAACATCGCTTTCCTAAAACAAAGTTACAGGTATTATTGCTGTTGGTTTTTTCAGTCAGCAGTAGGAATAAACTTCCCTTTATAGGGAGACTACTATAACAGATATAAGGAGTACCAGTTCTGGGGGAATGGTATATAGTTTCAGTGTCTGAGCAGCAGGTGTACAGATTCCAATTCACATTACCATTTCAAAGAATTTTATTAAATGTTTAGCTGTATGCTCTATATAAAAATATTTAAAGCATGTGCTGCTTTAACCATTTCCAGCTCCATTACTGCAAAGGCACTGATAAGCTTTAAAAGAAAAAATCCTCAAACTAGTAAGACCTGTGCTACAGTGTACTGCTCAATCCTACTGGGCTTCACCTTCAACCTCCCAGCTTCTTCTTTAAAAATAAATAAATAAATACAATAAAATTTAGATGTAAATTCTTCATGGTAGGCAAGTAGCATATGCAGAATTATTAGACATTACAGTTTGGCAAGGATCACTTCAGTCACGCTGTGAGAATTACCACTAAAAACTGAGTAAGGGGAAGAGGTAAGCTTCTTTCCCAATGAAATGATTAAATAGGATTTTTTCCATCTGTTACATGGTCAGACATTCACAGGTGGATATTTTAGCATACGGGAGGTGACTGCTTCCCTACTGGGGTTACTACATTGGAACAGCAGAGCTGGGAAATCAAATCTACTTGCTCCAGAATTTCAGAAATCTGGAATTCCTACAACTAGTAAACCAGTTATAGCTTGCAGCTTATTAAAGAGTTGCTTAGTCACTCTACTTTATAAACACCAACCCATATCAGTTCTTACTGTGTTTGCTCAACTATTGTTTGTCAAGTGCAATATGGTCAGATTTCATATATTTTGAGCACATAAGAAAAAGACAGGTTTTGTTAATCAGTATGGGAAGGTTTAACACACCAAAGCTGCTATAGATTGCACTACTTCATGGCCAAGCTTCAAATTTAAAACCAGATAAGCTGCCATAAACCAGTATTTCAGGAAGACGCAGGGATGATAACACACCAAACTCATTCTCCCAGTGTAAGCAGAACTGAGTTGTTAACAAATAGTTTGGAGACTTTACCAGAGAAGGTTAAAAGAAAATGTTTTGATTTCCTCAAGTGACAAGTGGAGCTAGAAGTTAGTTGAAGATGAAGAATTTTATATTCATTTTGAGTAGCTTTTGTTCAATCAGTGCTTTAAAAAGTGACTATAAAAATAAACTTTATGAAGTTCCAAGTTTGTTGCTCAATGATTCTGTAGCAAGTTTACTCAGTTAAGCACTACTGCCACAAACTTATGCTAGGATCTGAAAGACAAGGTGGATTCTATCTGGCTCCTGCATCATCACCATGATGTGCTTCTGAGAATTCTACAGCCGACAATTAATTTGGTGGATGGATGAGCCAGAATAAAATCCAGCTCACTCTTCCAGAGCTGTTAGCTCTGCAGATTTAAGGAGAAAACTGGTTTAAAAAAAGCCCTTAAAAATTTACATTAAAATGAAGACAGGACGCAGATGCAAGGCACAAGTCTGAGTAAGATAGTGCCATTCTTAGGCAGTCACTTTCTTGACCATAACAATGAAGTTCTCTACCTCCCCTTCTCCCCTTTTTGTAGTCAGGCTAACAAACCCTCTGGGGGGAGAGATTAGGTGATTTCCCCTGCCACCTCTACAGTGGATACCCTCTCCATTTACAAGCCATGTTACGGATTAGTTTTTATCAGCTATGTCTTGCCTCTTCAACAGCTTCCTCTTCCTCATCACTATCCTGGTCATCTTCAGTTAAATCCTCCCCTTCTTCACTTGTTTCCATGTTCTCCAGTCCTGATGTTTCCTCAGTTAGTTCATTCTCTTCTATTGTCCCATTGGTCAAGCCAGACGACTGGAAAACGATACTGCTTGCCAGATTGGGATATTTTACAGCTGTGAAAGATATTGGACACCTCTGTTAATAAAGTTAACAGATGGACCTAGATGTAATGAACAGATATATATGGGTATCCATTTCCCAAAGGGTGAATCAACTTCCCATCCCCCGCAGGAAAGAAAATAAAACTTAAGTGTGGCAGTGAGGATCCAAGTTCTGAACTGACGTTAGCATACAACCATGGTCACCAAATCAGTTAACAATACAGCAGTCTGACAAACTACCAGAAACTGCCCATACAAATAGATTCTTAGTTAAAATACTGTACATAGCTTCTTCCTTATGCCGTTTCCTCCCCTTCTCAAGATGGGAGAAATTCAAGCAGACAGATTAAGAGATTTATCCAGTGACCTCGAGTGAATCAGCAGTGTAGTTGGGAAAAAATTGGATTCCATGTCTTGTACTCTAGCCACTAGGTCAGCCTTACTCAAAATATTTAGTAACTGTAACATGCTGATTAAAACTGGCAGCAGCATTGACTCTAGAATTTTACAGTGAAGGGGATGCATCCCAATCTTAATCTGAAGCATCAAGTTGTTATATACATGTATTGTTAGACATGGACAGACTTGAAGAGGAGGTGCAAACCACACAGCTATTTCAGTTTTACAGGAACATGAATTCTGGAAGCAGCACTGGAAGCTGCCCCAAAGAGGGGACTGCCTGCCCATAAGGCTGATATGGGGGGCCCCAGAATGAAGTTTCAGGGAATGCAGAGGACTCACAAGGTGGTTGTCTTTCAGGTCAGAGCCAGGCAAAGATAGCCATATATCACCACCCCCTTAAAAAAAAAAAATCCATAAAGAAACAGTGAGGAGGAAGTCTCCAAGGAAGTAACTTTTCCCATGGTACCACAGAGAAGGCAGCTATGTAGTCAAGACTTTGGATTTCAGCATATGATTTACTCTGGTTAAAATATTACTTGGCAAAATAAGGAATTTGAGAGGAAGAGCTATATAAAGAACAGGAGGATTCAAGCACTCAAAAAAAGGTTCATGCAGATTAGTGGAAACCAAGGACTGGCCAAGTAAGTAATAACTGTGTAATACAGGTTACAGCTTCATCATGTGTCTCTAAAACAGGGCTCTTATTTGAGAGCTGTGTGCTAAAACCATACCCGCCATAACTGTGGTAGTGCATTACAAAGATGAGTCTCACCTTTAATAGTGTTCATATTATCCTTTGCCAGCTCCTCTAAGTTAAAACCCTGCTGCATTTCCGCTACCACCTCCTTGGTGAGGTGTGGTGACAGACTCCGTGATGAAGGAAGCAATGAATGGTAACTAACTTTGGCACTGGACAAAGAAAATATTGGAATTAAAATGGATTTGACAACCCACTAACTAAAACCAGCAACATGCTTAAAGGCACCCGTGATTTAAAAAAAAAAAAAATTATATTATATATATACACACATATATATATACACACATATATATATACACAACCCAAGAATTGATGTCTCTTCTCACAAATCTCAACATAAGACTTATGTAACTACTTACATGCGAACTTCAACAGAAAAATTCTGACTATATAATCTATCTTACATATTTTATATCAATATTAAGTTCTTGGCATTCTCTAGAGGGGGAAAGAGGAATTACTCCTTTTTTCCTGATGTGTCAGTGCACACCACATCAGCCCACTAGCTATAAAATCTCAATTCTTTTATTTAGCTGAACTCTAAGGAATATGGGAACCGCTATAAATCTAAACAGACCAAATGGTCCATCCATGCTGTTGGGACAGTGCCAAATTGGTGTGGCCATACTGAATGAATAGCGTGAGCATAATGTGACATGACAAACATGGCTGAATGGCTGCAGCGGATCCTGGGAGCAGGTTCCCTTTAAGCAGAAGCAAATCTGATAAAGGACTGGCAAAGTCTGCATGTACGAACAATATTGAACCTATTGGTTGACAAATCTGGGCCTATGCAAAAATAAATATCATGTGTAAAGTTCCAGCATGGAGCACAGATCGACCTGGTTATAGGGACCTTACAGCAAGGACATCACGCAGAGAGCCAGAGTGAATGACTGATTGAGTAAACATGGGGTGATTTTCCTTCGGTACCACCACCCTCAGCCCCTTCTATAACACTAATTAGGTAAAAATTAGTAACCACACGCCCACTGGCCATGCTTAAGACATGTGACTCTTTTGAGGGAAAAAAGAGTATAAGAATCAAGCAAAGTCAATTACTATTGGTTGGAATTCCTTAATTGATGCTTGAAGAAGCAACGCTGCTAGACAAGAGTAGCCAAAACTCTGCACAGTGGGCTCGAGTAGGACTGTGAACCAGAGGGATCTCAAGGCAACCAAGGCCTTGCCTCGAGGGAATCTGAGGCAGACCAAAGGGCTGAGAAGAACAGACCAGGAGGGAAGACGCAGTCTATAAAATTGGTAACCACCTTCTCTGTTTGCCAAGCAGGAACTGCGTGAAGCTAGCGCAGGGTCTGTTTGTGTATGTTTGTGAAAGACTCGTTAAGAGGAATGTATAGCTCTTAATGTCTAACACAGGAGTTAATACAACTCTTTACCGCGTGTGTAATTCCTTCTCAATAAACTGCTGTGTATTGCAGATAATTACTGTGGACCTTTTTCACTGGCATGACAGTAATCTGGTCCACCGGGAGTCAGTAAAGATCCATTTCAGGGGTAGTAGCACCCCCTGTTGTCATCACATGCCTATGGAAGAGGACTATATGGACTCAATGGTTCAAAAGGAAGGACAAAACTCCCATGGCAAAACTGGGCTGAAGCTGTGCTGTGGCAGAGTTCAGCAAACTTGCTGTAGATCTGTGTACACAGGGACATTTACTCCATTTTCTTAAGCAAGTTCCAACGATTAATTAAATTGTAGCTCATTTTCCTTCCCATTCTGTAGCTCTGCTGTCAAGCAAGTTCAACCAATGACCCCTTTGGTGTAGTATGCTGAAGCAGGATGAAGAGAGCAAATTAACTAAAACCTCTCCTGTCATTTGTTAGTACCCAGAACTTCTGGTGACACTGTTGTAAAATGATTGGGTTTAGTTGGAAAGAGGTTCATATACTGAAACAAAATCAAAACATCCTTACCCCGTCCAGTCGTAAAGTAGTAATTTAGCTGCACTCTCTGTGTCAGGGACACCTCCCTTTTTCAGCATTCCCCTTTTTTGTGCAAGTAAAGTTAAAAACTCCACAGAGTTTCTGAAGTCTGGGATGTTGTAGTACAGCATCATCTGAAACAAAAAAACATGAACAAGGGTTCATTAAGAATCTGGTCCATTTAGTTCTCTCATGATTTTAGGAATGAAAGTACAAATCCAATTGTTTTAAGACTAGTTCCTATTGAGGAGGCACGCACAGAAAGAAGGAGATATGGTTGGGGAAATCCTTTATTTCTTTTACTTTTGGCACCACACATTACAGAGCAGAAGTAGCTATTCCATCAGCAGATACAGCTGCCACAGAAAGGGGTATACTATCAGTGTTCTTATTCCAATTGATCCATGTATAGTTTTCTCACCTCTCCCGTGAAACAGCAATGGCGGTCCACAGAGACCTAACTCTGTAGACCTCAGTGGGAATTAGATCAGTATTGGCTTTAAAGCGTTGAACATTCAGAATGAGATCAGAGTTGGATCTGACGTCTTCACTGTAACAGTAAGACACTGAGTGTATCCTCATTTCTCACTCTGCTAATAAAACAATGTGACTAAGATAATTATATTCCATCAAATTAATTATAAAAATATACTGTCAGAAGAGTCACTGGGAAAGAGGCAACTGGCTGGGAAGATCTGGTGCATTTTGCCTGTCTGCCAACATTAAGAGTTAGATTTTGTGTGATTATTTATATATATATAGCACCAGTAAGTTGGTTCTGTGTGTCAATGAAACTTCCCATCTGAGGGACCTCATGCATTCAACTTTCAGCAGATCACATGCTATCCCTTTACAAAAGCTAACCTTGCAGGCCAGAAAAGCAAGATCACCTTTTGTTGGAGCAATAAAGGTATGCAGGACCTAGATGCATTGGGATGAGATAAGAAAGATAGCGGAGCCACGCAATAACTTACCTGCTGTTTACTGCAGTGCTTCAGAATAGCATTTACTGCATCTAATAATTTTCCTGATTCTTCAATATCTGTGGTGGTCCTCAAAGCCAGAGCAAGAGCAGAGTTGGAAAGGGCTGCAATGATGCTTGGGCTGTCTATCATCTTGATTTGTTTGTCAATATGGACTGTCTGCATGCACCTTTGAGAGAGGAAATGCATCCTGTCAGTAAGTCAACATAAATCAACCACCACGGAGCATTTGCTAAAGGATGAGAACTAGCAAAACATGAAGCTCAGTGTTGGATTGAATATAAACTCCTCATGCAAAGTCAGTTCCAATGCATCATCATGTGCTTCATGTACAGTGAAAATCTAAAGCAAAGTAGCTTTGTGATTAGAGGAAGAAGCAAGGTGTTAAAACCCCAAGGTTCTATTCATGGCTGTGCAAGTGATTCATTGAGAGGGACTTGGGTGGGGCACCTATTTAATCTGCACAGTGTCTAACCTTTCCCAATAAAACTTCTGCCCCTCTATGGGTCAGTATTGCTGGCCACATGTCACCCCAACTGTTATAATGTGGCCCATGGGTGCCTTCATCTTTAATAAGAAGGTATGGTCGCAGGAGCCTACAAGTCACAGGTCTGACTGCTCAGACAGAAACAAAGCATCACATAGTGGTAGCCTCTGCAGTCTTACACATCATCCGAAGGCTGCAATCTGCTCTTTATGCAAATCAGAGCTTATCCTTGGACTCATAAGTTGCAAGAGCAGCCATTGGACAAACCCCTGTCTTAAATCAGATTTAAGAGCATTGGCTGTGTCTAGAGACAAGGCACTGATCTCAAAATTAATACAAAAATTGACAGTATTCTAGAATTGAAAATCAAAGATGTTAGACTTTCATCCTGAGTGTGATGGGGTGTACAAACTCCACACTGGGCAACAAAGGGTTAAGGAGTTGCTCTGGGCTCAGTCAGCCACACCTGCATGAGATGCACAGGCTGGAGGAGTTAAAAGGGAGCAGAACAGCTCACTTGTGAGCAGACCAGGGAAGAGAGCAGAGCTGCAACCCTCAACTCCTGAGGATAGGGCTGAAGGAAGACAGTATCTGTCCTGACAGCCACTGCCTGAAGGACCATCTCTGAGTGGAGGGCCTGATCCTGATACACCCTGAGAGGGAGGCGTTCCTTCCTCTGTTACTAACTCAGTTTATTTGTGTTAATTCTTGTTTTTTGTTTCTGGACCCCCCCGCCCCCCCACACAAACACAAACGAAAAAGGGGAGAGACTTGAGAGTGACGTAGCCAGAGGGCCATGTCACAGGAAGAGGCACAGGCCACTCAAGTGGCGGAGCAGCCAGAGGCAGCAGACCCTAAGGGATTGAGTTGCTATACCACACCCAGCCACGAGGAGGAACCAAGAAGTGAGTTGACCTTTTCACACAGAGATCCTACTGCACTTTAAAAACTACATATGGGGCATACTTTGTCCACCACTGAAATGCAGCAGCTGTTTAGGGAGCGGTGCTCAGTTACTATGACTGATCAGAACAGGCAGTGGAGAATGCTGTATCCAATTGAAACAGCTAGGAAATGTACATAATCAGAAATAACTATAAACCAATTAATAACTATAAATTAAACTTACTTGGTAATGCCTCTGACTGGCCCCACATTACAGACACGCACCTCCTTCAGACTATTGATTATACTGCTCTTCCCCACATTAGGGAAGCCTGAAGAAAAACACAAACAAATGGTAAAAATACCCTAATTAGTTAAACAAGAAACCCTAGTAAATTAGATCAGAACTACTGGCTTTAATACACAGAGTGAGATCAGAGTTGGATCTGAAGTCTTCACTGTAACAGTCAGACAAAAGTATATATCCTCATTTCTCACGCTGGTAGTAAAAAGGACAAGAAAAGTGACATCAATTAAATTAAAAATCACAGCAAGGACCCATCAAGTGTAAAAAGAGGCAGTGCTAGTTGAGAAGAAAGAGCTACATGACTGGTTAACATTCAATCTGGTAAATTAACTAGTGTCAGATTTTTTTGTGCTTCCCATAGCCAGACTGGTCACATATTCAATCATCAGTTGGTCACTAAAGTTAGACACACATATGAAAGCTACCTCTGATGGGCAGGAAGTGCAAGAGGCATCACTGGGTGCAACTATACCAAGTCCCATGTCAAACCTAAGAATGTTCAATGAAAGGCCACAAAGTATTTCAAAGCCTGAGATGTGAGAAAGCACCTACTGATTGTGTTATATCACCCAGCTTGTGTAATACTGCAGTTTCTTTGTAAGGAAAAAAATACACCTTACCTATCACCCCAACTTGAATGGCTTTGTCTTGAGTCTTGCAGTGCTCTCGAAGAAGCTTCAAAAGACACTCACTTCCAAAACACATGCTGCCTCTTGACAAGTCAATGTGAGCTCTCTTCTTTGTGAGCTTCTTCTCCTGCTATAAAATTCAAAAATAAAAACATAGGATGGGCCCATTTTAACTGTATGTGTTTGGGACGTTAAATATGAATCCAAATGTACATTTTACTCCAATATACCCACTCATGCCCTCTATTGGATGGCCTTTACAGCATCTTTCTTCCAACTAGAAGGAAGGGACTTGATGAGATACCAATTAAAGTGTATCTGAACTGACTGGCAGTAAGGAGGGCAGTCCTTCAAAATGTTACAGGAGACCATGCATCTAGCAATGTGAACTGACTAATGGGACTTGTGCTTCCATTCCTGGCTGTGCTGAAGTATCACTGTATGACCTTGGGAAAGTCACTTAAAGCCAGAATGGGGAGGAGCCCTTACTCACTTTGCTGAGCATTCAAATAATCCCACTGATTTCAATGGGACTACCTGCATGAACAATTGTTTATTAATCTAAGGGCTCCACAATCTCTGTGCCTGAGTTTCTGCACTTTCAACATGCAAATGATGCTTATCTATTTCACTGTGGCGCAGTGAAGATTAGCATGCGTTTGCAAAGCACTTTAAGTCTCTCTGGTGAAAAAAAGTGTTACACGAATATTATTAGGGTCTTAAATTAATGCATGCAAGAATAAAAAGATATGTATTATCATACTCCAATGGGAGATGGGCAGTGGGGAGGCGACTTCTCTATTACCTCAACTCTTCGTGAAATAATTCCAAATACCACTCTGAGTAATGTACAGGCTTGGGGTGGAAATAAGTGTTCACTCGGAGGCTTAAACCAGTTTAATTAAAATTGGTTTAAAAACAGATCAAATTTAAACCAGTGCAACGGTCTCCTGCAGACAAGACCTTAGATTTCAGGACTTCCTCATTCATTCAATGCTGATTCCATTTGTCTCTCTTTCAGTACAAATTCTTAGCATGTTGCCTTGCCTCAATGCAATTTTCCAGTCATAATTAGTAGTGTGCAGTACTGAAGCAAGAATTCACCAACAACTGTGAAGTTTCCCCAGCCCAAGCAGAAAAGTTCTAAAACTGCTCATCACTGTCCCACCATGCCAAAAGTATCAGTTGCAGGAGCACAGACAGTCAGCCATAAACCCCCCCCCCCCCAGATCAGTAAAACTTTGTGTTTTAACTGGGAGAAATCAGAGTTGGATCTTGCAATCTTCATCTTCCTGTCAAGAGTCCTTGCTTTTCATCATGTTTCAACCCAGCGACACACACATGATTCAGTCTTAACACAAGAGTTCTTACCACACTTCTGTCCTTCAGCTGCATTGAGGATTTAAAAGCGACTGTCGGAAACTCGTTCTTCAAATAATGTAACCATTTCTCCAAGTTCTCCCTTGGTACCAGATCTGGAAAGGAATACAGACCTTTCACTCTAATTAACTTCAAGTGTCACTGTATGGAATTTATTTAGCCTGGGATCTAAAGAATTGCTTTCTGTTTTCAGCCATTAAATTCAGTCTTTAATATATATATAGTTTTAGGAGCTTTTGTTCCACACAGTAGCTGGTATAGTATGTGAGATTACCCAGTCACCTCTGAGAAGGCTATTCTGTCCTTAACATTGAATCTTTTTGCTCTTAAGTGAACATGTGCACCATTAAAAAAAAAAAAAAAAAAAAGAAGTTCAATAGTCAGTTTCACCTGTTTTTGTGGATCTTGTCACACAGCAAGAGGTGAGAAAACATATAAAAATAGCAAAGTAATTCCTTGAACAAGGCAGTGAGCTCAGAGTTGGATCTTAGTCATCAGTGATATCTCAGACTGCATTGGTATCTTCCTCATAGCTCATATACTAACACAGAACCCTATGAGTGACTAAACATCTGTACAAAACAGACTGTTTCACTTACCGATTTTGTTTAACACCAATAGTAGCTTTTTGTTTCCTCCAGACTGAGTAATGATTTGTTCCACCTGGGAGCACCGACAGCCCAGGGGATCTCTGGCATCTAAGACCTGCAGGACTATATCTGAAGCCTCAATCACCTGAAGTGGAATAGAGAACACATTCACACATTCCCATCCACAGAATTAGAAACAGCATTACTGGGAACATCTCTGAAATCATCAGTACTGTTCTCTCATTACAATGAAATTTTCATTTTAAAGAATGACCTGTAAGTGAGCTTTCCATTATATAAAAAGTCAATTTACATTTTGCAGTTTATTTTAAGAAGACACAGGAAAACAAATTTAGTTACTGTTTGACTCCTTAACTCTTAGCATTGTACAAGGAAGACACACTCACCACCACACAGAGTATACAGTGCAAGAAGTCTGGGTGTCAAGGTTAAGACAGTTTGTCATCTTTAAATCCAACAAATCTTCAGTTAAAAGTGAGCAATGATGCCTGTTCTAACAAGGTTTCAATAATTAAAGGGACACAATTAGCTTGAAATTGAGTTAATTCCAGAGTTATTTAAAAGTAGTTTCAATTTGTCTGAGGCCTTGTCTACACTACAAAGTTTTGTTGGCAAAAGCTGTCTTTTGCCAACAAAACGGGAGGTGTACACACTACAAAGCTACTTTTGCGACAAAATAAAACCACTTCAACAAGTTAAAGCGACAAAGCGTCAGTATAGACAGTGTTTGTTTTGTCCCCAGAACTGGCTTCCACCAGTATCCCACAATGCCTGCCCTGACCACTCTGCTGACTGTTTTGATCTCTGCTGCCCTGCACTGACATGCACCCCTCCCCTTTCAAAGCTCTGGGAAGTATCTGAGAGCTGAGCTGCATGCTGCTCCCTTTGCGGAACAAAGAGCAAATAATTAGCGTGGAATGCTCCAGTTCTGCCCTGCATTAGGAACACTGGAGCAGGCGGTAGGGGTGGAGGGGAGGATGACAATGATGCTGTGCTGCTTTGACATTCCTCAGCACCGCAGCTCACAAAGCTGTTCAGGATGCCGCTCCTGGCAGCTGAGGAGGCTATGGGAGAACCCAGAGGGAACCACAGAACCATAGGCACGCTTCGGGAGAGACTGCTATGCTAAGCAGAGCGGGCTGCTTCGGGAGAGACTGCTATGCTGAGCAGAGCCAGGGCTGACGTGTGTGGGGGTGTCCCCCTCCCCCTACCTCAGGATAGGTCTCTATCAGCCTGCTGTCTCCACTACCCCAGACACACCTCTCTCCTCTCCCTTTCCCCGCATACTTCAGTTGAAAAAGCAGCTGACAGTCTATTAGGATGCCCCTGGAAAGATGGGATTGAGAAACCTATGTGATGTGACCCTGTACCTGCCCCATGAGGCATTGCAAACCCTTGAGCTGAACAGTGGTATAGCTACCCACAGCGCACTGCTCACTGTGTCCATGCAAGAGCTGTTAGTGTGGATGCACTCTGCCGACAAAAGGAGCTAGTGTGGACATGCAACAGTGGTTTTAATTAAAGGGGCATAACTTTTGCTGACAAAACTTTGTAATGTAGACAAGGCCTGAGTCCTCTACCAATTTTGTCATTTTACAATTGCATTTTCCCATTTTTAAAGTGTTTCTCTACTGTATGAAAGACCCACACACACAGGAAAAAACTAAAATAGGCTATACACAAGGTGTTGTACAAAGAAAACAAGAGACTTTTTCAATGATATCTGTATTACTTGTAATGCAGCAAGGCAGGAGTTTTCAGAGTGATTTTTCTTTCCCTCTACAGTAAAGTGAAGCCCCTTCCTTTTTTTCTTTCAGCAGGCAGATGTTAGTTAATTGGGAATGAGAGTTTAATGATAAAGAACCTGATCCTGAAGTACTTTGGTAAAATGCTCCTTGACTTCAGCCCAAGAGGCATAGTGCTCAAAAGTGCTGAATGCCCTCAATGGGAGTTGAAAGTGCTCAGCACCTCTACAAGACTGGGACCCTAAAAGTGTACTGTTCTCTAACAAAGTCCATAATATATAAACCTCTTAACTGAATAACTGAAAAGAAAAGTATCAAATTATTTTTTTTTTGGATGCTAATGAAAATACAGAAAGTAATAATTAAAGGTTCCTACCTTTTTAAGTTCTCTACAAAATGATTTCTTTGAATTTTTATCCAGCAGTGTGTTAGATTTTGCTTTTAGTTTAATGGTTGATTCCTGAATGAAAAAAGGATGGGAGGAGATAAGAGAATCTGAAGCCACAAATTAAAATACGGTCTTTACACAGTAGAAGATAATAGCAACTAGAACTGCAATATTTCTAATAGCATGAAAAAGCAACAATCGGGGAATACATGTTACTTATGAGAAATGATACTTTGAGGATTACATTCATCATTCCTATAAACTTCAATGGAATCAGACCTAATAGAGCTGTGATATTTGCAATATGCAGACCAATATTCCTGAAAGCTGTAACTGAAGTTAGCAGTAAACCTGACACCCCATATATACTTTGATTAAAAGGGATGCATAACAACTTCCATGTCCTCACTAGTTCTATCACTACACCAAGTCTTTTCTGTTGGTCCAACTTGAAGGCAATGGGAATTCTGCCATAGACTTCAAAGGCTGCTGGATTAGGCCTTATGAGAGGATGGAAAGTTTGTCTCTTGTGCTACAAGTGAACTAGCCTCTTTGAAAAAAGAAGAATTATACTACACATACATACCTTTTCCTCTGGATGTTTATTTGCTTTGGTAGCATTCTTTTTAGCCTGTAGCTTTCTTTTCTTTTCAAGGTCTTTCTGCCTAGCAAGTTTCTGCTTTTGTTTTAGTTCTTCAAGCTAATTGCAACAAAACAAGAGAGAGAACAACATTTCATAAGCTAAAGAGTATTCTTCCTCCCCACTTACGATCAGGATTGCTTGTAAAGTGCTTTGAAGATGAAAAGCAATGCTCTAAAAGTACTACATATTACCAATTAGGATTATTCTTTGAATATTTTGCACAGTTTTTAGTGCTAGTGGAAGGTGCCAGGTTGAGAGCCCTAGAAACCTAAGACCTCTATCCACATAAGGAGTGAAATTCTGGTTGCAGTGAATTCAATGGCAAAATATCAGTGGGACCAGGATTTCACTCAAGAGTATGATTTAGGTCTTAATCTTGACCTAGAGTGGTCGCATTGAAGAAAAAGGGATGTTCAATCTCCCTGGTCCTTTCAATCTTGGTGTATCTGTCTCCAATACTTGTCTAGAACTATTAAGAAATCAAGGGCAGGAGCTTAAGGAACTGGTTGGCTGGTGTGAGCTTATTTCTTCTCCTGCTTTTACCTGATGGAAATGGTGATACATTACTACTGCCAATTAAACTTTTGGAGGCACTCAGATACTTTGGTGCCAAGACAGACAGAAATAAACATTTTATTAAAGTTAATGTTAAAAAATTATATAATACACCGGTAAGAAAAGAGTGTCTGTACATCTGGGTATAGTGCTTAGATTATCCACAAATACGTTTGTTTTAAAAGTCATAAGATACATATAGGACATAATCAGCAATAACCCAAATTTATGAGAATAAATTTAACAATACAGTTTAGATATTAGCATCGAAGTATTCAGTATCAGAGGGGTAGCCGTGTTAGTCTGAGGGGTCAGGTACATCACTCATGAAAAGTTATACAGCAAGTTGGTTGTGGAAAGCAAATATATCAAAGAGTGAAGATTGTCCCTCAGTAATTGAGAATTTAGGATAGGTTGTCCATTTACAAAATACAATCCATCAGGGAAGTATTTCAATTATTTTCCCAATTGCGCTTCTCATCGGCACTCCAGACACCTTCAAAATGATGTCAGAGATGGTCCCTCTGTGGCAGGGTAGTCACATTAGCAGACAGTGTTAATGTTGCCCACAAATATTTAGGTGCCTATATAGAGGATTTCATCATACAAGTGTCAAACTGGCAAGACTTAAAAAAAAAAAAAAAAAAAAAAAAGACAGCTGTGTAGGGTACCTGGAGATCTTACTCTTCACAGGAAGCACTAATGATGCTAGAAATTACTTACTCTACACTTTTGTATTTTTGCATCTATACACAGTTCTAGTATCAAATACTAAAAAATCCACATAATTTAGTATATTGTTATCTAATATATTAAGTTGAAAATAAGAATCTAGTATTTTCAGAGCCAATGGCTATTGAGACTATAGTGCATGACACATATCAAGTTTTCCTGAAGTGGGGATATGCACATAACCCCTTCATTCTATTACAAACTGTATTTTACCCTTTGCTTCCTTTGCTCTGCTTCACGAAGAACCTCTTCCTTAAAAGGTGCAGCATTGGGAATTCCTGGATCTTTCTTGGGCTTTTTGTGCCCACGTTTCTTGGCTTCTTTCCTGAGTTTTCTGCTGTGCTCCCGAACCTATGGGCAAGAAAGAACAAAATTTGGTATTGGAGTCACAAATTCAGTTTGATAAAGAGACCGTGTCACGTCTCCTTCCTTCATATTTATGCCTATAAAGATTTTCTGTGTTTGGAGTGAAGGGCTTTCAATTACAGACTGAATCAGCAGGTAACTGTGCTTAAATAAGCAGACCCTGAATACTGCAAAAGTTAAAGATTAAAAAACTTAAAGTTATTATGTCATCTATACCATCTCTCTGACAATGTAGATTTGTTCCCTACATTTAAAAGCAACTTCCCATTGCAGCTGAACCCTATGTCCACTCACAATAAGTTCTCTATTGCCTAGTTTTTGTATTGCTTCAAAGCAGTTGGTTGGTTTTCTGTTTAAAAGTATTTGGCATTTAAAAAGAAAACGATTTTTACTAGGGCTTTCAAGAGATTAAAAAAATTAATCGCACTGTTAAACGATAATAGAATACCATTTATTTAAATATTTTTGGATGTTTTCTACATTTTCAAATATATTGATTTCAATTACAACACAGAATACCAAGTGTACAGGGCTCACTCTATATTTATTTTTTATTACAAATATTTGCACTGTAAAAACAATAGAAATAGTATTTTTCAGTTCACCTAGTACAAGTACTGTAGTGCAATCTCTATCATGAAAAGCTGAAATTACAAATGTAGAATTATGTACAAAAAAAAACCTGCATTCAAAAACAAAACCATGTAAAACTTTAGAACCTACAAGTTCACTTTGTCCTACTTCTTGTTCAGCCAAACGCTCAGATAAACAAGTTTGTTTACATTTGCAGAAGATAATGCTGCCCTCTTCTTGTTTACGTCACCTGAAAGTGAGAACAGGTGTTCAAATGGCACTGTTCAGCATCGCAAGATATTTACATGCCAGATGTGTTAAAGATTCATACGTCCCTTCATGCTTCGACCACCATTCCAGAGGACATGCATCCATGCTGATGATGGGTTCTCCTCGATAATAATCCAAAGTAGTGCGGACTGAGGTATGTTCATTCTCATCATCTGAGGAAGATACCACCAGCAGAAGGCTTTTGGTGGTTCGGGTTCTGTAGTTTCCGCATTGGAGCGTGGCTCTTTAAGACTTCTGAAAGCATTCTCCACACCTCATCCCTCTCAGATTTTGGAAGGCACTTCAGATTCTTAAACCTTGGGTCGAGTGCTGTAGCTCTCTTTAGAAATCTCACATTGGTACTTTCTTTCTGTTTTGTGAAATCTGCAGTAAAAGTGTTCTTAAAATGAACAACATGTGCTGGGTCATCATCTGAGACTACTATAACATGAAATATATGGCAGAATGCAGGTAAAACAGAGCAGGAGACATACAATTCTCCCCCCAAGGAGTTCAGTGACAAATTTAATTAACCCATTATTTTTTTAACAAGCATCATCAGCATGGAAGCATGTCTTCTGGAATAGTGGCCAAAGCATGAAGGGGCATATGAATGTTTAGCATATCTGGAATGTAAATACTTTGCAATGCCGGCTACAAAAGTCCCATTCGAATGCCTGTTCTCACTTTCAGGTGACATTGCAAATAAGAAGCAAGCAGCATTATCTCCCATAAATGTAAACAAACTTGTTTCTCTTAGCATGGCTGAACAAGAAGTAGGACTGAGTGGACTTGTAGGCTCTAAAGTTTTACACTGCTTTGTTTTTGAGTTCAGTTATGTAACAAACAAACTGAATCTACATTTGCAAGTTGCACTTTCACGATAAAGAGATCACACTACAGTACTTTATTAGGTGAACTGAAAAATATTTCTTTTATCATTTTTACAGTGCAAATATTTGTAATAAATAATCTAAAGTGAGAACTATATACTTTGTATTCTGTGTTGTAATTTAAATCAATATATTAAATGTAGAAAAACATTCAAAAATATTAAATACATTTCACTTGTATTCTACTGTTTAACAGTGCGATTAAAACTATGATACTTTTTTTTTAGTTAACCGTGTGACTTAACTGTGATTAATTGACAGCCCTAATTTTTACATGCGTGAACCTTCTTTATACTGTGGTATTAGCAATACAATGCACATTGCACTCGGGCAACATTCATTTTCTATTTTTATGCCTGTTCATTCAAACAGAAGAAACACCAACAACTTTGAAATAATACAAAATAAAAGCATGTCTGATATCAAAGTAATGAGGATGCTCTGGGCAAGCTAATGCTACCCTAATTTGCATACAAGGTGCTTAGATGCCATAGTGCATTAGAAATATCTTAGATAAACTGATGAGCAAAATGATAAACAAGTTATGTATGGAATGGGTGGTTCACAGCTGGGCCTCAACTTGGCTGGACTTTATACTGCAATATAAATGTTAAACAGAAATAATACCACACTCCAAAAACATTTTGGTCATTAGCACACCTACATTTAGTTATGCTTTAAACAGAAATGGGTTCTACTTTACATCCAAACCCCACCCAAATTTGGATCCAGAGCTGAACTTTACAGTTTGAGCCAGTTGCTAGTTTTTAAACACCACAAAAACCATGCATTTACATAATCTATAATTAGGGCTGAAATATATCCAAGTGTCCCTTTAATATGAATGCTTAATAGCAAAATTTGGCATTGAGACCTACCTTTTTCTGGATTTTATATCGTTTATGGCAGGTCATGCGCTTACTAGCCTTCTTCAACTCTGAAAACATCAATATGGGTTATAATCAGGCAGACTGGATACACTTTCCAAATACAACTCTTATGAGCAACACCCATGTGGAAGCCACAGATGCAGAGTTTAGCAAATAATTTTTTTGGTTCAGGGACAGAACTGAAAAATCAGAAGAAAAATCGATTTAAACCAAAACCATTTTTTCCCCAAAAATTTGTTGAATTGAAAACACACACAAAAATTAAATTGACCAAAAAATACTTCAGTTGACTCAAAAAGAATTTTTGTCTCAGCTTTTTGTTTTAATTTAGTCACTTTTGGGTGTTTTTCACTCCATTTGTGTTTTATTTTTTAAATTGGCCAAATTTGAATTTAAAATGCTGTTTTGAAACAAAACGCTTCAAACTTTTAGAAACCAAAAGGTAGAAACAAAAAGTTTTGACTTTTTTATTAAAAACAAAAATCGTCAGTTTTTCCTGGGCCCAAACTATTTGTTGAAATAGGGCAGAATTTGTCTCCCGGCACTAAGGGGGAAAAAATCTTTTGACCTTTCCCCCAAAATTATAAGTTGGAAAAAAACTCGCTCAGCTCAACCCAGATCCCCATCTCGGCCCCGATCCTGCAAAGGCTATAGGCATGTGTGAACACGTGAAGTTAAGCAGAGCCCAGCGCGGGCCCAAGTCTCTGCAGTATTAGCAAGGCCTCAGCAGCAAATTCCAGGGCTGGAGCCCCAGGCTCAGAGGGGAACAGAGAAGAGGGACAAACCGGGGTGATCCCACCTGCCCAGGGCAGGCCCGCTGTCCCTCCCCCCAGGCCCGCAGGGGGCTCTCCTTGCCCCCAGCAGCTCAGAGAAAGCCCCCCAACCCCACGGACAGCGAAGGGGGGAGGGGAGCTGTGCTAGCGCCTCACAGGCTCGATCGCGACAGGGAAGCACTCGCTGCCCCCTCCCCGCTCGTGGGGCCCAGCGGCACTATCCATCGCTGGCCACCCCGGTCCGGTCCCGCCCGCCCTCGCTCGAACTCACTGGGCCTCCTCATGGCGGCGGCTGCTCCGGGCGCCGCTCTCCCCACGTGGAGGCCGCTGAGGCGACTAGGGGAAGGCCGGTCCCGCGAGGAGGCACTACCGTAAAGCAGGCCGGTCCCGCGGCTTAAGCGGTGTCGCGCTGGCGGGCTCGCTTGGCGGCCGGGCGGGCTTTGCGGCAGCGGCAGACTCGGCAGTGAGGAGCGGCCGGAATAGCAGCAGCGGTGGCGGCGGTGCGGGCGGCGGGGGGCGAGCGCGGCCGCGGCTGTCGGAGACGGAGCGGGGCCGGCTGGGTAAGCGCTGGCTGCCGGCCCGGCGGCTCGGAGCGGGCAGCCGGGCTGCGGGAGCCAAGAGGCCGCCGCTTCTCTTTGTGTGGCCGCTGCGCTCCTAGTGGGGAGACAGCGCCCCCAGTGTGGGGGTGCCCTGCCCGGGGCCCGCCCCAGACCCGTGCCCCGGACCCTTCCGGCAGCGTGGGAGCTGATCCCCTGTTCTCATCCCTGCTACCCCTACCCCTCCGAGGCACCAGCTCCCCTTCGCTTCACCTCCGGGGCACTGATCCGCCCTCGGTGAGGCTGGTGGTGTTAGCCCTTTTACATCTGGGGGAAACTGAGGCACGGAATGGGGAAGCGGCTTGTCAAAGCAATCAACTCATTGAGTCCTGTTGGAGCTGGGAACAGATACAAGGAGTCCTGACTTCCGGGCCCTAACTCTGACCTTGGACACATTACTCATATTTTATTCATAGCACCTAGGTTCTCCAGTCGAGGAGCCTGGCGTTTTGTACTGAAAGTATCATAGAAATGTAAGGGTGGAAAGGCCCTCAAAAGGTCATCAAGTCCAGTCCCCCATGCTTGTCCAGCCTGTTCTTAAAAACCTCCAGTAATGGTGATTCCACAACCTCCCTTGGTAACCTTTTCCAGTGCTTGACTAACTTTATCACTAGAAAGGTTTTCCTAATATCTAACGTAAATCTCCCTCGCTGCAAACTAAGCTGATTACTTCTTGTCCTGCCCTCAGTGGACATGGAGAACAATTGATCACAGTTCTTTTTATAACAACCTTTTACATATTTGAAGACTGTGATCATGACTCCCCCTCCCCACCCATCTCTTCTCTTGACTAAATAGGCCCAATTCTTTCAGCCTTTCCTAAGAAAGGGACAAAAGACTGTTTCTGTCCCAGAGAATTTGCAGCTAAGAGGGTGGAGCACACCTCAGGGTAGGTAGGAATGATAGACAAATCCATGTGCATGACATTTTTACAAATCAAAATATAGAAAGTGAATGATGTAATATATACGCTCTTCCTCAGTTTTTCCACCTGTAAAGTACTGGGTGCCTAGTTAATGATTGTACAATACTTGAAGATGTGTATGTATCTATACACAAATATTTTATTATATTTACAGGGCCATAAATAGACCCAGTCCTCCCTTTCTTACCAAAAGAGTCTCACAAAATTTGCTAGAAAATGTATTTTTTATACCATTAGTAATATTTAAACCAGAAGCAGACCTGTATTACACACAGTAGTTGATCAAATAAGCAGTCACATTATCTGTCCCTTGTCTATTACCCCTTCAAAGATTAATGAAAAAATAAACGTGTATTTAACTTCACTAACTTTATCCTTTTACAGTTCATTATTCCCTCCATCCACTTTTCCTCATATGTTTCAGGCCAGTTTCAGGATTTATTTTTCAGTAATCATATAGATGAAATATATCATAAATCTTTCAGTCATTTTGTGACATTTGCCAATTATCTGAGAAATATTTCTACAGACATGTGGAGGATACCCACAGTGCAAACAATTAGTTTTTCTTGACACCTGTGTATCTTTCCTGGTTGGTTATTTTTAAAGGGATGCAGAAAGGTAAATGCTTGTTAAAATCCAATTGGCTTGCTTTAAGTAAATTGCCTCCAATATGTGTAAAAGCTCGACTCTTTCAAGGAGATTAGACATTAAACTATGTTGATGGGTCCTTAATAGATTACAAGAGAAAAATGTTTATTGACATATCTTCAGGAGATGTGGCAATGAGTAACCTGTCATGTTTTAGGAGTCACAAGAGAGGTCTCTCAGTGAGTAGCTGTAGAGGAAGGTATTATAAGAAATCTGACTTTTTAAGAGTGGCTGTAAAGGTTATGAAAAATATTCAAGATTTAAAGCAATTTCTCATGTGAGTGCTGCAGAAACACTGTTCTCAGGTCCTGTGGGAATTGTCTGAATAGCTCTTAAGGCCTTCTCTACTTCACACAAGAAGTGAAAGTGTAGGTAGGTAGGGAGATTGTTGGTACCCCAGAAGGCACCATGAGACATCAGTTCCTTTAAGAAGAGAGCAATATTTTCTACACTTTTCTACACTTTCTCAACTAAATATAAGGTATTGTTTTGTGATCAATAACTTGATTATCTTACTGAATTTGGGTATATGATGGAGTCCAAACCTTGATATAGGTTTTACATATACCTAAGTTTTACAGGGAGATAAAGCTCTGAAGTCCTTAAATGAAGTACCTATTAAAACTTAATATGCTTTTAAACTTCCTCTGTAAGAGCATGTGCAGTGTAAAAATACAATAGGAAAGTTTTGTCATTTGGTTAACACAGGGATCAGCAACCTTTGGCACGTGGCTCGCCAGGGTAAGCACTGTGGCAGGCCGGGCCGGTTTGTTTACCTGCCTGCGTCCGCAGGTTCGGCTGATCGTGGCTCCCACCGGCCGTGGTTTGCCGCTCCAGGGCTTCCCGCCACCTCCATTGGCCTGGAGCGAACTGCAGCCAGTGGGAGCCACGATCGGCCGAACCTGCGGTTAACAAGTTGTCTTCCATGTCTTTTGGTTCTGGTTCCAAAAGTAAAATAGTGCATACCAGATAGGTAAGACTAATTTTATTTTCTGTTTTTTTTTTTTTATACAGTTCTGTATATGTGGATGGGATTTGTTAGAAAATCAGTCTTAAAAGAGAAACTGGCATTGATAAGGTATAACTATTCTGTTAACAAAATTCAGCTTTATATTTTATATCCTGGTTGATATACAAGCTTAGTTTTGATAGAAGTGTTTTTCAACAAGCAAACTGATGTATTTGTTGCACAATCTTATATTGGTAAGCTTTATCATGTAATAGGGTATGTGGCTGAAGTTTTATGAACAGGGGCTAACTGTTTAGTAAGGAAGGCTACTGTTCAGTAAAGAGAGCCATAAAACTCCTCTGAAGATGTTGATGATGTGGGCCATTGCTAAAGAATCTTATTACTTTTTTGAGAATGTAAAACTTTTTTTTATTTATACATTCACTGTGCTGCTTCTCCACTCCCATCAGTTTACAGTGTTGCAGCTCTCTCTTCTTTTACATTCAGACTGGCAGTAAAATCTGTGATGTGTCAGCAGGGCCTTTAGGAAAAAGCAAACAGTTTGTTTAAAAAATCTAGAAAAATGTCTTATTTTCTGTGCAGAAAAAATACTCTGTGTGGAAGTTTGTTTTTTGTTAAGAACAAATCCAAAAAATACTAATCTATGTGTTCCTCTCCTCCCCTACCTTTCCTCTCTCCTCACTATTTTTCTTGAATTCTGTCTATCCACTCTCTCCTTTTTACCCTTCCCCTCTATTTTTCTCTCCTTTTTCAGTTTAGACTGTACTAACACCATTGCTGAATTGACACTTGTAGAGTCTTACCTTCTCCCAATATCTTAACTTGGCCAACAGACACTATGAGGAGATTGGCTTTTCGAGGTGCTGGTTGTACTCTGGTAAATCTAGTACATTATTGATCATATATGCATCATTCTCCCCTACCTTGACTTTTTTTTTATATCCTGGCCATAATGAATCCCCCCTCATATTCATTCAACTTATTTAAGTGTTTGCTGGTAATTAATTCTGTTCCTAGAATATGAAAAAGATACCCTAATGTAGTTATGCCAGGCTGCTGCACCATTTAAAAACAACACGTACAAGAAAAAATGCCTTGATTCTATTAGAAAATGGGAGGAGATCTGGGGAGTCTCTAGTCTGTACCCATTCAGTCTTTAGTCTTTGAGACTCCCAACAATAGTGCCAGTAGAGAGAAGTCTTTGTGACACTGATACCTTGCCACTAGAAATTGAGCTAGGTCTGCCAGCTTCTTTCATAAACCACTCAGTAGTTTTTGGATGGTTATTAATTTCAGTCACTATTTACTTTAGTAAATTCAAACCCGTGGCTGAGAGGAGACAGACACTCTTACATTGCCAGTTACTTGAGCTATCCAGTCTACACTGATTTTAGCATTGGAGAGAGAATGGGAGGGCTTGAGAACATAACAAAATGTAACCGGGTTACAGCCCAAACCCCTTTTGGTGTGATCCCAGGACTAGATATTAAGCAGTAGGTGTGATTTTTACTTGTCAGTGCAGACTCTTAATTACATCAAGAGTTGTTTGTTTTTTGCCTTTGGATGTGGGATGGAGTACTTGTCAATCAGAATCACCATGTTATCTCTTGTTTGAACTGGTTCATCTGCTATGACAAAAGTTCTTATTTTATTATCATGTATGGAATGACAAGTCACAAGCATTGATGGGTGATTTAAGAAAGCATACTGGTAAGTTTCAGAGTAACAGCCGTGTTAGTCTGTATCCGCAAAAAGAAGAACAGGAGTACTTGTGGCACCTTAGAGACTAACAAATTTATTAGAGCATAAGCTTTCGTGGACTACAGCCCACTTCTTCGGATGCATATAGAATGGAACATATAATGAGGAGATATATATACACACATACAGAGAGCATAAACAGGTGGGAGTTGTCTTACCAACTCTGAGAGGCCAATTAATTAAGAGGAAAAAAAAAAAAAAAAAAAAAAAACTTTTGAAGTGATAATCAAGCTAGCCGAGTACAGACAGTGTGATAAGAAGTGTGAGAGTACTTACAAGGGGAGATAGTCCACGAAAGCTTATGCTCTAATAAATTTGTTAGTCTCTAAGGTGCCACAAGTACTCCTGTTCTTCTTTATACTGGTAAGTGTTGTTAATTACATTTTCATCACCCTATAAGAGTCCAAGGCACTCTGATGTTATGGGGATGCATGGCAGTATAAAACTCGAGGATAGATTGGATTATCAGGTAAACTATCAAAGACTTAGCTATATGATTTCATGAGGTAATAATACATAACTAAATCTCAGTGAACCATCTTGAATACATATACCCTAAAGAACTGGAAGTTTAATGCTCACTCCCATCAGAGAGATTGGATGCAAAGCCATAAGTTTAAGAACATCTTTCTTTATTATAGAAGAAGTTGGATTCCATGGGTTCCAAGCGACGAAGGGCTACTTCTCCTTCCAGCAGCATCAGTGGAGGAGATTTTGATGATGGTCACCATTCAACAAATATACCAGGCCCAAGCCGGAAAAGAAGGAGACTTTCAAATCTCCCAACTGTAGATCCTGTAAGTACCATTGTAATATATACCCATTCTGTGTTATTGCATAAATCCAAATGTGAAATACCTTTTGAAATCGCTTTAAGCAAACATTTGCAAAAATATATATATATATGTATATATATTTAGTGAGAATATTTAAGATAAGGGTACAACGTAGTGTTCTATGGATGTTTTCTGGAGTTGCAAAGTCTTCTTCCAGGCTTCCCCCATGGGACCGTGTTCTACATTTGTAGGGAACCCCGAGGAATAGCTTCTGTTTCCTTTGCTATATGGTGCACTTTCCTGGCCTGAGCTCTAATTTTGAATGATGTGGGCAAGTTACGACTTCCTCCTGAGACCAGCAGCACTGATTCTACACTGGCTGTAGAGCAGGGATATCAAACTCATTCTGTGGAGATGTCTGAGTTACATTTTTAATTATGGTGTGTGGGCTGGGGCATAAATTTGGACTACATATCTCCTTCAGTCCATTAGTTCTCCCACTGATGTCAATACAAGATTTGTACAAAGTGCAAAAGGTAGAATATTGCCTTTCCGTGTAGTACCTAAAGTTCTATTATTTGTTCAGTACCTTATTCATCCCTGGCCCATGAAAATATGCTCTTCTTTAGGATCATCCCAATTGATGTCCTTTTTCTCTTCCTTACTCATTCTCCTTTAGCTGCTTTTCTTTTTTCTTCACTGTCTTTGTATTTCTCGTCTTATCTTCCCATTGCATCTGCTTCCTTGTAGCAGTTCCTGATTTCTATACCTTATGGCTTTCACTTCCTCCCCATCCTCCTTCCATCTGCTAAAATGATTAGCAAAGAAATAGTAAATGCTGACATTTGAAGTGCCATCCTTAGGCATTAGTTAGCCTAAGAGAGATTAACTGTGAAACATTGGAGTCCACATTTCCTTATTTATTGTTTTTGGTGTCTTCTTGAGTCTGTAGTCAACACTGTGTTGGTTTATATTTGGGAAGTTTCCTTTGCAACCACAAGGGCTAGAAAACTCCCTTTAATAAAGAAAAAACACACAAATCTGGGTATGCCATAGTACTATATTAATACATCAAATGGGCTGGGTGTTTAATACCCTACTATAGAGCAACTTATGGTGTGACACTCCTCTCCCCCCATCTTCCTACTCTAACCAAGGCTTGGGCATAAATCCACACCCCTGAGAGACATAGCTATGATGACCTAAGCCCTTGTGCAGACAGAATTCTTCCATTGGCCTAACTACTGTTTCTCGGGGAAGTGGATTACCTACGTTGACAGGAGAACCACTCCTGTTGGCATAGGTAGTGTCTAAAGTGCAGACATACCTTACATTTGTCGCCTCCTTAACATTTCCATTGTTTTACTGGATTGTTCTTGCCTTTTAGATTGCTGTGTGCCATGAACTGTACAACACAATCAGAGATTACAAAGATGAACAGGGCAGGCTCTTATGTGAGCTTTTCATTAGGGCACCAAAACGAAGGTGAGGAGATGGCTTTGATTGGTAACAATCTTAGGTATGAGAGCTAGTCCTGGAACAAATGGATTTTGAGAAATAGCTCATCTGTGTGAAAGTTGCAAAACTTGTGCATTAAATATGCAACAAGCTTGCATTAATCTTTTGATCTTTATATTTGATAGTATGCCCCTTTGAACAACTGTGACACAGGTGCCTGTGTTCAGGCAGAAAAGTAAATGTTTGGTTTGATATGAAACCTAGAATATAAAGCCTTCCTGATATTGAGATCTGTTTGACTGTAAAATTGTCTCCAAAGGTGGAGGAGTAAAATACTAAAAATATATCCTAGGGAACAATCCATAACTGACTTTTGGGAATGGAGTAGGTGAAGTGATAGACTATTTCTGTCTGTAATTTTTTTATAGATTTAAGATAAATTTTACAATACACCTCTACCTCAATATAACGCTGTCCTCAGGAGCCAAAAAATTTTACCGCGTTATAGGTGAAACCGCGTTATATTGAACTTGCTTTGATCCACTGGAGTGCGCAGCCCTCCCCCCTGGAGCACTGCTTCACCGCGTTATATCCGAATTCGTGTTATATCGGGTCGCGTTATATCGAGGTAGCGGTGTATGTGCTAATTCATTTATATTAAGGTTGTTTGTAAATTTGAGCTATTGAAGTTGTAGCAAAAACATACAAGAAACATTTCTGAATTAGTCTTAAATTTGTGCAAAGTTAAATACTGTAGGGTTCGCTTTCAGTGCTCAAACTCTAATGTCTTTACTTATTGTTACAACAGAAATCAGCCAGACTACTATGAAGTGGTTTCTCAGCCTATTGATTTAATGAAAATCCAACAGAAACTAAAAATGGAGGAGTATGATGATGTGAACCTACTGACTGCTGACTTTCAGCTACTATTTAACAATGCAAAGGCTTACTATAAGGTGAGGAAGCTTCATTTAAAGGCCCAAATTCATATATTCTGACAATAGCAGGTCTGTGTGCTTTTAGAAGATACAGCCAGTTTCATATGTAAGAGACCATTATGGTAATGTACATCTGTTCCAGTACTACAGTGGTTCCAAAACTTTTCTGGAGTGTGGACCAGATCTTAATACAGAGATTACTTCATATGCCTCCCCCTCTCTCTTTCCTAATCATGTAGCATCCCTGCTCAACTACAGCAATTTCTTCCATGGAAAAATATTAGGAAAGTATGTCTTTTTAGGTGTCTCATGTGATGTGTGTTTTCCTTTGGGAAAAACATTGAAGAAAAGAGCAAAAGTAGTGGGATGATTTCATCTCTCACTTCCATCAATTCTTTCTCTCAGCTGGAAACAAGCAGGAGAGCTAAGATCACTGGTAAACAAGTGGTTTGCTAACCATCAGTGGTGTGCAGGACACTCATTTGGAATCTCTGAAGTATTATACTCTGTTTAAAAAAACAATAGTTATGCACTTATATAAATCAGAAGTGATCGAAGCTCACTTTGAATGCTGGGGGCGGGGAGAGGGCGAGTATCAGGGCAGAATAGGGAAGGTTGGGGTGTCTTTTTCTGGGAGTAGCTTCTTCTGGCCTAATCACCCTGGTTCCTACGTGCTCCTTGGCTGAGACTCAGTCAGAGGTTGCTTGTGTCAGGGGCAGGGCTCAGTCAGAGACAGCTCAAGCCGAGGCTCAGGGTTAGAGAGCTGAGTGTGACGGGGGGGGGGGGGGGGGGGACGACGACGACTGAGGACATAGATCAGCACTAGCTCCCTTCACCCTGCCCCGGTATGAATGGATCACTTTAGATGTTAATGGGTTTTATTAAGGTTATCTTTAAATCATTTTGTTAGCATCTTTCCTAAAATTTAATGAAAAAGTAAAAAGTGTGTTTCAGAATCTTAAAAAATAAAATGTTTTCCTGTATTTCTTGCATTGAAAGTATCAATATCTTGTGGCAGAGATGGGATAAAATAAATCCAAAACTTTAGGTAATTTACCCTAGATTAGCAGTAATGTCCTTAAGTGTGGTGGAGGCTATATATTTTAATTCATAATACCATTCCTGACATCACTGTGTTGAAGAATTACACAGCCAGTAATTGCTGTGTTTTTTATTATTTAATATATTTCACTTCAGAATGCTCCGAATTTTAAGAAAGCAATAATGTTGTGCTGTTTGGTTCATTCTCACAGCCAGATTCTCCTGAATATAAAGCTGCCTGCAAACTTTGGGATTTGTATATGCGCACAAAGAATGAGTTTGTTCAAAAAGGTGATGCTGAGGAGGAGGAGGAAGAGGATGAAGGGCATGACAATCAAGGGGCAATGTCTGAAGTAGTAAGTAGGAAGCATTGCATTTATAGTTTGCTTGTGAAATTAAGAGGTGTGTGAAAACTGGGCTTTCAAAATAAGGTTAACCTCAATTTATGGAGGGACATCGGTCGATGTGTGGTTATTAAACTGGTTATGGGACATGTGTACATATAAATTAAGTCACTAGATTATGTTCTGATATACTGTTTAAGGGTTCTTACACATACATAGGAAATGGTAATGGTTTCAGTACTCTCTATGTAAGTATTTATACCTTTGCATATGTTTGTGCATATATTAGTGAATTCTTAAGAAATAAATATTTAGGAGATGATCAGTGATAAAACCACTGTATATGTGGTTCTATTTTAGTCAAAGTTTATAATAAATATGACCTCTGTAACTTGCATGATCTGAGGCCAAGTGCAAGAAAACCTGGGTCCCCATGAGAACACTTTCAGATGAGACACCCGAATGGTCAACACCATGGTGTTATTCTCAGACTTGTTGTACTTTGTAATGCCTTAAACCAGGGAGTTAGGCTAGAGCTACCCCTGCAAATCTCAGCTAGTACTGCATGACATTACAATGCATATTTTTATTTAACTCTGAAAAACGGATCTGTGCATGAAATGTGTATGTGACATTCAGACTTATTCACGTGCCTTACTAAATGCATAACCATAGTACTATGTCTTGAAAAGTTGCACACATCTTTATAGCTGCTGTTTTCATCTTCTTTTCCTTGAAAAAGAATGTTTATACATTTACACTGAAATATTTTACAGGGGCCATTAGAAGCTTTTATAAAATTGAAATCTTTCTCATCAAAGCTTTTTGTAACTTCATTTCCTGTACCAGTCTTCTCCAAGCTACTTGAAAGAGATTCTTGAACAGCTGCTTGAAGCTGTAGCCATAGCCACCAACCCATCAGGACGTCTCATAAGTGAGCTGTTTCAGAAGCTTCCCTCTAAAGTGGTGAGTAGTGAAATGAAGTCATTTGTGTTCTATGTTTGGTATCTGGAAAATGGTATAATTGATACTGTGGGCTGACTGTGAGACTAACAGTCAAGTGAACAAAAATAAATAAAAATACTTTACGCACTACCAAGTCATAATATTTTGCTTTTCAGTGGAAATTGCCCCCTTACGCCTCTTTACTGAAGAAGCCATTATCAGTTTAATCAGATAATGTACAATAACATTTTAACACTGAGAGCAAACTATGAGGGGTGTGTATAATGTCTAATAGCTATCAATGTTAAAACGTTGTTACACATTATCAGATAAAGGTCATGTTATAAAATCATTGCTTCTTTCTGAGGAAATAATCTTTTTACTATTCTAACTTTTGTTTTGAAGTCATTTACAGCTCAATTCAGAGTGAGTGTAACTCCACTTAGTTTGAATTTCATCTTAGTGTAAGGGGTCTACTCTGTGAATGAGATCATTAGCTCATTTGGTGAATCTATATAAATAAACCCTTTCAAATGTTGTTAATAAGCGATATTAGTTATGTGAGCAATGTATATCTTAATGATATGGAGAAAGTAAACAATTTTGGTTAAGAGAATAAACCTTAATCAATACTGAATTTGTACATAATCTTTCAGCTGTTTTGTGGTGGTAATCTGTCTTCTCAACTGCCTTTGGTAATAGGCCATCAAATATAAGTGTTTATTTAATACTGATTTTTATTAAGTGTTTCCCTTGTGAATTATGTGTGTCAGTGTACAACCATAGATGTATCATTTTTTGTTTTCTAGCAATATCCTGACTATTATGCAATAATTAAGGAGCCCATAGATCTTAAGACTATTGCCCAGAGGATACAGGTACAGTATGATCATGTTAATGAGCTGTATATTGTAATTTTCAAAAAATAAGCTTTTTAAAGTTTAGAGGCAAAAGTTTATGTAGATCAGTAGTAAGTGTAATTTTTGCCAATAAATTAAGAAACTGAAAACTATACTGCTCTGAGGTTCAATCAATCAATCCTGGACTAGTATGCCAAAAGTGGTCACAGTTTAAGGTTCAGTGTCTTAAACCACTAGTAGTTGATATGAATGAAATGCCAGTTACCGTGAGTTCTTGGCCATGTACTAGTATAAAGTAGTAATTTCTGGCCAGGGCAAATTGAGATATTTAAGTTTAGATTAGTGTCATTCTCATTACCATCTTGCTTTCTCCCACTCATCCTTTCCTATTCTTATTTGGTTTTAGCTAGCTGTTATCCTGAACTCCTAGAGCTAGAAATTGGTGATCCATACTACCTTATTCAAATCTAATTTTTAAAATGAAGTATTAGTCTCTAATTCCAGAATTTTGTGAAATACCGACTGAACTTGAAGTGGAGGATAGAGATGAGTTAAAATGGTAATCCAAATGATGTGTTTTAAAGTATGCTTAAAATAATTTTGGAGTCAGTGCATTGTTCATTTAGTTTGTCGGATCTGTCACTGACCGAGAAAATAACTTTTATATTTGTATCTCCTTTATGATTTTCTTTTCTTTTTTTCCCCAATGAATTTTTCAAGTTTGTTTATATGCTGCATAAAGAAATGTCTTTATTCGGTGTGAACTACCTTTTACTTTCCAGTGTTTTGCATTTTCTTTCTTCATGTGACAGGATAAAAAGGATCAGTTATTATCTAAAGAGTAAATGCTCTGTTTTTTGTTCTGCAGAATGGAAGTTATAAAAGCATTCATGCAATGGCCAAGGATATAGAACTTTTAGCAAAGAATGCCAAAACCTATAATGAGCCTGGATCTCAAGTATTCAAGGTAATTTTCAGATCAATTTTTTTGACGATTAAGTCAGGGTTCAATCTTTTTATTATGTTACATATTTTTAAATTATTAAAATGGTATTTTGTGTGTTATAAGGTTCTAAAGCATTTCTAATTTATCTGGAAATACTAAAAAGGATATTGTTGACTAACTTCTATGCCTTTTATTGTTAGTAACTCCCTCTTAGAAGTTTGAACGCATATTCTTTCCCTGTTGACTGTTCTTTTCTCTTTTGCCAACTATAAATTTCTCCCTTCCAATTTTATTTCAAACAGGACATTAATCAGCCTGGTTTCTTATAGGAATAAAGGATGGCTCGCTGGCTATTAGGTTAGAAATGCCTAGAATTCCTGGCATTACAGATTCAAATCATGGCACTTGACTGTCTGTTCATTATCACAGAACATTTGAATTCTGTGCAGTTTAGTGTAGGGAGGTCTGCGGTATAAAGCCTGAAAGAATGGAGATCCTGCCTCTTTTGCATGGATATTAAAGATCCTATTCCATCTTTTGTAAGAGTATGCGTGCATCATATGGCCAAAACTCACTCTTATCTCTTCCTCACCACTTCCTTTTCTCTCTCAATTGACCAGCATGCTGTGAGCATATTTTCTACCTACCTACCTTCCTGTACCTAAAAGTGAATGAATTTCAGTGGTGAAGTGATTCCTGCATATCTTTAACTTTTGGGATGAAGTGCACTACATTTATGTAACATTCTAAGGGTAAAATCTATTGTTATAAGAGTAGAGGTGGATGGAATGCTAAGGCAGGCTAGCTATGACACCAATCATTTTCCAGTGGAGAGAAGAAAAACAAACCCACTCATTCTAATGTATTGTTGATTGTGTGTGTGTGTGTGTGTGTGCGCGCGTGTAAGTCATGAATTTTTTTTTTTAAGGATGTTGCAAAGAAGTGCCACAGACACTAGCCACTGTTTTATTCCCTTTTATTTAACCATTGAAAGTCTCCTTTCAAGTTAGATTTTGCTACAGACTTCTGACACTGGGCAAAGTCGCTCTCTATCAAGAAAATATGTAACCCTAACTTTTGTTCTTTTCACACTATTTTAAATCTGTATAGTTATATCTATAAAATTAGAGTAAATCCTTGACTCAGTTTCATTTTTCTAAAATGGAGTATTCTTATTTCAATTAACAGGATGCAAATGCTATTAAAAAAATATTTAATATGAAAAAAGCTGAAATTGAACATAATGAACTGGCCAAGTCAAGTCTTCGAATCAGGTACTGCAAGTAAAAAAAAATAAAAAATAAATGCTGTTTGAGGTCTGGTTTATATTTACTGATATTTAGTTTCTTAATTTTGCCCCCCAAAAAACAAAAAACAGATAAAATTAACTTGCTTGTTGTTGCTTTAAATCTTAAAAACCACTGAAGTAAATTTTTTAAGGTAACTGCTGAAATATACTGCGTAGGTGATATATTCCTACTTTTAAGATATATTTGGCACTGAAATATAGAGGGCCTGTAGGAGCCTCTAAAGCTAAAGTTTCAGCCAGCTTCTATTCTATGTGTTTAACGGTAGAAACAGAAAAGCTGGAACAAGGAGCAGAGGCTCAGATCCTCAAAGATATTTAGGTATCTGACTCCCACTGAGGTCAAATACATTTTGAGGATCTAGGTGAGAGTGCCCTTCTTCATAAGAGTTGCTGGATGGCTAAGGGCCTCTGATGTATCCTGGAGGCCTGCAAAGAATTAGGGGGACCAAGGATTCATTTTTTGCATGAGCCCAAAATATTTATTGGAAGGGAGCAGGGAAACAGCCCAAAATTTATTCATTCAGATGCCCAGCAATCATTTGGAGGAAAGCCCAGGATTTAGTAACACTCTTTGTATGTGAAAATCTATTTTAATTGTAATAAGGGGCAGAATTGAGTGTGGGTAGGGACAAAATTGACTTGTTGGTGATGGAGTGAAGTTTTGGAAATGTAAATTTAAATGGATATGGCTTGTGGGAGAGGGGGTAGTGCAGGTATTTGTCATTTGGGCTATAGGGTTGGTCTTGAACAAACAGGTGTTGAGAGTTTTTTTTTCTCTTCAGGCCCTGTTATTTCCTTCCTGAAATCACATTAATTGGAAAAAGCTTTTTCCTCCTGCACAAATCCTCACTCTTCAAAATATCAATGTGGACATTTTATGCACATTTCTTATCTCAAACTATATCTAGACAGATCCAGATCTCTCATACGTTTCACTTGATCTCATTGGCACTTCTCAAAGCTGGTATTAAATACTTGCCAGGGTGAATTATATTCTTTATCAGAAAAGCTAAGTAACATCTTCCAAATGAGCACATGAATTAACCTCCTTGGCAGAAAGGGAACTTCTTTAGGCTACATCTACACTACAGGGGGGAGTCGATTTAAGATACGCAAATTCAGCTACGTGAATAGCGTAGCTGAATTCGACGTATCGCAGCCGACTTACCCCGCTGTGAGGACGGCGGCAAAATCGACCTCTGCGGCTTTCTGTCGACGGCGCTTACTCCCACCTCCGCTGGTGGAGTAAGAGCGTCGATTCGGGGATCGATTGTTGCGTCCCAACGGGACGCGATAAATCGATCCCCGAGAGGTCGATTTCTACCCGCCGATTCAGGCGGGTAGTGTAGACCCAGCCTTAGATGTTTTGCAAAGGACCTACTTGGAGTATGTATCCTTTTCAGAAATAAATCTCTCCTCTTCTGAAGCTGTTTTTGTGATTAGGATAGAGAACTCCACAAACATCCTTACATTAAAGGCATTACAGTTAACTTAAATGTTTGTCTTAAAATGTTTTACCGTCTGTTACAAATAACACCTAAGATTAGTGTAAATTAAAGAGATTAGAAAACTATACACTTTTTACCATTTACTTGGTGCTTTTGACAATACTTTGAGTGTATAGTCAATTTTTACTGTGTCTTCTGTTTAATGAGTCAGTTTCCCATGTTTGCATAAATCTTTCATATAGCAACAGCAGGGAGGAAAAACTTCACAAAACAAGAAAATGTGATGTAAAATCACAAAAATTGGCAGAGGTGTTCATGTGCAGGAGTAATTCTTGAAACTTTTTTAAACATTTCTTTAAAAAATGGACTCAATTACAATTTGATGGTGTCCTCTCTAAAGTCTACTATAGCTCATTTAGGCCCTGACACTGCAAACACCTAGCATGTGTGTAGTTCCACTGAGGTCAGTAGGTCTACATCTATGCTTAAGGATTTTCAGGATCAGGGCCTAAATGGTGACTCGCTCACTTCATTAGGAGTAAAGGGGGAATCAGGACCTTGCAAGGTTGGGTACTGTACTTAATTTTGAGGCTGTGACTGCTCGTATCTTAACAGTAACACTTTTGTGCGAAGACAGCTGACAAATAATTATATTAGTATTTGTTAGTTGAATTCCTCTCTCTCGTACTGCCAACCCCTTCTCTATCCCTTAGTTATCTTATTCTGTAAGGTTCTTTTAATATTTTACCTTGTTTGTGAAACGTTTATGTAGTTGTGTAGGGCCACAAGTTGCCTTGTCCACAATAATTTGACAGCTCTCATCTTGAGTTTTATATCTTTTAAAAAATTCTTTTTAAAAACTTTTTTGCCTCAAGCAGGCAAAAAAAAAAAAAAAAAAAACAACCACCCCACTCTTAAACAAAAATAAAATTCCCCAGACACCTCATAGTCAATTTGAAGAAGAGAAAAGCTTAATTTAAAAAAAAAAATCCTTCCTTCTGCCCTGAAGACTGCTATTGGCTGCTGTCAAGCACAAACCTGTTGTTTCAGATCCCTTTTAATTTATTAAACTCCAGATGGTCATCTAGTTTTTTTTTTTTAAATACATGACTTCTTAATTCTTCCACCTCATCTGGGAGTCCTTCACGTATACACTATTTTTAGCAAAATACCTCCTTAAATTATTCTAGCCTATTTTTCCTCTTAATTTTAAAAAGCTTAACTTTATAATAACTCTTTGCTAATTTAAATACTCTAATCATCATGTCAAGAATAATCCCAATTTTGTGATTCTAACAAGATGCACATCCTTCTTTCCATTCACCATCATAAATTGCCCCTTTGCAGTGCACTTTTCTGTCTTTCTTCAGATAATATGACCAATGTACAACAGTGTCCACAACACAATTTAATATGCCTTAAGTGATAACACAATATGCTTGGCTTTGTATTGTTAACCTCTCAATTTTTAGCAATATCCTGTTAGCCATCTTTATTGCTGCAGTATGCAGGACTGAAATTTAAATAATAGTTCTATCAATATTGCTAGAACCTTTTCTTTTACCTTTATAAACAAATTCAGCATCATTTACATTATGATTAACTTGGGTATTATTTATGTCTAAGTGTATCACTTTAGCAACATAACATTTTTTGTTCCTTCTCTGAGCTCTTTTCAAGATTACTTTGTGAAAGAGCTACATTCTAGTTACATCTCTTCTTGGGTCTAAGGCAAGTTTCTCTTTTTCTCCCTTTCTCTGGGTTGTTTCTTCTTCTTAAAGGACTCCATCAAATTTGGCTGCTTCCAAACTGACAGGTCCTTCCTCACAGGGTAAAGGCAGTGTTGGTGATGAGAGAAATTCTACTAACAAATATTACCGGTAAGTAAATTGTCTGTTTTGGTGTGGATGCCATCCATTTAGTTTATTTTTTTTTATTTATTTTGGCTGTCTGTCATTTGGAAATATTATAGTCAAAGCTTTTTTTCTGAAATTTGAAGTGTGTTTTTTTTAAAGGAACTCTCAAGCTTAATGACCTAGGTACACAACAATTAAAATATCAGATTTAATAATCCCTCCTTCCCAAATAGCATAGTTTAATAGGTTATTTACTCTAAATTGTTCTTTATTATTTTTAGAGTTTTACTTAAATTTTGTTAAATTTGTATCATAGTTGATTTAACATTTATTTCTTTGGAAATGTTCCAAAGAACAGCATCTTATATTTCATTACAAAACTAGTCATGTTAAAAGTATCAAAGATACCTATTGCAACTCAAAAAATATTTGTGAATAATTTTAAAGTAATTTTTAAAAATGTAAAACTAAAGAACAAGGAAAGGCAAAATGGAGGCGAAAACCCTCAAAGGAAAAAGGATGCATTTGGAATACTGTTCCAGGGGACTCAATCAGTTGTCACAATTATGTGGGGTATTCTGCCCTGTTCATCACTCAAGAGTTCTGTGGCCTAGTATATTAAACACGATCAGTGGCTTCTTGTCACTCCCGCAAAGTAACAAGAAAATCATGCCTTGGTGGGTGCTTTCTAATTGTTCATCTTGAACTGTTTTTCATTATGAATGGTAAATATTAAGAGTAGTGCAGAGGGCATTGAGTAGACTAAGCTTTAACTTCCCTATTGCAGTAGTTCTCCAACTTTTTGACTTGGTGGAGCACTTTATAAAATAGATGATATCATGGGCCACTGTCCTCTGCTAACTTTCCATCTTTTCTTGGGTTAGTCCAGTCCGCTCTTCTGGTGGTGGTTCTGTGGACTGCTAACATGACCTTCATATTCCACCAATTGTCCACAGAACATAACTAAACAGTAGTTTGATGTATACATTGCTTTTCTTTTTACTTTTAAAGTAACAAAAGATCAGTCCAAGGGGATCGTTTATCTGCAATAACCATGGCATTGCAATATGGATCAGAAAGTGATGAGGATGCTGCTTTGGCTGGTAGGAGTTAATACCTCACTTGTACCAATTTTAGTTTATTAAAATTTACGGAATGATTGCGAGATACTGACTTATTCAGATGTCTGTATGATATACTTCCTTTGCTACTTTTCTGGACACTGCTGTTCCCAGATTATTTTTCATAGTTTCACGTGCTGGTCACTGGTTGCTAGAAGTGTAGATGAAATGTGCAGTTGGCAAGTGAAGGAAAGCCAAAATAACTTACATGCTTTGATTTTGATTTTTGTTGCATTGCAGTCCATCAAAGCTTTATACACTGGGAAAACTGTTGCTTGTTTTATATATCGTTGTGTTACATTAGAAAAGACACTGGATACTCTTCTAGTATTGAATAGAGAAAAATAGATTTTTACAAGTTCACAGGTCATCTAACTTTATTCTTAGTAAAATGTTTTATTTTATTTATTAAGTTTTACTGTTGGTCTTAAATACAATGCTTACACAATCTTCTCTTACATATTCTAACTTCTGTCACCAATATAAACACTTGAAATCACAGCTATTCCTTAAAAGGATAGCAAAAGATACTAGGTCTTCTATTAACATAGCCGGGTGGAATTCTTAAGGTTACCTGGAACTTTAGCAGCAGGGCTCTTTGTGTTTGAAGTGATATGATGACAGCTCGCCCATCTCTATATTAGATATTTATACATTTTTTTAAAAATCTACTAATAGTATATAATAAACAATTGCAAAATCTTGCAAATAAGTGAATGTTAACATAAAACATGTAAACGAATGTCTTTAATATAGTTATCCTGTTTACTTTTCTCATAATCAGCCTTTTTTAGCACCTTAACATTAGCATAAAAAAGTTGTACTAAATCCGTGTACAGTGGTCATGACCTTTAAAATATATCTCCCCAAAGAAGGGGATTTTTTTCTTTTTATTACCCTTTTTCCTAATTTTTCTAGTAAACTTCTCAGTACTCTGTTCCAAAACAGTTTCCTCAGTTTTCTTTTGTCTGAGTTTTGTTTTTGTTTGCTATTTAGTTTGGAGGTCCTCTTATTTCATTGTTGTATGGAACACCCAGCATACATATTTACATATAATACATTATTATTCTTTTATTGAGAAATCAAAGGTTTTTTTTTACAAGTCTTTAGACTAGAGAAGGTATCTGGTCAAATGATTGTCAATATCAAAATAATATGAAACTGGGACATACCAGATTAGCTTGTTTTTTCTGACATAATGCAATGGGGTAGATTGATTTCTATCAGTGGTTTATATCAGCAAGCAGGGAACCTTGATATAAATCTATTTTACTGTTCATTTGCATTTGTACTTTTTAATTATTTTGCTGGAGAAGCTGATTCTCAATACTTAGCACTGTATCTATAGATCTTTCTTTAAGCAGTTATATATTCAGCTTCTTAAGTTTTACAGTTTTTTATATTAGACAGTGGTAAATGACCCATTCCTTATTTTCTGATGATTAATTTTTCACTTCTGATTTGTGTCCAGCTGAATTACAATTTCCTTACAAATTCAACTAAAACTGCACAAAAACAATATTTTAAAATGGAGTTTTATTAGTTAAATAAAACTACCTTAAATATGCTGGTTACATAATTTTTTCTTATCAAAACAGGTTTTGCATTTAAAACTAACTGATTTATTAAACAAAAGATTATCTGTAGTTAGTGAATTGAAATGATTGGTTTTTGGCCCCCAGGTCCTTCAAGATTTTAGAACTACCCTGTTTCCCCGAAAATAAGACATCCTCCGAAAATAAGGCCTACTTACAGTTTTGCCTCTCGTTGTAATATAAGGCATCCCCCCGATAATAAGACCTCCCCGATAATAAGGCATCCACCGATAATAAGGCATTTTTCATTTCTGAAAAATAAGACATCCCCTGAAAATAAGACCTAGCGCATCTTTGGGAGCAAAAATTAATATAAGACACTGTCTTATTTTCGGGGAAACAGGGTAATAGATCGCATCTTCTCTCACACCTAATTTTTAATTGTACACTGGAAGAGGAAAACCAAGCTTTCCTGCTTTAACTCCCATTATGTTTCTCAACTTTGAATGAGCTAGTCATTGAACTTCTGAACCAGGTGAATAAACTGAAATGAAAAAAATATTCTCTGCACTTTCAGAAGAGGCTGTTGTTGTCAAAAGCTTGTTTAGCACTTAAACATTGGTTATAGGTGCTTGGCCAGTGATTTCACCAGTTCACTGGTTTAACTTTCTTTAAAACTTCATCAGCAAACATATACTGCTTGAATATCATTTATTTTATATAATTCAAATCAGTTTTAATAAATTACAGTAAGCTTATACCTTAACATAGGTTGTCATCATTTCAACTTTAATTTTAAGTAGGTTTATTTTTAAAAGAAAAATGTATTTAATTTTTTAAAAAATCAATTTTTAATTTTTTTAAAATTCACTGAATTTTATCCACCCTGCAACACAAACATTTTCTAAAATGTTACCAAGAACCTGAAACAGGCCTTTCTCAGAGGCTTTTTATAGCCTTCCAATAAGTAGTTTAGTGTCCTAAGGGAAAGTAGATCTAATTAGTGCTTGGGGTTGTTTTGGTTTTTTATTGTTGTGTCCACACAGTAAGGGTGATCATCTGTCTATAGTAACTCATAGCTTATAGTTGTTTTAGATGGAGAGGCTGGGCTGTTCTTTCTGTCACACTCTGCAGAAGATGCTTAGTGAGAATTTGTCACACAGTCTTTCTTCATCCCCTTCCAAATGTTCTTGCTGAGCATTCACCAGCCAACACAACCTATTTAATTTGCTGACTGGGAAGGGGAAAGAGAAAGGACCACTGTCATTTAAAAAAATGTTTAACAGAACGAACCGTTTTCTATCTGTGCTACAGATAGATAGATTTAAAATTCTTTGGATTTATATTGCTAATTCTTTCATTCACTTTTACCATTTATGTCATTAGTTTACTGAAGCTTTTATCTCTGCTTGGAGAATAAAAATGAACCAGCCTGTTTCACTCTTCACTTTATGCATGGGTGCTATGCACATCAAAATGCAACAGTATCTTGGGTTTAAAACATTGCAGGGTAATTTTTTTGTTTGTTTCAAAAAATGTTTTTATTTTAATTAAAATAAACAAATTAATGGAAACATTATTACTCGTCTTAAGTTTTACAAAAAATTAATTTTACAGAAGCAAATGGTGCGCTTGATTCACTTGACAATGTCCTCTGAATTATTTCCGGTTATTACCCTGGTTATTATTAAAGGGTGGATACTGGAGAGGAGTGTTTTAGTTTTAAAACTTTTAGCTTCACAGGTTAGTGGCATATATATTCATTGTTAGGTCTGTTGCCTTTATTTCTCAAAGGTGGGATAGGGTAGACTGTTTTAGTTGTCTGTTCCAATTTAGTAGTGAGCCTCTCTTTGAAGCCACTGCATATCTTACAGAGGTGCGCCCTCCTACTCTCTTGTGTCTGAGTAGTCTGGGAGTTGTCATGCAGCTGAACACTCCTGCGGACCATCAGTTTCAGATTGGAAAGAAAAGATAACACTAGTGTGTCATGTGAACTGGCTGGCTACTGACTTGTCATTTGTTTAAAGCTGAAACATGGTCAGGCTATGCTGAACCATAATGACAATGTCTGCTGGAAACTTGGTATGACCATTAGAGGATTGTCTTTTGTGTCACTGATCCAATGGGACTCCTCTACCAAGCTTTCATTCAAACTACAGGGTGGGGATCAGGGGGACTGCTTTGATAATGATAACTTTTAACTGTACAAAAGTATATAAGGATCTAGTTTTTGAGTCTGTCTGGTATAATTAAATTACAGTTATTTAGATGTTTCGTAGGTTTAGTGATTCTGTACACACATGTGCACATACATCTTTTCCTTATGGTTCATGATACAATGTCTCTCACTCGTTTCCTGCACGAAATATATATTTCTTGTAGGGTTGTCGATTAATCGCAGTTAACTCATGCGATTAACTCAAAAAAATTAATCACAATTTAAAAAATTAATCATGGTTAATTGCAGTTTTAATCTCGCTGTTAATAAATTTCAATTGGTATTCTATTGTTTAACTATTTTGGATGTTTTTCTACATTTTCATATATATTGTATTCTGTGTTATAATCAAAATCAGTGTATATTATGTTTGATTAAAAATATTTGTACTATAAAAATGATAAAAGAAATAGTATTTTTCAATTCACCTCATACAAGTACTGTAGTGCAGTCTTTGTCATGAAAGTGCAATTTACAAATGTAAATTTTTGTTGTTGTTGTTACATAACTGCACTCAAACAAAACAACGTAAAACTTCAGAGCCTACAAGTCCACTTAGTCCTACTTCTTGTTCAGCCAATCGCTAAGACAAACAAGTTTGTTTACATTTTCAGGAGATAATGCTGCCCTCTTCTTATTTACAGTGTCACTATAAAGTGAGAACAGGCATTTGCGTGGCACTTTCGTAGCTGGCATTGCCAGGTATTTATGTGCCAGATATGCTAAACATTTGTATTCCCCTTCATGCTTTAGCCACCATTCCAGAGGACATACTTCCATGCTGATGTTTAAAAAAAAAAAAAAAAATGCATAAATTTAATTTGTGACTGAACTCTTTGGGAGAGAATTGTATGTCCCCTGCTCTGTTTTACCAGCATTCTGCCACATATTTCATGCTATAGCAGTCTCGGATGATGACCCAGCACATGTTGTTCATTTTAAGAACACTTTCACTGCAGATTTCACAAAACAGAAAGAAGGTACCAATGTGAGATTTCTAAAGATAGCTACTGCACTCGACCCAAGGTTTAAGAATCTGAAGTGCCTTCCAAAATCTGAAAGGGATGAGGTGTAGAGCATGCTTTCAGAAGTCTTAAAGAGCCACACTCCAATGCGGAAACTACAGAACCCGAATCACCAAAAAAGAAAATCTGCCTTCTGCTGGTGGAATTTGACTCAGATAATGAAAATGAACGTGCGTCGGTCCACACTGCTTTGGATTATTATCGAGCAGAACCCATCATCAGTGTGGACACATGTCCTCTGGAAAGGTGGTTGAAGCATGAAGGGACATACGAATCTTTATTGCATCTGGCACATAAATATCCTGCGGCGCCAGCTACAACAGTGCCATGCCAACCCCTATTCTCACTTTCAGGTGACATGGTAAACAAGAAGCGGGCAGCATTATCTCCTGCAAATGTAAACAAACTTGTTTGTCTGAGCGATTAGCTGAACAAGAAGTAGGACTGAATGGACCTGCAGGCTCTAAAATTTTACACTGTCTTATTTTTGAATGACCTTTTTTTACATAATTCTATGTTTGTAAGTTCAAGAGATTGCACTACAGTACTTGTATTAAGTGAATTGAAAAATACTATTTCTTTGTTTTTTAAAGTGAAAATACTTGTAATCAAAAAAATTAAAGTGAGCATTGTACACTTTGTATTCTGTGTTGTAAATTAAATCAATATATTTGAAAATGTAGAAAACATCAAAAATATTTAAATGGTATTCTATTATTGTTTAACAGTGCGATTAATCATGATTAGTTTTTTTTTATTGCACAATTAATCATGATTAGGGTTGTCAAGCAATTATAAAAATTAATTTCTTGTTAGTATCACTTTCGTGAGTCTATAGATTTGGGGTGAGGGGGGAAATACCGTTAAAAAACATATTATGGATCATAAGTTTAGGTACCAATCAAAGGAAAGTGGCCTAAGTGAGTCCTAAGTAGGACAACCCTCAGACTTTATGTAGTCTTTGTTGCTTCCTCTGTGGTACCTTTATTAGTATAAGCTCTTCAGTCCAGATGTGATAATTTAAGAAGAAACTTGAGAACATTTCTCCACACATAAATGTATAGATTTATTTTGAACTTAATCACTTAAACTAACTCCCTTGGGCGCATATGAAAATCCCAGCCTCAGTTTACTAATTTCCACTCTTGTAGTGAATTCTATTCCCATCTGTTCCAGCCACTGTTTGTTTAACCTTAGACAAGTCGCTTAGAACAAAACTTTCAGTTGTAGATCCTTGGCACATCCGAAATCAGGCACAAGATGTCTCACATTGAATGCCCTTCAATCAATGCACACGACATTCACAGATTCATAAATTTTTAAGGCTACAAGGCACCGTTATGATTTCTAGTCAGACCTCCTGCCAGGGCCAGCTCCAGGGTTTTTGCCACCCCAAGCAGCCAAAAAAAAAAAAAGCCGCGATCGCGATCTGCTCTACCACCGCCACTTCAGTCTTCGGCGGCAATTCGGTGGGGAGTCCTTCTCTCAGAGAGAACCGGACGTGCCCCCCACCCCCTCCCATTGGCTGCCCCAAGCACCTGCTTACTGGGCTGGTGCCTGGAGCTGGCCCTGCCTCCCACATGACACAGGTCACAACTTCACTAAGTGATTCTTACATCAAGCCCATGTTTCTGGTGGAGCTAGAGCATCTCTCTAAAATTAGTGACTATTTTCTGAAAATGTGCTTGTTAGCTTTGAGCTTCAGTTTCCCCTACTTCACAGGATTTTGAGGCTTGCAAATTTCTTTATTATTAAACATTTAAGTGAGTACCTATAGACACAAAAAATAAAAACTACTACAGATTTCTCATTCTGTCTCCATTATGCATATTTCCATATCCATGTGAACATTAAATCTTAATATGTAAATCATCAGTTCAATCCAAGCATAAGCTATATTTGATAAAATGGCACTGTTTACATTAGTTCCAGGACTTCTGAAAAAGTAAATAGCTTTTTTTTTTTTTTTTTTTTGGTCCCTTGTTGAGTAATGATCACGTTTAAAAACCAGCTGCTTGGATTTATGCAAGTTTGAGAGAGAAAGAATGATTATTTCACAAACATGAGTGCTCTAACACTAAGTGTTGAAGATATCTATGGGCTCACACATGGAAAACTCTCTATTGGAACTGATTATTATATGTTTAAATTCTTAGGATAATCCAAAGAATTGTTCCTGTAGTCCATTAGTATTTTGTAATGGGACACCTCAGTTTAAAATATATATATATATTCCCATGGGGAAGGTAATCAAGTCCCTTTATGCTCATGAATGTCCGGAGATGTGTAAGAGGAGTGCCCTGTTGTCCACTCCATGTTATTAGATATTCATAGGTTTTGCAAATTATCTCACTTTCTAGCATTTCTAAAGATTTTAACGTATGCTTGCAGCACAAGGGGTTTGTAACCGCCTTTAATTGGGTTTATAAATATTTCCTATGTCATTTGATGAATTATTCCTCCTTTCCCTAAAGGATTCCTTCAGCATCTTTCTTATATGCAACAGATATTATGCCTCACCAACAGTGGATTGCTCCTGTCCATGATATTTTGTAACACTCATGTGTGTGTTCTTACTTTCCTTCACTCATGTGTGCAGTCATTTCCATTTAGAAAAGTACAGAATGCAACCCTGTAGCGTAATGGCAATAATACAATTCTATAATTGTAATTTAATGTTGTTGGCTTGGTTATCAAACAAGCAGACAGCTGTTTTCTTCACCAGTTGGTGTTTGAATGGTCTTAGTCTGTATTCTCAGGTGCAGCACATTACAGTAATCCCATCTGATGGTGTTAAAGGCATGAGGTCTGCATCTGGTAAAGCACACAATCTGCTTGCCAAGTCAAAGTTCCTCTGAGCCAGTGGCTCTTTGGGTTGACATGATTAAGAGACATCAGTTTCATAGCCAGCAGTACACAAGGGAGTGGTACAGCCAGCATCACATCTGACTGCTTTTGACTGTCCTAACCCAATGGATCTAATGTGTACATAGAAAAAAAAGTTTTGGCTACTTTATTACCTGGTCATCCAGAAACATCAGATAGCATATGATGTCCCTCCCAAAGTTATAAATCAGAGTATTAAAAAGTGGGTAAATTCTCTCACATGTGGGTCAGGCATTACCTCATTTATTATTTTTAAAGTCAAATAGTCAAAACAACAGAGCTTTATTTGATTGCCCTTCTGTTTCTCTACTTCCTTCTTTCTTTTTTACAGCTGCTGCCCGTTATGAAGAAGGAGAGTCTGAAGCAGAGAGCATCACTTCCTTTATGGATACTTCTAACCCTCTTTATCAGCTTTATGATACGGTTAGAAACTGCCGAAATAACCAGGGTCAGCTTATATCAGAACCCTTTTTCCATTTGCCTTCCAAGAAAAAATATCCAGATTATTATCAGCAAATCAAAATGCCTGTTTCATTGAAGCAAATCAGGTAAGAAAATATGGAGTATAAACTATATTTGCTGGGCTTGAGCACATTGAAGAGCTTCTTTCATTTCTGGCCTATTATACCATGAACTAATTCTTGTTTTATATTTAGATAGATAGATAGATCTTGGTAAGCAGATCCGTACGGTTACTATATGTTACGTAGATTAGTTCTGCAACTGCTGTCATCGATTAAGTAGTTCAAAGAATTCCGTGTATTTTGCCTTTCAAATTGATCTATATCCACCTTCTGACCTTCCTTTGTAGATGCCTTCTGCTTGTGTTTTTTCATTTGTTTTAATTGACATTAAGGTGTAGGACTCAGAATCCTGAAGGTTGAGATATCTTTTTACCAAAGAGGTACAGAATGGCTAGTTATATAACAAGCTTCCACACAACACCCATATTGTTGTTTGTCCTGGACCTCGTTAGACACTTGTATAGGAGCAAGAAGATGGTTTTATCTCTGGTCATTCTGTCTTTGTCCCTCTGCTTAGACAACCACCAAGGTGTAAATTGTTACATTCTTTGGTGTAATAATACATAATGACTTCAAAGGAGTTACTTTGCTTGTAATTTATTGTAACTGAGATCTCAATCTGGCCCATGGTTCTTTTTGCTGCACAATATCTTCATTTTTTCATATTTTATATATATACACACACACACATAATACTGTTGCAACAATTACATTGCTTATGGAAGTAATTAATGCACCTTGGTGCTGTGTAAATATTATTTTTTTTATTCAAACCGGAGAGAAGGGCCTGAAATTCATGTACGCTGTATATATCAAAAGTGAATTTTCATATTAGCTTTATCTTGTTCACTGACAGATGAAATGTAGTATTTATCTGTCTCTTGCACCTTGGTTAAATCTTGGATTATATTCAATCAACACTTAAATTACCATGTAATCTTTGCATATTTGTATGCACAAAAATTCTTCCAAAGAAGAATGTGCATACTTAAATGCGTGTGAGTTTAACTATATAAAGACTTGCAGAGTTAAGCACTGGAATAAATTGCCTAGGGAGGTTGTGGAATCTCTGTCATTAGAGATTTTTAAGACCAGGCTAGACAAACACCTGTCAGTGATAGGACTGAGTATTACGTAGACTGTCATGAGTGCAGAGGACTGGACCAGAAGACCTCTTCAGGTCTGTAACACGAGCAGACTCACCCCTGCGGCGCCTCCTGCTGGTCTCTCAGGGAATTAGCTCGACCCAGCCTCCGGAGCGCCCTCTGCAGGCTGGTGATCTGCCTTGCTCTCTACTTCTGGGCCCCCGTGTCCCTTCCAGGACCCCGGTGCCCCTTGCTCTGGGTGCTGCCCCCTGGCAGTACCCACACTCTAGGTCTCCCCTCCCAGGGGAACCCCCATCCACTAACCCCACCTTGCCTCAGTGTCAGGCTACTGCCAGTCACCATCTAGCCCCACTCCCTGGGGCAGGCTGCAGTATCAGCCTTCTCATCACAGACAAGGTTGGGTTTGGGCCTGCTGCCTTGGCCTATCTCTGGGCTGCCCTCTGCAACCCCCAGTACCTCCTGGCCTAACACTAGGCTGCAGCCTGGGGCTTTCCAGGCTAGAGCTCCCCAGGCTTTCCCCAGCCCTGCTCCACCCAGGTACTCTGCTCTAGTTCCCTGCAGCCAGGCCCTTCTCTCTCTGCACTCAGAGAGAGAGTCCTGAGCTTCTGGCTGCCCTGGCCTTTATAGGGCCAGCTGAGTCTGGTTGGGGCGTGGCCCCAGCTGCTACCACTTCCCCCAATCAGCTCAGCCTAAAGCTGCTTTCTCCAGCCACAGCCCCCTCTGGACTGGAGCGGGGTTACTACCCCGCTACAAGGTCCCTTCCAGTCCTACAATCCTATAGGGAAAATAAAGCAGATTGGGTCCTAACAATACTTTTTTACACCTTCAAAGTTCTCTGTATTTGTTAATTAATTTTTTGAGGTACTTATGTAAGTAGTATCTCTTCAATTCCACAGATAGGGGAAAAGGAGACAGAAGGGTTAAATGCCACAGAAGAAAGAAGTCAGTGGCAAGCAAAGTGTGGTACTCCTGGCTCCCAGCTCAGTCAGCTAGACCAGTGACTCTCAACCTTTTCAGACTACTGTACCCCTTTCAGGAGTCTAATTAGAGATGCCTACCACTAAGTTTCATCTCACTTAAAAACTACTTACTTACAAAATCAGACATAAAAATACAAAAGTGTCACAGCACATTACTACTGAAAAATTGTTTACTTTCTCATTTTTACCATATAATTATTAAACAATTGGGATATAAATATTGTACTTACATTTCAGTGTATAGTATATAGAACAGTATAAACAAGTAATTGTCTGTATGAAATTTTAGTTTGTAGTGACTTTGCTAGTGCTTTTTATGTAGCCTGTTGTAAAGCTAGGTAAAAGTCTAGATGAGTTGATGTACTCCCTGGAAGACCTCTACATACCCCCAGCGGTACGCGTACCCCTGGTTAAGAAGCTCTGAGCTAGACATATTGCCAGAGAGGTCCCAGAGGGTCCATGAAGCTTGTGGCCATGCTCACTCATTCTCCCTTCTCCATCCCCAGGTCCCCAAATTTTGGGGGGCATTATAAATGTTAAGGCTAATTTCAAGTTCTCTCTGAAATGAAAAAAAAACCTGTAGCCTTGAAAGCATAAAGCTGATTACTAGTGGAGAGAATTGGTCCTTGTGAGTGTCCATTTAAAAGAAACAGTTGTTTACATTTTACCCAACCCAGTCACTCCCGACGATGGTCTTATAAGCCTGTGAAACGGTCTTCTGAGCTTAGAGTGGATTCATGACCATGTTTGGATGTGGGAAATAGTGTTACTTGTGGTGCTGCTGATGGCATTAGTCCTCTGACAGCAAGTTCCCTCCCAGCTAGATGCCGGCAACAGAACTGGCTCTTCTGTTGAGCTGTCGTAGCATCTGGAAAAAGAGTCCTGGCACAGTATATTGAGAGAGATGGTATTGTCTAGTGGACTTGAGGACAGACTGAGCAGAGAACAAGGCAGAAAGAAAGGTGGGAGCAAAGCAAACAGAACAGAAGAAGGATGGGAGGAGTAGAAGAGAGTGTAGTTTGGAAGAGAGCAAGTATGACTAACAGAGAATAAAGCGAGTATGAAAGAGAAAGAATAAGTGTAACGGGATGCATCTTATCTGAGAGAGTACAGAAGAAAGAAACAGTAGATAGTATGGAGTTGATTGTGTTAGGCATAGAAGGAAAGAAAGGGGATAAATAGGGGCTGGAAGAAAGGGAATCAGAAAAAACACAAATTTATATTTGCTGTGATAAAATAGCTAACTCATACTCATTTTTATTGAATATATCTGGCAGACATTGGTTTCTGTAAATTTGGTAAAGGCCGCTGGGGTAGTTATTCTGAGAATTTAAGTTAATATTGCTGGCTACTCTGGATTCTATAGTTAAATAATTGGAGGAACAGACAGGAAATAGTTTAAAAATCACCATAATATGAACACAGTCACCTGGGAAATGGGGCATACTAGGACTTCAGTTTACTTTAAATAATTGTCCTTTGAATAAAATTTTAAAATGCTGGCAACTATGAAACCGAAGAGAAGCGGATGAGTTCATTTTCCACAACAAAAAAAAAGCTGAAAGTTTGTGAGAATCTTCTAGCCACTACCACTTTTTAATGTATTAAATTGGGAGATGGGGAAGAGGGAGTTGCACATGCCCTAAGAATAATCATGCTGCCTCCTCCCTTTCCCCACCTCCCAAAAATCATAAAGCAAATCCTGTGCAGGGTTGTGATAAATCGTGGACAGGAGGCAGTTAAGTCGAAAAATCTGTCTGGCTACCACAAAATGTTATGGCCGAGTTGTAGCATGCTCCTAAATTAAGAATACTTGAAAAATAAACTAATCCACAAAACCCTACCACCACCACCGTAAGCAGATATCCCAATTCCTATTTTTGTGTGAATGGATAACATCCAAACATTGTATTGCAATGCATATGTACAGGGAGAGTGTTAAGATTTTCTTGGAAGCTATTTACTCAATTTTTGTGTGATTAGAGTCTCATCCTTCAGATTTACATTAATATAGGACTGTATTTATATAATGGTATAGTAAATGTTACCAGCTGGTCAAACACATTTTGATCTGTAATTTAAAAGTGAAGTAGTTACAGCAAATAGAGGAATAAAACATGACAGTTCACGTGAATGATGAGGAAAAGGGTGGCATTTAATGGGAACTGATGTTTGAATAAAGGAATGAATGCATGATTAGATGATTATGATGGTCCCTTCTGACCTTAAAGTCTAAGAGGTGTATCTAGAGCACAGCACTTCTTTGCAGATTAGATTATAAAATTACAGAAAGAAGTTGCTTGGTGTTTAAATTTCTCAGCCTGTTACGTTTAAACTGAATGATCATTTGCTTTATAAGTTAGAACCTTCTTACAATGGGAATAAGACTGACATTCATTTTTTAGTTCAGTGTATTTAGAAGTCAAACCTTCTAGCTGTTACATTCATTTGTTTGTTCATTGTGAAAAAAAATGGACTTATGTGTGTGTTACCATTCATTTATTTTAGAAATGCAAAAAGTGGAAAAATACACCTTACTTGAATATTCATGAATACTCTGAAAGAGAAATTACAGTAGTTAGTCCTGCTTGGTTAAAATGATTTGTAAATATTCACAGTTTTTTGAGCTTTATAAAGTTTCCTTTCCTTTTAGTCAGATTACTAGCAAAGCTTTGTACACATATTTTTTGTAACATGCTATTAAGTAAAAGTTTGTATAACTTATTTTTAATACTTTAGCAAATGTTTCCAGTGCATATTCATACGTGTGTGTGTGTGTGTGTGTCATCTTTAATGTGGTATAAAAAAGAGTTTGGCATTTCAAAAACCACTTAGAATAGTTTGTTCTATTCTTTTGCTTCCTTGGTCATGTGTGTTTCCCCAGTGTTGTCTATCTTCTTCAAGAAAAAGAGACAGCATTCTTCTTCCTTGAATTCTTTCACTCAGAGGCGGAGGTCAGACACGCACGGTTCTAAATGTATGTTTTATTGAACAAGATTTTGATGTTTAATCCTTCCTTAGCTTTTTGCATTTTCCAAGGATTCTTCACATGGTATGTCTTCAGAATAAGGAAAAATAGGTAACGTGCAATTTGTTCATTAGAACGCTGTTTCCAGGACATACCTAGACAGATTGACTGTCTGTTTGAATGTGGAGCAGTTATTGTTTTGTCCTTAAATTTCACAAATGAAAGAGTGATCAGCTACTGGAAGAACTTGTGATGGATTGAGTGCTGATTCAGTTCCTTTCACATTCTAATCAGATAGAGGTCCAAAAGAAGGAAGATGTCATGCCAAGGTTAATTTGGGCTCATTAGACTTTAAAGCTGGTCCCAGATTTCAGCAGCAAACTGATCTTTCTCATTTTGTTTAAGAGGGATGGATTTTCAAATGCAGTACATGTTTCCAGTATACCCTTGGGATCTTTTGAGGTTGGATCAGAAGAGACTAAACTTGTTCTTGAGCTCATTCTTTGAAATCTTTCCATTACCAACACCATCAACCATGTACTTTAGATTTTTCTTGGGTTTTCTTTATATAAAGGTTAGCATACATAGGGTTTATTGAGTTACAGTGGTGCATTGCTGAATAGGGCTATGATTGTGGCTAGTTTAAGCCTCACTGTACAAAATAAGCAAATGAAAAGGTTCTGTTACCACCTAAAGTAGCTAAGTTGGGGTATTTAATTTTCTGCTGAAGGCATATCTCATTCTGTAGAGCTGGAAAAGTCATGATACTTAAGTTTTATTAACTTTGAATAGAATTAGATTTGCTAAAAATACTTAGGTCGGGGTGGGCAAACTATGGCTGGCCTGCGAGCTCCCGCTGGGGAGCGGGATCTGGGGCTTGCCTCACTCCGGTGCTCTAGCCGGGGCGCTCCAGCTGGGGCACTGCGTCAGGGGCCGCTCTGGCATTCCAGCCGGGGCGATGAATTGGGGGCTGCACCACGCAGCTCAGCCCTGCTCCAGTGCTCCAGCTGGGGCGCTGGGTCGGGGGCCGCACTACGCGGTATGACCCTGCTCCAGCTGGGGCACTGGGTCAGGGCCTGCACCACACGGTTCGGCCCTGCCCTAGTGCTCCAACTGGAGCCTGCTCCATGTGGCTCCCGGAAGCTGCAGCATGGACCCACTCCGGCTCCTAAGTGCTCCAATGGGAACTTCAGGGGCAGTGCCTGCCGATGGGGCTGCGCCTCGGATAGGAGCCCGAGAAGGGACATGCCACTGCTTCCAAGAACCGCTTGAGGTAAGCGCCGTTTGGAGCCTGCACACCTGAGACTCTCCCCACTCCCTAACCCCCTGCCCCAGCTCTGATCCCCCTCCCACTCTCCAAACCCCTCGATCCCAGCACAGATCACCCTCCTGTACCCCAAAACTCTCATCCTCAGCCCCACCCCAGAGCCCGCACCCCCAACCAGAATCCTCACCTCCTCCCGCACCCCAACCCCAATTTTGTGAGCATTCATGGTCTGCCATACAATTTCTATTCCCTGATGTGGCCCTCAGGCCAAAAAGTTTGCCCACCCCAACTTAGGTGAATAACCTCCTTTATCACCCATTATATGCAGACAACAAGCGCCTGATTTTTAAGAGTGCTGCTCATGTGCTTACGGTATGCCAATGCTACACATGAATGTCCACATGGCCAATTGGCACCTAGCTATCCAATCCATGTGGATGTGCTAATCAGTAATTTACTCATGCCTTAAGATTTTATGCAAATATAGTTTTGAATCTTCAACCATATTTCATGAAAATCAGAAATCCTTCATTTTGCAGTGCCTTGGAAAGGCTTGTTCTAGTTAGAATAGAAATGCCATCAGATACAAACCTCACTTGCAAAATAATTGAGGGAAACCCCTCCCCCCATCCTTTGTTTAAAAGATGGAGGATCCCTCCTCATGTGTTCTCTTCTCCTTCCCACCCTGCTTTGTAGAGCGAGGTCTCAGTTTTACCTCACATGTAGATCCCACAGGATATGCCTGATCAGTTTCTTCTTCACCCGTAAACCAGCCTTATGGTATTCTGACTTGTCAGGTAGAGATATTTGCACAGAACCTCTGTATAACAGAGGGGGCAGGTTTAGAATTTCAGATATTTTTCTGAAAGTTACATTTTCTTAATAGTCTTATCCCTGCTGTTGTCACTTCAAGATTGGACTACTGCTGTGCACTCTACATGGTCATACATCTAAAATCTATTCAGAAAACAAAGCTTGTGCAGAATGTAGAGGCCCATGTACTAACGGGTATATTTTTCCAGGAGGCACATGATGCCAGTGATCTGGGGTCTGCACTGGCTCCCTGTTAGCTTCCTGGTGAAGTTTAAGGTGTTTTAACTTATAAAGCACTAAATGGTTTGGGACCTACTGACTTGAAAGATTACTTCTCTCCCTGTACCATACAGTTAAACTGTGGTCACCATAGGTGGTCCAACTAGGATCCCCTCATTATAGAAGGCAGGATATTCATAGACTCATAGAAGATTAGGGTTGGAAGAGACCTCAGGAGGTCATCTAGTCCAACCCCATGCTCAAAGCAGGACCAACACCAATGAAATCATCCCAGCCAGGGCTTTGTCAAGCCAGGCCTTAAAAACCTCTAAGGATGGAGATTCCACCACCTCCCTAGGTAACCCATTCCAGTGTTTCACCACCCTCCTAGTGAAATAGTGTTTCCTAATATCCAACCTAGACCTCTCCCACTGCAACTTGAGACCTCTGCGCCTTGTTCTGTCATCGGCCGCCCCTGAGACAGTTGAGCTTCATCTTCTTTGGAATCCCCCCTCACTCTTCTCTTCTGCAGACTAAACAAGCCCAATTCCCTCAGCCGCTCCTCATAAGTCATGTGCCCCAGCCCCCTGATCATTTTCGTTGCCCTCCACTGGACTCTCTCCAATTTGTCCACATCCTTTCTGTAGTGGGGGGCCCAAAACTGGACGCAGTACTCCAGATGTGGCCTTACCAGTGTCAAATAGAGGGGAATAATCACTTCCCTTGATCTGCTAGCAGTGCTCCTACTAATGCAGCCCAATATGCCGTTAGCCTTCTTGGCAACAAGGGCACACTGCTGACTCATATCCAGCTTATCATCCACTGTAATCCCCAGGTTCTTTTCTGCAGAACTTCTGCTTAGCCAGTTGGTCCCCAGCATGTAGCGGTGCATGGGATTCTTCCATCCTAAGTGCAGGACTCTGCACTTGTCCTTGTTGAACCTCATCAGATTTCTTTTGGCCCTATTCTCTGTGAAAGACCTTTGCCTCTGAAGTTTAGCTTGTATTTGTTGAACGTCAGAGCACAGTGCAAAAGCCTATATATTTGATAAAGGCTTTGAGATGGATTATGGTTTGGGGGGGTGGGTGAAGAGGGATGCGGGTATGTTGTTGGCTGGTGAGCTAATTTATTGTATCATGCTGGTGGGTTAGTGTTCCTATGTGTATTTAAACTTAGAATGCATTGATAAGGGGTCTAGAACTTGTGTATGGTGTGTATTTAAAATCTAAATAAATAAGATTTTCTGAGATCTTTAGCGGGTCTCTAAAGGCTTATCTATACACAGTTCTTGTACCATTTTCAACTAAATCCATTTAGAAACAGATATGGTTACATCAGTGCATAACCTGCCCCACCCCAATATTGATATAGTTATACCAATATAAATTTACAGAAATAGGATTTACATTGATATAGTTAAATAGGTACAAAAACTGTGTTTAGACCAGCCCTTAATAAAAAGGAATAGCATAAAGAGAACTAGCACAAGGGTAATGAAGAGAAGATTGTATTGAATAAAGAAATGCAGTATTTGTGGTGTGTATGTAGATGGAATCCATCAGGAGTCTTCAGAAAGCTGAGCAAAACCTTTCTGCAACACAGCAATCAAAACACATTAACTGTAACTCCCAAACTATAGTCTAGGAAGTCAATTAGGAGTCTAGAATTTTTAAGGTGTGTATTTTCATATTCCTATCTTCCAATGTCTTAAAATTTCTCTGTCTTTGTACAAGAAGACAAATACATCAGTGTTGCACAAGAACATTCACAATGTATACACTGCTAGAATTAAAACAAACTTCAGTTAGTTGGCTCAGCAAACAATTGAGAAGCATGAGTATTGCATCCATGTACCTTATGTGCTTTCAAGGTGATGAACTTTAGCATAAATGTGTTCTTTATCCCAGCCCTAATGATTACTTCTATAGCAAATACTTCAGAATGGAGAAGGGGTAGCTTTTTTCCTTCTCCTCCCACAGCAGTAAAGATGGAGGGTACTCTTGCAAATATTTGGAAAGTTTTACTTGAAAAAGTATTTACTATTCCTGACTGTCATGAGTTTCATAATCATAGTCCCTTTAGTCCATCTCTGATTCAGATTAATTCTGTCGTACTGTCTGTCAGTGGTGTGCAAATTTGGTGGGTGGGGGGAGGCACAAAGAAACTTCAGCCTTTCACCCTTTTAAAAAACACATACAAATAAAAGTACAGTCTTATTTTCAACGATTTGGTAAGTTTCATAACTACAGCAGGTTAACATGCCCTTAACATTAATTTAGAAATTTATTAATTTTAAAACTCATTTAATGATTAATAATTGATTATTAAAAGACATAAACTGGCAACATATATAATAATAATTGAGAGCCTGGGATCCATAGAATGAGTCAGACACTCTAATGCTAAACCGAATGAATGAATGAATGAATGAATGAATAGTCTCACCTCTGCATTTCCCCTGCACCTTCCAATGTGAAAACCTAATTTCATATTACAAGTAATGCAAAAAACCCAGTTTCAGATTACAAGTAATGGAGGGGGTGACCGACAAGTTCCGTGAATGGTAAGGGGGAGCACGGATGGAAAAGCTTGCATACCACTGGTCTGCATCAGTTGTCACAGTCCTCTGAACAAAGAAATACAGGTCTGTCGCATCTTATGCTGGGGTTACGTTCCGCAGTCAGTGCATAAAGCGAAAATCGCGTATAGTCAAAATGACCCTTGAAAATCCCTTAAATCACCCATAAAGTACAGTTTTGTGTATATAACCCTGTACAGTACTATGTATTGTATACAGCAATGTACAGTATATAATAAAGACTACATATGCAAAATATAATTTTACAGTATTTTTAATAACATAACAGAGAGACAGAAGAATGAAAGAATAAAAAATGAAAACAGTACAGTACTGTAAACCTGAACAGTCACCAGTCAGCCTGGATATTCTTGCTAGTCTTGTTCTGTACACACACGAATGATTAGTCTTCCTCTTCCCCTGACAACACTATCATTGAGTCGTCAGGGCTTGATGTCGATCCAGGAGTGATGGAGAGCGAGTCGGAGACGAAGTGGTTGGCTCTGGTTCAGCTCGAGAAGTTGATTGTGTAGGCTCTGCTGCTGCTGGTTGTTTTTTCTTTAAAAACATGGTGATTGGCAACTGTCGCTGTTGTCTCTTGAGCTCCTCAAACATTTCTTGGTACGGTCTCAAATCATCCGTAATACTACGTGTGATTTTGAGGCTTCATTCCATAGAAGGATCATATTCAGAAATCAAATCATTCAAGTGTTTCGCTGCTTGGAACATTTCAGAAAATTTATGAAGATTCCAAGTTGCTGGCTCATCCTGTTCATCATCTTTGTCTTCTGTAGACGATTTTATCAGTTCCTCTAACTCTTTGTTAGTCAATGTTTCTCTATGGCCCTCAATTAATTCCTCAATTTCTTCCTTGAGGATGTCGATGAAGCCATCACCACCCACTTGCCTGGCCACATGAACAATGAGTTTCACTTCTTTGTCAATGGCACAGTTTGTCAGTGTAAACAGTACAATCTCGCTCAGCGCGGCGAGATGCACACAGTATGAGAGGCACAGGGGAACCGAATACTGTAGTGGGAACAGCAGCACTGTAGTGGGAACAGCAGATTCGCTTCTCCCATTTCACACTCACTCTGGGGCATACGCACTATTTAAACTGTTGGGTTTTTGTTTGTTTTTTTGCCAACCCTCCAGGGTTATTATAGGGGAGAACCTTATCACAGGCCTAAAGACATGCTGTTGCTGTCAAGTCCCCCCCCAAAAAATGGTTTAGTGGGAACAGCAGATTCGCATCTCACGCTGATGGAATCGCCTGCACTTTTTTTTTCCCCCCTGACCGCGTAAAGCTGAAATCACACATGTTAAATGCGCATAAGATGCAACAGACCTGTATTAACAAAAAACATTGGTCAGATGCCATCACATTCCTTGAGAGAGAAGCAGCATGTTTATTTGTGGGAACTTCTCTCCCATTGCACTCCTCAATGGACACTTGGAGTTAGTGTTCTGATGAATCTTTCATGTATAGATTCAGTTCTAACTAGTAATTTTAGATAATTAGCTTAATTGATTCCCAATTAGTTTATGGGAAAAGATGTCAAAGAACACAATAAAATTACACTTTAAAAGTGTAAATTGCATGCTTACATTTTCTCCCTTGACAATGCAAATCTGATTTACATACCATGTGTAAATCCCATCAGTCAAGCAGTAAGCAAATAAGTGTCTAGTCATTTTCACATTGGATAATCCCATGTAAATTGGGAAATTTAGAATAATATTAAAATATCCTTCTTTTTAAAAACATACATTCTTTTGCAGTTTCCCATGACACTTTCTACCCTGTGTTTCCTTGTATATGTCTAATGGTGTATTGTCCTTTTTATATTTAAATGTTCAACAAGGATGTATGTATGTACATGCATGCACACATCACATACTTGTCAATAACTTTGTTAGAGTTGAAGAATTTAATATATTTTATTATACAAGATCTATCTTAAAAAAAAAAACAAGCAAGCATACTATCTTCATCAATTTTCTAATTAGTTGGAGTAAAAGCATCCTATAGTGTCTGATGCTAGACAAATAGAAGAGGAACAAAACTTATATTTTCATGAATATGGAATATTAAATCACCAAGTACATCACATAGAAGAGAACTTGAAAAAACATCCTGTATGCTTAGTGTCTGTTGTTTAAATAAATAAATAAATAATCTTGAAGTAACATATATAGAATGTATTGTGCCAAATTCTACCCTTTTTACACCCAGGCAAATAGTTGATGTTAATGCAACTGCACAACACGCAACTCAAGACTGAATTTGGCTCATAAGTTAATTTGTACCAAAACCCCTTAGTAGTGGATTTTGATAATCTATAATGGAAACGAGTGATACCCTTGCAGTATAGATTGTGGGCAGGGTTGCAGAAAAAGAAGTCAGTCTGCTGCTTATTCATGAGTATTAAAAGTGAGCTAAAAAAGATTTAAAAGAAATTAACAAGCTATTCAATATCCTAAAGTGTTAATAGAATGTGTTGATTTAAAATGATACATTTTAAAGCAAAATGTTAGAAAATAAATTCCTGTTCCTCTTAATGTTTAGGATCTTGGTTCAGGAGTTTATTTCTCCCCCAAGAAATATATTCTGGTAGCACCAAGAGGCCTCCACCAGCTATGGGGCCAATTGTGTAGGCTCTGTACAAACATAAATGACACTCTCTACTTACAGATTAAAAGACATCACATCAGATGGATATGACAAACAAGCAGGGTGGGAATGAGGTGTGAGGGAGGTGGGATAACAAAAGTAATAGGATATGATCAATTTTTAGCCAATCATTAGCAGTACTCACAACTTGCCTGCCTGCTTAGCACAGTTGCCAACTTTCACGCGGTAAATAAGCACCCTGGCTTTCACAATAAACCCAAAATCAAGCCAATCTCATTTCAAAACAAGGCCAAAACAAGCCAATCCCTAAGAACCCCAACACTCTATGTGACTAGTTCCCCCCGGCATGCAGTCTGGGACTGTGGTGGGTCCGCTGTGCACCCCGACTCTCTCGCCCCCCTTCTACCTGCTTGCACCCCCTTATCCCTGCTTGCTGGGAGCTGATAAAAAAAAAAGCAATAAGCTACACCAAACAACAATCTAGAAGATAAAAACTAGCCAATAAACAGCTCGCAAGCCAATTAAGCCAAAAATAAGCCCAATTTCTACGTTTTTTCCCATGGGTTTGGCATGTCTGCTGCCTAGCAATTTGCAGGTATTGTGTGCTGTTTTGCGGATACCGGTTTTCTGTATACACTTTAGTTGAGGTGAGTTTTGATGGGGGACTTGATGGAAGATGAAGTTTTTGAGTGGCAATTTTTCCAACACACGAGGGGAAACAGGAGAAAGCAAAAGGTGCTTGCAAGTGAGTGCCGTCTGATTGCAATTTGTTTCCAGACATGAAATGACTTGATGGTCTCAGACCAGTTCTTAGTAGTATTTTCATAACAAACTTTACTGCAGTTAGCACTAATCTACATGCTTGTTGCTGGCAGTTTTAACAGAGGCCAAAAATTGACAGCCTGATCCAAGAAGATGTGGAGCACCACCAGTTCCCAATAATTGGAGCCATTGGCACTTAGCATTTTTCATGTGGCGCTGACTGCTTTGTAGGACCATGTTCACAATGAAAATGGGGATTGAATTATCTTTTTATACTGCAGGTGGTCCTTCCAGGCATGTTGGAGCAGTTATGGGGAAACTTGTACTTCTGCCTCACACGCTATATCTATTCTATGTACAAAAAGAGGGCTAGAGTCTCCAGAGATGTCAGTAAGGCACCTTTCCTAATGCTAAATTCACTTTAAAAAACAAAAACAAAACCCAAACCCTTTGTTTGGCATGTCCAGTTGCAATGCTGAGGTATCAAGGCACCATCAGAACACATTCCTCCACATCAGAGTTCTTCTGTTATTGACTTACTTGGAAAAAAAGCATTTGAAATAATTACTTTACAGTGATGAGCTATTGTGAAACAACATAAGTTGTCTGTCTTTTCCACAGAACCAAACTGAAGAACCATGAATATGAAACTCTAGACCACTTGGAGTGTGATCTGAACTTAATGTTTGAAAATGCCAAACGCTACAATGTTCCTAATTCCGCCATCTATAAGAGAGTACTGAAAATGCAGCAAGTTATGCAGGTATAAAGAGAAGAGTAAAACAATCAAGATAACTATATGTATGAATTTATTTTCTTTAGGTGGTAGTTCTTGGAGCTTTTAAATGTGCAGTAGTATATTTGATCATTTATTAGTGGTTCTGTATGTTCAACAATGCAGTTTTTATGGTTAAGTATCCTGAACATATTTTAATGTTCAGAAGTTCTTAATGCATCCTATGCTGGGTCATCTGTCTGTCAGGAAATAAATCTGCAAAAATAATGTGCTGAATGGGGAGTGGATCTTCTTAGTTATTTCTCTAAATTACTTTGTTTGCAAGTAGATTAGAATCAAGCTATGAACGTAAGTACAAGAATCTTTAAAATTGACAGATACAATATAGCTAAAATCTCTTTAATAAGAGGATGCTAACACACTTTGTGTATTACAACATTTAACAGAGCAGTTCAAATAGATGCTAATCTGAAATAGCATTGGCTTGAATTGATTCTTCAAAATATTTTCATGTCAATTTTTAATACAATTTTCTTTTGTGCGGACGTCTTTCATTGAATTACAGTAATTGGAAATCTTTTAATGGTGCTTTAATATTTGTGCATCCTACAGCTGTAGTTGTGTCTTTCTCAGTGAATCTGATCTGTGCAGCTGTTTAATATTCATTTATTCTGGGAACATTCAGTAACGAGTCTGACACTAGGGATTTGCTCTTTTTCAGGCAAAGAAGAAAGAGCTAGCTAGGAGAGACGACATTGAGGACGGAGACAGTATGATCTCTTCTGCCACATCTGATACTGGAAGTTCAAAAAGGAAAAGGTATACATTTTTGTTTTTCCTACAGACATCTTTTTGTTGCTGCTTTCATTTGTCATATAGAAGAACATTAAAACATAGATGTTTAAGACTTCATATATGAATTCTAAAACCATGAAACGTATCTCATTTATCAGTTATAATTAATTGTTTTATTTTTCCATACTGACATTTTCTTACTAATATGTAAATATATCGCTGTCCGGAATATTTATACTTCAGTTTCTTAAAATGTATGATGCTGACATTTTACATAATTACAGTATGTAATACTATGTGTATTTCTCACTTAAGATATAGTATTTTCAGTCCAAATAGTACTCTGTAAGTTCTTGTAATTTGTTATTACACGTTATCTGTAACTAACAATTATGTTGCTCCTCTTCCCTTGTTTTCCTCACCCATGACTCTCCTTTTTAATATTGGTTAGTAATTTCCGAATGAAAAATAAATTCATTTTAATAATATATTTTCAGTTTTCACATTTTATTGTTAATCTTAAATCCTGTTGCAAGATATGGGTTTTTGATTGGGGAAAACTCCCTGGGATAAGATTACTGGATTTTTTTTTTTTTAATCTGATCAGGACAGATCATGTATAGTTTCACCATGAAAGTTACAGTGGGCCACCTCTCCCTTCCTTCTGACCTCACATTCCCCAAGTACTCTATCAGGAATCATCATGACCAACGAGGACGTAAATAGACCAAATGTAAGAGAATAGGATGATTATGGCAGGTGGTAGAGTATTAAAATTTGTGTACATAAAACACAACAAAACAGAACACTAGACATAGTGCTCTGAAAGCATTATAAATGCCCACACTAAGATCGTAGGTTTAAAAATATCATGTTTGAAAGATAGATTCTAACCCATCCATTCTTCCTCATAACAGTGAAATTTGTTGGTGTAAACTGAGATTCAGGTCCCTCCATTGTTGCTCCAGCCTGTTACTATCAACTTTCCAGGTTCTGAGTTTGCTGTTATGCTAGGGAGAGGAACTGGAAAAAAGCAAAACCAGATCAGAGCCATCAAAACAAGAAATTCTTTTATTAGCATGATTATATAATTGTAGCAGCATCCTCCATGTTTTCTGGATTGCAGTCATCAATCAAAGATAGAAACTTCTCTGCCAAAAGACCAGTAACTGAGCCATATAGGAGGTGGTACAATTTGGTGATACTATTGGGGGAAAAGAGATCCTGAAAGGTAGCTGAGTGATCAGAGAGAGAGAGAATAAAGTGCCAAATAAAGATCAGCGAGGAACAGACCACAAAAATTGCAAGTCTATGTGACTTGTAGAATCAGTGGATACTGCTGACACAAGCAAATTAAATTGCCCTTCATGCCCTAAAATCATGTATTGCATTGGATCCTCTTATACAAGAGAATATTAAAATCCTTTAAAAAATAATCTAAGAATTAATCGAAAAGAAAACGAGTAGGGCTGTTAGAATGATGAAATACAGTAGAGTGAAGAAAGTCAATTGTTTTTGTTGCTGCGCTAAAGATATAGTTGTACAAATGAATTTTGATTTGTAAATGCAATCATTAAAACTACATCCCAGTGGATTAAAAATCGATAAAGTGAATAGAATAAACTGAAAATTCAGTTAGTGGAGGTGAAAAGCTTTGAGGAATTCCAGAGAATAGCAAATACAGTGAAGGGCCCGAGTAAAACATATCCTGACATCCTGAAGGAGGCTGATGGTGTACGCAACCTGTTAATGAGGGAATTCTTTTGAGTGTCCCTTTCAATGTGCAAATGCATGACCCAAACCTTGAGTGTGTTGCTATTTCTGCCTTGTAATTTTTTCCCCTCATTAACTTTTATCAGACCCAACATTAAAAATGGAACTGGGAAGCATGCAATCATAGAAATGTAGGGACCTCAAGAGTTTGTCTAGTCTGTGTTGACTCTGTCCATGGCTACTTAAGAGAATCTCCAACTGAATCTCCTGCCAGTGAAGAAATTTAAAATGCACTTGCTGATTTTTAATTTGTATAGCTAAGGAACCCTTTTTCTTTCTCCATCACATTGTGATTTATGTCGTATTACATCTGTTTTCTGGTTTGGGTTTTTTTAATTGCTTGTAATGGTGGTATCTGCTGTTCCCAAGTGCATCATGAAATAGCCGATTCATCTCACAAGAGTGTCCTGGCAAGCATAGATTTTTTTTTTTAAATGCATAAAATGATTTAATTGGAGAGGAACTAAATGTTGAAATGTCTGTGCTGCAGCAATCTTGGAGAATGTTCTGTGCACCACAGCCTATCGGCCTATGAAAACAATTCAGAAGCTACTTTCTATTAATTTGTAGAATTATCCTTCTTTATATTTTATCCTTGTGATACAGTATATGTTGTGAGAAATTTGGAAAGATTTTTACAAGTGGAGAAAAGTCATAAGTCCCCTTGATGCTCTGTATATAGTACATTTTGCCAGTGAACCAGTCATTTAGGGCTAAAATTTTTTAAAATTGCCTCAGTTTTTGAGTGTCCAGCTTCAGAAGCTTAGGCTTGATATTATTTTTTTTCCCCAGTGTGGTAAGTATTCACAGATCTCATTGATTTGAGTACCTCTGAAAACCGAGCTCAAGGTTTGTGAAGTTGAACACCCCAAAATTGAGGAACTCAGAATTAGGGGCCACTTTAAAAAAAAAAATTAGGTCTTACAAATGAAACTTACTTCATCTAGGCACAAGAGTTTATGAAATAAGATGATGCGTCCACCCATTCATTCTTTTTGTCTAATAGGTAAGTGCAGTCATAGAGGTTATAGGTTTGAAAATGCAGAGTCTGATTCCATAATTTGAGGATATTCAGAGTAAGGCAGCATACTTCATGTAAATAGTGATTTGTTTCATGCTGGGGAAACTTTTTTATCTCAAAGTGGAGCAAAGGAAGACGATAGGTGGTGTTTTAAAATTAGCTGGCTTGCTCACCTAGTGTTGCACTTACCTATGGTCCCAAATTCTCTGGTCCTACTATCATCATTCTGTAACTGTTTTTAAAATTGGCGTGCACACATTTCTAGCATGGTGGTGGTCTTTATACACAGGTACTATGTTTTTTTAAAAAATTGCATTCAATGTATCTTGCAGCAAAAAGAAAAAGGCTGTTCTGGTGTGGGTGAGAAAAAATAACCTTTTTTCCCCTTTTTTACCCAACAGTAAAAAGAATATAAAGAAGCAGCGAATGAAAATCTTATATAATGTTGTTCTTGAAGCTCGAGAGCCTGGCACAGGCAGAAGACTCTGTGATCTATTTATGGTTAAACCCTCCAAAAAGGACTATCCAGATTATTATAAAATCATCTTGGAGCCAATGGATTTAAAAATTATTGAGCATAACATCCGCAGTGAAAAATACTCAGGGGAGGAGGCTATGATAGAAGATATGAGGCTAATGTTCCGAAATGCAAGGCACTATAATGAGGAAGGCTCACAGGTACTGTTTAGATTATCCAGGCACAGTTACCTTCGCGCTTCATTGCAGAAGGCAAAATTGTGTTAGAATTTTGTAACAGTCAATCTCTGGTTATTCCTTCCAGTGGTTACGCTAACAGTTACAGAATAAGCATATGCACCCCATCATAGCACTTGTTCTAAACCAGGAATACTACTACTTCTGTACAGATATATTTTTGTGTTTAAATATTGCTTCTGCCTGCAGATATATGCAGACATAAACACAGCACCTTCCATTTTAAATGTACATCATTTAACTGTACAATTTATTTTTTCATCCTGTTAGCTGTGTTGGCTCCTACACTGCTAAGAAAGAGTTAGCTGTTCCATTTTCTTCTAGTGCATAATAAACAGTTGTTTACTCAGTTCCCATAACTTACACCCTGTAAACCCATTGAAGGCAATTGGATTACATAGGGGTCACTAGGGACCTAATTTAATCTTCAGAATTTTTGTTACTATGGGGTTATGTGTTGGATGTAAATAACTCAGTTTGGCTTAGATCTCAGCATGATTTTGCAGGGCTCGTAGGTGGAAATGGTATTTCAGCTACTCAAATGAACGCATTTGATAAAGAAATTGATGAGAAAAGATGAATATGCAATCCCACCATGTTATTTTTATAATCTTGTCAAAATGGAGATGCAGTCTAACTGCATAGTTTACATATGGTCATTATCTCCGTTATTAAATTAAATATTTATCTACTATGGTTAAATATATATTCTGCGAAGTGTATGCAAAAGAGAAATACAAATCCTTTAACAAAGTAATTACCTTGGATGAGTGAACAGAAAGTGACAAAGAATTAAGTGGCTTTATTATTTATGGACCAAATCTTGAAGTCCATAGTCAGTCCTTAGTCAGGTAAAGCTGAGTCAACAGCTAGCAGAAGAAACATACATTCATACTCCATTGTTGACAACATTACCGATGGCAGTGAGAAGCTGGATACTCTGGCCTTTTGTGATCGGAAAAGAAATCATTGATGCCTTAAGAAAAGTAAAACACCACTGATATCTTACTATATGAGGGCAACTAGAATGCGTGGTGACTGGAGTAATATGGAAGATATGATTAATAAGGTGCATACCAATAGATGTTGTTTCTCACTAATGCCAAACATACTCTCTATATAGCTTACAAACATATTTCTGCTTGACAACCTGAAGTCATTAATACAGCCCATTGAGCTGGACAGCATAAGCAAATTTAAGAAGCAATACTGGTCTCTTGTTCTTAATCAGATCATTGAAATGGCTAATGTGGCAAGTGATGAACATGCATCTACATTTGCAAATAATTTGATTCTGTTTGATTAGCTATATTGGCAAAGAGGCATAAAACCTTATGACTGCAAGTTGCAACCTGAACTTCACTTATTTACTTGTCCTGCAAATATATTTGCCTGATGACTACAGCAACAGCAGACTGTTAACAAACAAGATCTTTATATTCTTTCCAAGATGGCTAAACAGGATTTTGATCATAATGTAGAAATTGACAGTGATAATACTATACATTGGAAAGAATGGATGCAGTCTTTTGGGGATGCAGTCTCAAAAAAATGTGACTTATGAACAATCTAATATAGTGCCTTTTTCTGAAATATCCCAGAGTTCTTTACAAAAATTACATATAGGAAGTATTTCATCCTTCACTGAAATACGGACACATTTGGGGTGGAATGAACCAGTTGTTTTAACAACATATTGCAACACTATACAATCATTCAAGAGTGGAAGCAAAGAATATTGTGCTCAACTGAAACTAAGGAGTTAACTCTTTTGTGTTAAGAGTTTTCTTGGTATACTTTATTACATTATCATAAGGAAACAAATAATCTAAATATTGTTTTATTATTTTTCTTTCAACACTTTAATGACTAATAGGTATATAATGATGCCCATATCCTAGAGAAGATTCTTAAAGAAAAAAAGAAAGAGCTGGGACCTCTTCCTGAAGATGATGATATCGCTTCCCCTAAACTAAAGCTAAGTAAGGCAGCCTTGTGGATTCCTACTTCTTGGTAAATGTTGATATGGAATAAAATGATACAGATTAACATTAAAATGGAAAACCATATTACCATACATTCAAGGCAGGTTGCATAACTTGTGCCACTTCTGAATCCAATGTACACTAAACTGCAAAACTGAATTACATTTTCAATATCATCATAATTGCAGTGGATATTGGTATGTGTTCGTGCTGAAATTAAAATTAAGAGGTGGGGGTGGGAAAGTCAAAATGAGAGAATCTATATGAAACAATTTTTCTATACAGGCGAGGTTAGAATGAAGAAGAGAAATTCACAATAACTGGAATATACTTATTGGTATCATACCTCATTCATCTGATTGGAGATATAATAAGCATAAGCTTTGAAACATCAGAAAATGGTTCAGCAGCAGCTAAAGTGCAAACAGATTAAGGAACAGTGCCAGGCGCTAGAAGATCTGTTCTGTTTCCATAGACATCCTTTGTAACTTTGTCATTTACCTTCCTTGTGTCTCATTTTCCCATCTGTAAATTGGTGATATAACCTGTTACACAGGGGAGCTAAGGCTTAATTCATTAATGGGTGGAAAGTGCTTTGTGATCCCCAAATGAAGAGTGTGATAAAATTGCAAAGTATTGTTATCACCTTGTTAGTGTTTCATGGGAATTTTTATGTGTTAAAATTAGCATAATATAAAGGTAAGTCTCCCTATTTATCCATTTTATAGTATGTTTAAAGAAGAATACTTTAAAAAATGTAACCAAAACACACAACACACCTCTTAGAAAATGCTTACACCTACTGTTGTTATAAGTAGCACCTCTGGTTATTGTAAGGGAAAGAGATTAGAGAAAATATTTTTCTCTGATTTATTTTTTCAATGTCTTTATGCATTTGATAACACGTTGTATATAATGATTTCTGGCTATGTTCTGCCACCTTTAATCGTATACTGAATAGTATCTTATTCTGTGAGTAGTTCTGCTGATCTTAATGGGACCACTCAAAGTAAGATACTATACAACATGAGTAAGGGTGGATCAGACCCTTAGTTTCCCCTGTTGTGTATTTGGGTCTTCCACAGAGCAACAAAGAGAAGTAAAACATCTTTACGAGAAAATTATTGTAAATCCCCTTACAATGGCAGGGAAATTCAGCAGTAGGTGGTGTTCTTAGAACTATTTTCACTCCTTTTTTAAAAAAGTAACTGAGCAGATTTCAGGTTGGTGCTGTTCCTTTCATATGTGTGTGTTAAGTTCTAAACTGAGTAAATGAGCAAATTGCATAGAAGGGTATTTTTTAAAAAAGAAAAGCACACACGCCATATTGAAGCATCGTTGAGGATAAAAATGCAAAACCACCAAGAAAGTATAGATATGGAAGAATCCAAGTGCAAAGAATATGTAGTGCTATAACAATTGATCCTGTATTAACAAATAGCTAATCTGATTGGTAGCCCCATTTGAAGGCATTATTTTACATTTTACCCATAATAATTCTACCTAGTTTAGCTTAAATCTGCTGTGTGAGGGGAAAACTCACAATAAGTGGGATTCTTAGGATGTGTCACGGCAGTTGGGAGTGTGCCTCTCAACCTGGTAGGGAGACTTGTGCTAGTTCGACTTGAGCTAGTGCACTAACAATAGCTGTGTGGATGTTGCAGCACTGGCAGAGGCTCAGGCTAGGCACACCCCCAACTGCAGTGTAGACATACCCACATGTGAAAATCTCCATGAAGAAAGAATTTTAATGGCTTTGAAAAATCCACATGAAGAGAAGATTTTAATGACTACTGAACTGAGGTGAGAATTTCACACAATGCTATTGTGTTGGCTTCCCTTATAGTCTTTAACTTTAGGCTGATGTGCAGTCTTGAATGTATTGTTAGTGTTATTTTATACTTATGGAAGACAGGCTTCAAAAGTTTCAGATCCAGCACTCAATTGTTGTACTAAATTGTCCACGGTGAAAACAGAGAAAACCATCTGAGAAAAGTAATTAGTAAGAGCTGATGGAATGGAAATGAAAAAATTGTATTTGTAAGTGGCCTTGCTAATCTGGTAGGGTAATGGTGAACTAAGTTACCTGAGCCATAGAAAAGGAGTTTGTTAGGGAAGTAAATGCACAAGGTTGACTGGTTTTTGTACATTTGTTGTTGTTTTTTGTCTGTCTAGGTAGAAAAAGTGGTATTTCCCCTAAGAAATCAAAATATATGACTCCAATGCAACAGAAACTGAATGAGGTGTATGAAGCAGTGAAGAACTACACAGATAAACGAGGCAGGCGATTAAGTGCCATCTTCCTGAGGCTTCCATCTCGATCAGAACTGCCTGACTATTATGTAACCATTAAAAAGCCAGTTGACATGGAAAAAATAAGAAGTCACATGATGGCCAACAAGTACCAGGACATCGATTCCATGGTAGAAGACTTTGTAATGATGTTCAATAATGCCTGCACTTATAATGAGCCAGAGTCTCTGATTTACAAAGATGCCCTTGTCCTACATAAAGTTTTGCTTGAAACTAGAAGAGACATAGAAGGAGATGAGGATTCTCATGTCCCCAATGTAACATTGCTGATCCAGGAACTTATTCATAACCTTTTTGTGTCTGTAATGAGCCATCAGGATGATGAGGGCAGGTGTTATAGTGACTCCTTAGCTGAAATTCCTGCTGTTGATCCCAACTTCCCAAACAAACCACCTTTGACTTTTGATATTATCCGAAAGAATGTAGAAAATAATCGCTACAGGAGACTGGACTTGTTTCAAGAGCAGATGTTTGAGATGCTAGAGAGGGCAAGGAGGATGAACCGGTGAGTGAAACCATACATGTATCAAACCTTAGTCTTGTCAATTTTAATTTTGAGTCTTTATCACTGGTCAAATAATTCCCATTTTAAAAGACATATTATCTTTCCTGTTAGTGTGCTAGGGAAAAAGCAACTTGCTTAGTTGGGTGCCATCACCTTCAGTAGAATTTAAGCTTTCATTTAAAGTTTGTAGCCCGTCTTTGAAGTTAACCCTGGCAAAGCAAGGTTAAAGCAATGCAGGGCTATCTTCCAAAGTTGAGGGAAGGCAAGTTCAGAAGAGGAGCTCAGCGGGCAGCCACACAGTGGTAAAAAGGAGACCATTCAGAGGTATAGAGAAGCAAGAAATGGGTTATTTTTGGGGGGAGATGTTGTGTAGAGCAGTGGTCTCCAAAGTGGGGTGCGCAAGAGGATCCTTGGGGGTGCGCAGCAGGAGGAGGTTTGGTTTTTTTTGCTTCGGCAGTTTGGGCGGGAGTCGGAGCGGCTTTTTTTTTTTTTCTTTTTCTTTTTTGCTTTGGCAAAAATGGTGGAGCCGGCGCGGCAGGGAGTGCGTGTTCAAAATTTTTTTAATGATAGGGGTGCGCGATCAAAAAAGTTCGGAGACCGCTGGTGTAGAGACATAGACTGTCATCTAACAGTAAAGTAAATCATTTCGTTGGGCTATTGCGTTTTTAACTGAGTTAGTACATTTCTATAGAAGAAATTTTGGAGGGCTGTGCCAGAAGGTAAAAATGTATTTGACTGCAGAATCAGCCTTTTCAGCCTCTGATCAAGATTACAGCAAGTTCTGCTATATTAATTGCCTTTAGTAGATCTCCCACTTAGAGCAATCATTTCTATGCAAGGTTTCTTGAGATGTGCAAAAATATGCAGACATATAGCTTCCTGCTTTCCACTGGAGTGGGTCAAATAACATACTTGGAGATGTATGTTAAGGGCTCTTAAAAGAGGACAGTTATCAAATGTTCTCCATGTCCACTGAAGTAGGACAAGGAAAAATGGGATTAATCTGCAGCATGGGAGATTTAGGTTACATATTAGAAAAACTTTCTAACTATAAGGGTAATTAAGCTCTGAAATAGGCTTTCAAGATAGGTTGTGGAATCTCCACCATTGTAGGTTTTTAAGAATGGGTTGAACAAACACCTGTCAGAGATGATCTAGGTTTACTTGGTCCTTTCTCAGCACCGGGGGCTGAACTTGGTGACTTCTCGAGGTCCCTTCCAGCCCTACATTTCTATGATTCTGTATATAGGGAGGGTTTTCCTGCTGTAACTTTAATAGGAAAGAAGACATGTGGTGGCAATAAAATCTCTTATTTAAAAAGCAATTAAAAAGATCATCTGGCAAGACAATGGGTAATGAGTACAATTACTCTTTTCAATTAAAGAAACAGCTTTTTAGTTTCTCAGAAGTCTCTCTTTCAAAAGCAGTCAAGTCCAGTTACAAAATACCTTCATTTTTGGCTGGTTGCCTGTGATTTCTCAGAATTTCAGTTGCACTATATGAGAATGCTTATCTGACTTATATGGAAAACAGCTTTTCTTTTTTGTTGTACTTGTACTTGTTATTGGAGAGACCGGCACATTATTTCTCTCTTCAGAGTATATGCAGTTTAGTCAGAGAGCATCTTTACGGATGACCTGCAACTGGATTTTAAAAAAATTTGTCCAGATGACACATTTTAGTTTTCCTAAACCTGAGAGAGGTGAAATGGTATAGCCATATGAAGACTTGGCAGTGTAGATCTCCAACCTGTCTTTTTTGCTTCCCGCCCTCCCCCCCCTCCCATTGTGATTGATAATAACTAAAATTTAAAAAGAAAAATCAAGCTTGCTCTGAATGTTCAGTGTCAGCAAAAGCAGCATTAACCCAAATATCTGTTCTTTTAAAAACAAAATAGTATTATGATTACTCCATGCTGTTTTGATTGGAAGCTATTCTGTTGGGTAATAGAATATTGATCATTGTCCTATTTAAGAATAAGGAAACAAAACTGTACTAATCTCCCCACCTTAAAAACAGTTTGGCTGAATATACAGCAAATTATTTCATTTAAAAACAACAAACTGCTGAATGATTTTAAACACTGAACATATACAACACTAAATAGAAATACAAAATACCCATAATGCATCATTTTGTAACTTTTCCTTTTGTAAATACTCTTCAGAAGACTGGATTAGGTTGCTAGTGCTTTGAGAGATCACTTTTAAAAGTGCCCTATAAACAGGCTACAAAGGTACTCTGATAATACTGTGGTGCAGGCCACATTATAAATCCTAAATAACTTAATTATGTAGAAGTATGTTGTTTAATTACAGGTTGAAAAGTAAAGCACAGATGTTTGGTGATTTAAAAATTGGATAAACAAAAACTAATATGCATGCATTTTGTCTCTGTTTTTTTTTTTTTTACTATTAAAGTATTTTTAAAGACTACTGAGGGGAAATCTGCTTATTGCTAATAGAGCAGTATGTGCTGACTTTTCTGTCACTTTACCTCTTTGTTGAACAGAAGTTATCTGGTATACACTGAGTTTTTGTAATTTATCCTTAAATGTAACAGTTGATGAGTTTGTATTTAGAGTACTGTTTATTCCTGCATAAGATATATTGTCATGTTGTAATCTGTCTGTCATTTATTTCCATGTAGGACTGATTCAGAGATTTATGAGGATGCTGTGGAACTTCAGCAGTTCTTTATTAAAATCCGTGATGAACTCTGCAAGAATGGAGAGATTCTTCTGTCACCAGCACTCAGCTACACCACCAAGCATCTTCACAATGATGTAGAAAAAGAAAAAAAGGAAAAGCTACCCAAAGAATTCGAAGAGGATAAACTCAAAAGAGAAGAAGAGAAGAGAGGTAATTTCATTTTCCTTTCAAAACTATAAACAGTTGTCTCTTGTCATGCTTTCATTGCTGAGCCAGGCCTTCGCTGTTGCTGCTGGAGCAACTGTGTTACTGAGGAGGAACCAGCTTGCAGCAATGGGTGGGACAAGAGGGCCTTTGTAAAGGTCTTCTCTGCCACCCTCCTCCCATGCAGTCTCTGTGCTCTTCATGGCTTTAAAATAAGCTACTGGGAATGAATAAAGATATCTTCAGGCTCCCTGCCACTAAGAGGGGAGGACAACTCCCCACTCTGCCTCTTTACCTGTCCCTTCAAATAAAGAGCAGGTGGTTGTCCTTTCCCCACAGCACTAAGATCAGTAGTGATCATCTTTATTCACTCCCTGCAGATGGGCTCAGTGCTACACGAGAGCAAGAGATGGTGGCTCTCGGTATAGAGGACAGGAGAGAGGCAACAGGGGTGACCTTTCTGAAGGTCAGTGAGTTCATTTTCACTTACATGGAGGCCTCGATAAAATATATCTGAAGATCTGGGCCCAGCTCTACAGCAGCAGGAGGCAGAAGCTAGGTTGAGCATAGATCATGCTCAAACCATACCTTGGAACTAGAATCCACTGGGTATGGTGTGGCACTCCTGTGTTACTCTCGGGGAGCATGATGGAGGGACCATCTTTTTGTTCTGTGTTTGTACAGCACAGTGGGGTCTTGATCCATGACTATGTGTGGTCCTGTGCACTACTGCAATACAAATAATAAATAAGAATGTGTCAGACATTGGCTTCATTCCCAGCTCTAGCTGGTCAACAAACTTTACTAATCTACAATAGTGCTCCAACTTGCTGCTGTCTTTCTTTTTCCCTCATCCCACAGTAAGGAAGGTTTTACTTAAGTCACTAAACAAAGGTGTCGTGATTTAACTCATGGAGAGCCAGTGTATTGTAACAAGGTGCTGTTCTTAGAATCTCTCTTCTCTTCCTTAGATGGCTTTTAGTAATTTTTGTTTCCTTTTATGTTGAAATAAGAAGCTGAAAAGAGTGAAGATTCTGCTGCTGGAGCTGGTCTGTCGAGCTTACATCGGACTTACAGCCAGGATTGCAGCTTTAAGAACAGCATGTACCATGTTGGGGATTATGTCTATGTGGAACCTGCAGAAGCCAACCTGCAACCTCATATAGTCTGTATTGAGCGATTATGGGAAGATTCAGCTGGTAAGGAAAATAATGCAGTACAGCTTCTTAATATTGCTTGTTAAAACTTCCAGTTTGAGTTTTCCTTGGGTGGAGCCTTAATTATTCTGCTTATAACTGTGTGTGTGTGCGTGTGTGCGCGCGTGCGCGCGCTGGCGTGTATTTTTATTACTTCTGAAACACCTGATTTAAAGGATTTTGCATGCTGGGGAGCTTTTGGGAGTGCTAAATGTCCTGTATTTTTCACATTATAAACGTCCTATAAATAACACCCTCGCCTTCTGGTCTAGGAAGGCTAGACGTGGCTTCTTCCAGACCCCATCAGCGCTGCTTTTGGGTCAGCTAGGGAGGAACAGAAAGGTCTTGTCTAAACTAGAAAAAATATCCATTACTGATAACAGAGCCAGTGTTGAACATAGTTCATTTACAAGTGAACCACAGGACAAGCCAGCATCATTTCAGAACACATGGTTAAATTCCAAAACAGTGTTAAATATGGCTTGTCCTGAACAAACTTACAATTGAATCATAGAACCAATTCAACCAAAACCCTTGCTTTTGGCAGAATACATGACGATTGAGACTGAGAAGTTTTATGGTACTGTTAATACACTGGGCCAGTCTGCATGCAATTTATTTTCTCTGATTTTGAGTAATATCAGTGTCCATTAATGGTTTATAAGAAAACTGTGTAGTCACAGCTTGACTCTGTTAAAAGTAAGGAGATGGCAAAACAGGAAAGGAGTTATTGTTAAAAATGTACATTACAATCTGTTATCCAAAGATCTGTGGGGATGGCCCAAATTTTCAGATAGTCAGGAGTGATAGACTCACAGGCTTTTTTCCTTTCCTTGAGCATAATTTTCAAGGCCTGCACAGTCAGATTAATAGATTGCAGACTGGATTCTCCAAGGCTCCATGGCCTTAATTCTCCAAGGCTCACCTGGCTCAATGGCATTAATTTCTGTTATGTTCTTCTGAGTCAAACATCCATAGGAGAAGCGAGCCAGTGAACTTCTTACATATCCAAACCTCACTTATCTGAAACAGTTGAGAAACATTGTCCTATTTTGGATCGGCGAGGTTTGGATGTACCAAGTATTGCTATATAACTGTTTGATTATTAACACAATCTACTGTTGTCTTTACTTCCTTGTGCAATAGAAAATATATCCTGTTTTTCGCTTTTAGGGGAAAAATGGTTGTATGGCTGCTGGTTTTATCGACCAAATGAAACATTCCATCTTGCAACACGAAAATTTCTGGAGAAGGAAGTTTTTAAGAGTGATTACTATAATAAAGTTCCAGTTAGCAAAATTTTAGGCAAATGTGTGGTAATGTTTGTTAAGGTGAGAGATTAAATGGACTGATTTGTTAAACTATTTACTGATTTGTGCACTATTTTTTAAAATAAGACTCAAGGACTCTCACAGTACCTGTATGAAATAACCTTTTCCCCCATCATGTCTTACTGCTTGATACATTGTGGTGCCTTTGTAGTAGGAAAAAAATGACATAAAGTTGCATTATTTGTTTCTCAGTGTCAGTTCAGGTATAGAAATCACATTACACATGATCAAATTTGTTGATGTTTTGAGAGATAAATAGGGAAATTGCCGGTAACGTCTTAAAATTTTCCTCAAAATTTTTAGCTTTAGTTTTTAGTGGAAGGAAGGCTGGATAGCTCGGAGGAATGGTAATGGGATATAGAGTTTCATCTCTACATCACAGTTTGATTCCACCCAGGTCAGTTGTGTTAAAAGTTCTTATGATCTGAATGCTTTTTGGCCTGTGTAGAATGAATCAGCTCAGTCCAGTTCTTAGTGGATGTTTTGTTTATGTAACTAACACAATCACTATGACAATCCTTGTTGGTGTTATAATCAAAGATTAAGTGGGCATAGAACTTTCATTCCTCTCTCAACTCAATGGTGGTCTTTCCTGCTCAGAGTTCAGACATACTGGCAAGTTAATGTTGGGAAAACAATTGCGTGTAATAATAATTATATCTGTTTGGTATAAGAAGTGGTATAATGTAATTCTCCTGAGCTGTCACCCTGGTACTTTGCATGGAATTTAACACGCACATTTAAAAAAAACCAAACCCAAAGAGAGACTTCGTGAATAGATTGTATTTCTGTGCCAGAACAAAAATCAGACTGGTATATATAACCTTTGCCTACATGCATCTTTCTGGAAAATTTCATCTGAAATGATCCCTTCTCTTCACTCAACAGGAGTATTTTAAATTATGTCCCGAAAACTTTAGAGATGAGGATGTCTACGTCTGTGAGTCTCGTTACTCTGCAAAGACGAAGTCTTTTAAGAAGATTAAACTGTGGACCATGCCCATTAGCTCTGTAAGGTTTGTCCCTCGAGATGTGCCCCTGCCTGTGGTCCGTGTTGCTTCTGTGTTTGCTAATACAGACAAAGTGGAAGATGAGAAACACACTGAAACCTTAGAGGATAGTAAAGTGGGAGACAGTATCCTTAACCTTGAAAAGGTAGGCAAGATGATAATCTGGATATTGAATTGAACTGGATTTCAGATCAGAGATGATGAAAATGTGAACATTCATGTTTTAGGTTTCACATCCTTCCAAAAAGCTAAATCAGTAGAGAAATAAGAAATGACAATACATCTCACTTTAAAATGTGTAAAAAAAAAAAAAAAAATTATATATATAATTTGTGTGTGCATACTCCATATAAATAATTGAAGCCTTGATTCAAATAAATAAGTGTTAGCCCTGTTTGTGCCTTGACGATGTTAGCTACTGGCCACCTACGCTCTTAAACCTGTCATGTACATGGTATTTTTTAATGAATTTTGGAGTTCTCAAATTGACCTCCGAATACATACTGTATTCAAATGCTGGACTAATCTGCGTTACAAGCTATCGTTTCTCTCATTGTGTCTGAAATTGTTTTTTTCTTTTCTTAACCACCTTTAAAAAAATTTCATCTACTTAAGTCTGTCCTAACGCTAGACAAATCAGTGAGGCTGAAAAATCTATTTTTAACTCATCCCATTGCTGGTAGGTATTGCAGATATCCTTTATATTTAGTTTTTAGGTATCAAGTCTTCATTAAATAGAAATAGAATAGTAAGCATTACATGGTGGTATCATATGCTTCTCTGTGACATTTTATCATATGTCAAACATCGCTTATTTATAGTTGATACTTTGATGGTTTAAAATCATCTGACAGTCTGATACTTGGCATTCCTAGGGACTTTTTTCTTGCTAACATACTTAGAAAAAAGTTTTGTCTTTCATTTCTTATATTTAGATTTACAGAGTGAGCCTACTGTACATTCTCTGTGCTCAGTCACATAATTTAAAAACAAAAAAAGGAACATGCTGACCACCCCCCCCCAAATAAAAGCTAGAGATGTATGTTCTGATTTATCAAATGATAAAACAAAGGAATAATCTTATCAAGGATCAAGATCACAAGATCTGATCCTGCCATGTGTAGAGCATCCCCTATGAGCTGCCGAGTACCCTTGGCTCCTTTTGACTTGAGGATACAAAGGTTGTGATGTGAGTTTTGGATATAAGAGTGGGAATTAAATAGGACAAACAGCATGAAATTTTTAAAAATATGCATTATAGTGGTAATTGTGATATTTAAGGTATTAACAGTGAATGCCTTCACCCTCAGTAATTTGACCAAATGCCTAATTTAGTTGCCCCGACCATGTCATCATGTTTACTAAAACAAAGTGAGGAATATTGTAGTTTTGCTTTAACCATACACAATAGCTAATTAATGACTTTGATATCAATAAACCAACAAAGTGCCAATGGACCATCAAATTGATTATCTGGAAAAACAGCAACTTTTTATTAGGAATTGCAAAGCTAACCACTTTCATAGCCAGCAAGCTTGACTTTGCCTTTTAATTTTCAGATTTCAGGGCTTACATTTTTGGATGTTTGTGTGTACTTTTTAACTTATTTTCAGTAAAATTAAGATTCAATAAAACCTGTTTCCCTTTTACCTACTCCAGCACCTTTTTCCTTTTGTAATAAATTTTCCTAATCTCACCAGTTTTTTAATATATATGTTGTTGTAGGAGAAAGAAGATGTTCCAGTGGAAATGTCAAATGGAGAACCTGGTTGCCACTACTTTGAACAGCTCCGTTATAATGATATGTGGCTTAAGGTTGGGGATTGTGTCTTTATAAAATCACATGGCTTAGTGCGACCTCGGGTGGGCAGGTAGATAAATTTTCTTCTCTGTTTGTAAATTCTAGCTATAAAGTTAGCATAATTAGACAACTAAAATCCATCTGTTTTATAAAAGATTTTTATATTTTAAAAATGGAGAAAGGAGGATGAGGAACCATTTTCTTTATAAAGAGTTTGGTACACATTCTTAATAGAATACTTGAGGTGGGAGCCTACCAGCCAAAAAGTAATATGGTGGATGCGCTGATTATTTTTCTTTCACCTATCCTCAGTCACAGTATAATTATCTTAATGTACGAAAAGGTGTCAGACTACTGTCAGATTGCACAGTGCTGCTTTAAAGCCTCTTAAAATTGAGAATGGAGCTTTAAGTGACAGTAATTAAGTAGCAATAATAAATTATATAAATGAAATAAAGTGCTACTTAGCCAACATAATTACTATATTTTTCTCATTTTTAAGTGCACATAAAGTAAAGTTTTTGACTCTTTTAATGTAGTAATTTTTTAATGACAGCTTTCGTAACCATCTACTGTATGAAGTTAGCTCCTATAGGAGGGAAGTCCTTTCATTTCTTTATCAGAGGCTTGTTTTCTTTTTTAGAATTGAGAAGATGTGGGTACGGGATGGAGCTGCGTATTTCTTTGGCCCAATCTTCATACACCCAGAAGAAACTGAACATGAACCAACTAAAATGTTCTACAAGAAGGAAGTGTTTTTGAGTAACCTAGAAGAGACCTGTCCAATGACCTGCATTCTGGGTAGTTATTTACAATTTTAAATGCAATTGGCTAATTCTCTTTTCCTGTATCCTTTTTTTTTAGTCTAAGATTATAGCTGTGGGGGGGTGTATTCCCCCCTCCTTTTTTGGGGGGAACTATGTAGAGGGAAAGAATGGATAAATTACCCAAAGTTACTTTTTTAGGCTTCATACTATTCACCTTTAGGGCTTTTTGGAAGATCCTTCTCTTTGAAATTTTCCCACCATAACACAAATTATATTTATTTAAAAACAAAATACAGAGCCCCTATAACTAGGAAGCAGAAGACTATGAAGCCCACAGGGACTTCTTTATTCCAGTTTAATGTATCTGAAAAAGCAACTAGATACCATTATGATGTACTAGGACAAGGGTGGTGAATCTGAGCCTGAGAAGGAGCCAGAATTTACCAATGAGCATTGCCAAAGAGCCACAGTAATATGTCAGCAGCCCCTCATATGCTATCCCACTCCAGCCCCCGCCATCCTGCCCACCATCAGCCCTGCCAATCAGTGCCTCCCCCTTGCTCCCCTCCCCTCCGCAGCAATCAGCTGTTCTGCAGTGTGCAGGAGGCTCTGGTGGAGTGGGGGGAGGAGCGAGGGCATGGCAGGCTCGGGGGAAGGGGTAGGGGTTTTGGGGAAGGGGTGGAGTGGGGGCAGGACCTGGGGCAGGGCAGGAGGTTGAGCAGTGAGCACCCACAGCACATTGGAAAGTTAGCATCTGTAGCTCCAGCCTCAGAGTCAGCGCCTATGCAAGGAAATGTATATTAACCTCTGAAGAGCCACATGCGGCTCCGGAGCCACAGGTTGGCCACTCCTGTACTAGGAGGTAGATGGAAATGGTCCCTTGACTAAGGGATCTTTAAACTCTTAGTAATTTATTTTGACTTTTTGGATATGTTTTTGCAGTGTTTGGGATGCAATATTAAATGCAGTTGAATGATAGTGATGACATTTTTTGTGACAGTATAGGACTTACTAGATTATTTAATTGCTCATTTCTAGGCTTTCTAAATACAGTGGAACTCTGATTATCCAATCTAATTGGGACCAGGGCCAGATCGGATAACTAAAAATCCGGATAAGCCTGAGCCCTGCCGCCCATTCTCCATCTGTCCACTCCGGCTGGAGCCCCGCGGGTGGCTAGTGGTTCAGTTAATATGGAGAGCCAGATAATGGAGGCTCAAATAAATGGGGTTCTACTTCATTTGGTTCTTTTAAAACCAAAACATTTTTTACCTCAGCTATCTTCTAACCAAGTTTTTTGTTTTCAATTTCTCCTGTCTTTTTTTATTTTTGTAATGATTTCTGTTGTCTGTGTGTGAGTGCAGCGCTCCTCTGATAGATCATATGACTCTTAGTATGAGCAAAGTGCAATGAATGTGAGTGTGTTCCGTTGAGTACAGTAAAGCACCATGAATCTTCAGGATGTATGAGATGGGTGGAAAATTGAATTTCCTGGCTTTTTGTGAAATACTTCATGTTAGAGCTATGATGACAGGGTACTACTGTTCCTTACCCTTCTCTCTTACTTTTGCAGGAAAATGTGCTGTGTTATCATTCAAGGACTTCCTGTCTTGTAGACCAACAGAGATCTCTGAAAATGATGTGCTACTCTGTGAGAGCCGCTACAATGAAAGTGACAAACAGATGAAAAAATTTAAAGGGCTTAAGAGGTTTTCACTCTCTGCAAAAGTAGTGGATGATGAAATTTACTACTTTAGGTAAAATATGATTGGAAAAAAAACCATTTTTTCTATTTTTACTATTCAAAATTGCAACAGGTAAGGGAGGATCAAATCAGGCTGATCACAAATATTTAAAAATAATCTCAGCTGCTACCTTCACATTTTGCTTTCCTCCTGTCCACTGAACTCTAATTTTCACTCCAGGCTTTGGTAAAAGCTGTTATGTTCTCATGGTGTGATCTTGCCATGCAAAGATGTCAGAGCGAGGCCCAAATAGCCTCTCAATTGATGGACATTATTATCAATAAGGAATATTCATTGTTACTTTGTTTCCTAGTTTGGGTAGACAGACACACACCAGTTCTGCTTGAGCTAGCCAGCTAAAAAGAGCAATGTAGCTGGGGGTAGCCTGGGCAGCAGCTTGGGCTAGAGTCCCAAGTACATACCCAGGGGGGTTAGGCGGGTTTGTGCTCAGATAGCTAGCCCAAGCTGCCACCTGGGCTATCCCTGGGTACACTACTATTTTCAGTGCACTAGCTCAAGCAGAGCTAGCACATGTCTGAGTACAAACCCACCTGACCCCCGGGTACATACACAGGCAGCTTGCCCAGGCTGCCACCCATGCTATCCCCATCTACACAGCTACTTTTAGCACACAAGCTTGAGCAGAGCTAGCATGTGTCTGTCTACCCAAGGTGCAAAACATGCTCCCAGCTGCAGTGCAGGCATACTCTCAGAATAAGATTTACGAGTGATCTGTCATGCAGAGGATGTATTTTTTTTTTTTCTTTTTCTTTTCCTCAGAAAACCCATAGTTCCTCAGAAGGAGCCATCACCACTACTGGAGAAAAAGATTCAGCAGCTAGAAGCAAAATTTGCTGAATTGGAAGGGGGTGACGAGGATATTGAAGAGATGGCGGAAGAAGAAGGTGAAATCATTGAAGCACCTTCTATGCCTCAGCTTCAGACTCCACTGGCTAGTGAACTGGATATAATGCCATACACTCCACCACAGGTAAAGATGCCTCCTAAAAAATCTTGAATGGTATACCAGTCAGTATTCTCTATCCCACTCCCCCTCCATCCCAACCCTAACAAGAAAATAAAACAAAAGTGTAATTATATCCACTGAGGAGGTTTATATTTAATCTTAACAGCCCATGGAATAATTTTTCAGAACACTTCTACGTTCTAATTTAGTATGCATTGCTGCACTGTTGTAGCACAATTAAATAATTTTTAAGGAATACGTTCAAATGGGGAGATAATTAGAGCAAGTTTACACTATTGTGTGAATAGTGTGAAGAATTCTACAAAACTTGATGGTAGGAAGCAAGCAGAATTATGGTGGTGGGATGGGAGAAAATGTCCCTCTCCCCCTGCCCCTCCACTAAAATGGCCTAGTGGGTTTTTGCGTGTGTGTGTGTGTGTGTGTGTGTTTCTTGGTCTAGAACAGTGGTTTTCAACCTCTTTTCATTTGAAGACCCCTAAAAATTTTTGAATAGAGGTGCAGACCCCTTTAGAAATCTTAGATGTAGTCGGCGGACCTCCCTGGGTCCGTGGACGACAGGTTGAAAATCACTCGTCTAGAAAGTCCTTTTGCTCAGCTTGGAATGATATTTGTTCTCTCAATCAGAATATTCCCATGTTTCAGTTGTGAGGTCAGCATAATATATGGAAAAGTTAAAAACCAGTTAAACTGTTTTTCCCCCGTGTGCCTCATGCAATTGTATAGTTCTATAAAGTGAGCTGTGAGTTTGAGACCTGACATCTCTTTGAGGGCTGCAAGGAAGGGCAGCTGTTTAATAAATACTATTGAAGCATAGGAAATTTTGATGCTTTAACCATTTTTAAAGCTTTTGTATCTTGTGACGATTCCATTGTCTATTTGGGGTTATAATCCATTTTTCTTACAGTCCACTCCGAAGTCTGCCAAGGGCAGCACGAAGAAGGAGGGATCAAAAAGGAAGATCAACATGAGTGGGTATATCCTATTTAGCAGTGAGATGAGAGCTGTGATTAAAGCTCAGCACCCAGACTACTCATTTGGAGAGCTCAGCAGGCTTGTAGGAACTGAATGGAGAAACTTGGAAGCAACCAAGAAAGCAGAATATGAAGGTAAATGAAAACTAAAGTAACATATACTCGGTCTGCTTTTTCCTTTCTGTAGAGATGCAATAATTTTATTCAGATAAGTTTAATTATTAAAGAAGAATGTCTTGTTTGTAGCTTCATATGTGGAAAAGTTTAAATAAATGTTCATGGTAATGAACTGTAGGAGTGAAATAGAAAATATTTTAGTATAATTTAATTATATAGTGTATCATATGAACACTGTACTTTAGAAGTACAAGAGTGTGTCTCTGCCACAAAGTATTTTTGATGGAACACAGAGACATACAAAACAAGGAAACAACTCAGAAGTGGATGGGTATGGAGATAACATTGCTGGGGTGGAAGTTGGGAGGAAAACTGCTCAGGAGTTATTTGAGGAAGTGATGATTTAAAGAGGATTGGAGGAAGGCAAGCAAGAGAGCTTTGTGAACAAGGAGGGGGAGCTGTTCAAAGCATGGGAAGCAGGTAAGAAGGCATGAAACATAATGGAAAAAGAAGTCTTTTGCTTAATTAAAATTGGGCTAAAATAAAGTAGGACAAAAATAATAAAATAAAAATTCAGGATACCTAATCCGTTGCAATGCTGGGAATATAATCTTTTCAATTTTAGGATTGTCCAAGAGTTGTAACTGATTTTGTTGAAATATCCTTATTCCCTAAACGAATCCTAGAATGTTCTATAGACCAAAGAGTCCAGGCAGAAAAGTACTCCCTAAAACTTTTCTTTTCTTACCTGATATTCATCAGAGGTCTTGGAACTTTTTAATCAAACTCAAATCACAAGTGACACTCTTCAAGAGATCCCTGCCTGAGTACAGATAAACCATCATTTAAATCTCTTCTGTTGGTATTCACTATTACTGTTATATAAGTTATAAGTTTGCTTTTTCTTAAAGTGTTTTGTTGGCATGCTCATAACTCAAAAGCAGTTTTGGTTTTCAGACTAAAAATTTGCATGACATCACTTCCCCCCAGTGGATTTTCCATAGCATCTCTTTGCAGTGGTAGAGCGTAATGAGGCTCCATTTAGTCATTTGCAGGTTATCTGTCGCAAACTCCATAAAAGAAATAGTAATGCCGTTACATCATGAATGTACCATACAGTATGACATTTTTCCTATGCTGTAGTTTGTTTATACATCACCATAAGGTATGCATGGCACCTTATAGGAGAGAAATGTCAGGTCCCTTCTTATGTCCTTCCTCTCAAGAACAGTAGGATGGTTAGCATGTTTAAAAGATTCTAATTAGAGAAGCTAGATTATTTGCTTTTCCAGCAGAGTACACAACTGTAATACAGCGGTAGCAGCAATGCCCACTATAGTTATGGTTGCATAAGTAGTTCAATTTTAGTTGCCTTATTTTAATTTTTTTTTTTTTTTTTTTTTTAAGAAATTTTTATTAATTAATGGAGATCTCCTAGAATTGGAAGGGACCTTGAAAGGTCATTGAGTCCAGCCCTCTGCCTTCACTAGCAGGACCAAGTACTGATTTTGCCCCAGATCCCTAAGTGGCTCCCTCAAGGATTGAACTCACAACCGTGGGTTTAGCAGGCCAATGCTCACACCACTGAGCTATCCCTCCCTCCCACTTACAACTTACTTGTAACTAACTTACTTGCTTACAACTTTCCAAAGCTTTCAATTTAAACTTGAACTTTGCCAGACTTGGTCCCTGCCCAAAGTTAGATTTTTTTATTTTTTGCGGAGAGGGGAGTGGGGAAGCTCATGACATCTAACCTGATTTGCTTAGAGTATGTGTGGGTGGGAGAAAATATATTTCTTCCATTATGAAAACACACACAATTCATGCAAGTTCTAGTGTGGACACTGCAATGGAGGATAGAAAGATGAAATTTGGTGTGATGTTTACACCTCAGAAGTGTCTTTCAGTGTTCTCATGAAAATTGGTTTGGATTTGGCTGAGTTTGACCCATTGAAAATGAAACCTTGCACATGTGGGGTATAAGTTGTACAATTTTTAGCAATATTCAAGCACAAGTAGACTCATTGCACTTCTGCATGGCTAACTTAGCTGTACTGCAAATAATTTTGTAAATATGTACTATGAATGAGGCAAAGACTCATTGTAAGGAAAAGTGAAGCTCAAGCAGAGGGGCATCTTCCTGCCTTATAAATTGTGTTGGATAGGTCATTCCAGTGTTTCAAACCCTGGTCTGAAGGATTTGGGATTGGAGTCACTGAACTTTATAGTGAATTCCAGCTGAACTTTTCTAAGTCTGTGCACCTTTATTGCACTGCTGTGACAATGTTGTAAGTTGTAAGTTTCATCTGTTAGATCTGTGCCAGTTGTGACATGAGTAGACAGATTTTACGTAGCATTGCCCTGTACTAGGTAGGTCACAGTCCTGTTTCAAGACTCAGCATTCCAAAGTCGAAGTTACTAGCATTATGGTCAAATAGAAAATTTAACAGTAATTCAGCAGAGTGTCTAAGGGGCTTCTTCTATCTGATCATTTTTTAACTGGCCAAAACTAAAGGAGAATCTGAACAGCTGGGTCTGTCTTTTCTCCAAATTCTTTAATCACTCTGAAGAGGAGTGTTCACTTTCCTACTTTGGCATCTCCCCTTAAATGGCTTGTGTTCTCTGTTCTCAATCACATATGTGTTGCCAGTAATAAATTTAGGAGTTCCTATGCGTCGTCATCCCTTCCTGAAATGATTGATGAAAACACGGAAGGAAATGCCTAGAAGAAATGGAACTGGTCTTTCAGTGTATTTATATACTTCTAGAGGTTGCACAAACAAGTTACCCATGAAACATAGTTGTATGAAAGGCTTTTGGACTTCTGTGCTGGCAAAAGCTAGTGTTTTAGTAGCATATATCATTTAATCTCGTTGCTGAACGTCTCAGCTTCATTTGACACTTTATTGCTGTTTTTAGTAACAATTTTCATCTTTCACCAACTTCAAGAAAACTTTTAGTCCCACCATTCAGTGCTGTTAAAATCAACAGAGGTATAGGCTGCATTCATTTATTCTTTGTTGCTTCTCATTGCTTCAGTAGGATATAATATTCAGAGAAAACAAATCAGTAACTTGCATGCCCAAAAAGCACCTTGCGTGGGCATTTGGAATACCCCTTTTTTCCATGTAAAATTGTCTTCTTATCAGAGTCCTGTGCAGTCAAGCTTTTATTCTTATAGTAGCAGTGAGAAACTTGATCTAGGTACCAATCAGATTCACAATACTAAGAACACACATGCTTCTACAGAGCAGCACAATTTGAGTTAGACATCTGTAGCTAAAAAGAAAATGGCTATAAGGGAACTGTGATGGGGAAAGGGAGAAGTCAGAGGAAGAGGCAGAGGAACTATTTTGGGTCCATCCATCTGCTGCTTGTTATGTTCTAAAACACTAAGGACCTATCTACACTAGGGAAATCTTGCAAGAATTTTGCTACCACTGTTTCAACTCCATCAGTAGTATGGACATGGGGAGCCCTAATGTAGATGGGCCACTGATTCCCACTTGCATTTTAAACACTCTTATGACCTCATCTTGCTTGGGACAAGTCTAACCAACAAAGTGCTTAAAATGCCAGCAGCAACTGGTGGCACATCTACACGCGAGCTCCCAGCATTGCTACTGCTGGCTTAGCTGAGCCAGTGGTATGAAAAGTGGAAAAAGTGTTGCCCAGTTTTCCTAGTGTGGACCGGGCCTAGTGCTGGACTGCTGCTATCATGTTGGTAACACTGGTGTTATGATCAAATCTGTTCTTTGACTTTTTAAAATTAACTTTTTAATCAAATAAAACTTCACATTTTAAAAACTTGATGGAATATTTTTCATGATAGGTTCTCTAAAAGTTTTAGCTGGAGCCAAATGAAATCAAATTATATGCTGTATGAGTAGAATAATCTGTTCTATTTTATATTAGACTAAACTATGCCAGTGTTTTAATAGTCCTCTTTAATGAACAGATAATATTTTGAAATTCTGGGTTACAAAACAGAACTGAAAATCTAAAATACTTTTACAGAGCGGGCAGCTAAAGTTGCTGAGCAGCAGGAGAGAGAGCGAGCAGCACAGCAACAGCAGCAGAATTCCTCCCCCCGGGCAGGCACTCCTGTCGGGGCTCTTATGGGGGTGGTGCCGCCACCAACACCAATGGGAATGCTCAATCAGCAGTTGACACCTGTTGCAGGTAAAAAGTAGGAGCTATGACCATTTTTTCCTCATCCACTTTATCAAACCCCTTCATAACTCTGAACGCTTCTCTTGGGTCACTTTATTCCTACCGAAGAAAAAGCTCAACCTCTTCAGCCTTTCTTCATAATAAATATACTTAAACCTGAAATTATCCTGATTTTTCTCCCCATTAGCCTCTCCAGTAGTTAATATTCTTCTGAAAAAGGCTGTAAAATAGGTTCCTCCTTACTCAGTAGAGCTGCTCCCTGTTTGTATTCCATCATCTGTGTTCACTCTACTTATTCAAGGAAATGCTAACTCCTGTTAGTACTGCATAGGGAAGTGAGCTGGATTTTTTCTAGTGCATGCATCATCAATGGAAGTGTTAAGTAGGTTCCATTTGAAATCTTTTATTGTTGGTGACATGTGAGACTGAAAAATCCAGCCTGACTTTCAGATTCCAGGATGAGTTTGCAGATTTGGCAGCTAAAAAGGTTATTTTGCTTGTAAACAGAAAAGGCTTGATCTGGGATAACTGAGACAATAAATATGAAATCTCACATTGCCATTTTTACCAAGTCACTTCACAGAATAGAACTGCATTTTGAGGGCTTTTTCCACAAATCTGTACTATCTGGTGTTGTGATTAGCAGTCATATTCCAACTGAATTCAGTAGGACTATGCCAGTCCTAGGATTAGGTCCTAAGGCTGGGCAAAGCCCTAGAGAATATATTAAGGGAACCCATCCTACATTGGCAGGGGTATGTATTAGGTCTTTTCCTTCTCCAATATCTAATTCTGTCACAGATTAATTGAAAAGATCACATTAGTTTAGTCAAGTTCTAAAAATAGGACTTTGTACATACAATTAAAGTATATTTTATCTCTCCCTTACTGCATTCGAGTTGCTCCATTTGTTCTCAGTTTTGTTCTTTAGGCTGCAGCCATACTTTAAGCTGACAGCTTGAAGTTGTATTTTCTGTTATGACCTCTAAATTCCTCTCTGGTCAATAGGTTGCATGGATGTTCAATTAAATACATGTTTCTTATTTGGCTTATGATCTCCAGACTGCAAAGCATTTGTTTACACTAAATTGAATTTTTCTGTTAGTATCCCAATCCTGTTAAGAAATTCAGGTGGTTCTCTGAAATTCTCTGAATCTGATTGTTCATTTTTTATGTTCAGTTGTTATACCTTTAGCAGATTTTGCTGTCTTACATTTTGATATTCTCATCTAAATCATTTGCATATGTTCTAAACAAGAGTTCCCCACTACCACCTTTATTTTACCTTGAGAATATCTTATATAAGCAAGAAAAGCTACAAATTTCAGCCTCTCATGTCTTTATACTGACCATCAATTTAACATTTTTTCAGGGAGTCTTTTTTTTATAGCTAGTAATGCCCTTTGTGAAACCTTTACAAATGCTTTGTGACAAATCTAAGTTCTGCACATAATATTCACTGTTTACTTTATCTCTTGTGATGAGTTCTTCAAACACAAAGACCATCCTCTCATAATTCAGACTGATAGAAATGAATTTCCAAAGTGTCTTCACTATGTCATGCAAAATACTTCCAAATATTTTCCTTACAACTGATAATGGAGTCATCCACTTCCCAGTCTCCAGGAGTCTTTTTTGTTTGAAAATGTCTAAATAAATAAATTGAGATTTCACTTATTTCTTCCTCAACCTTTAAGCCAGTGATGAGGTAATAGAAAAATTAAGGACTGCATATATTCAGTTCTGTTACTTTCATCTGCATTAAATAACCCTGTGGGACTAGTTGCAGGACTTTTGTTCAGCGTCTGAGGCTGAGAAATCCTAGCACTTTCTAGGATACACATGTAGGGAACAAATCTCTAGTCACGTGTAAAATTATATATACAAGAGTTTCTGTAAATAACTGTGGCTTATATGGAAAATGGGGGAGGTACAGTTCAGAAGATGTAAACAACTATCCAAGGGGCCAAAAAAAGGGTTACCAATTAGATTTATTTTTACTAACCAAAACTGTAGTGGAAACTGCACACTGAGATATTAAAAGTGGTCACGTAAACCATGAGTTGGGCCAATCCTTAATTCAGATTTCACTACAGTATATTAAATCAATCAGCTATTGAGTAAGTATTCCATTGAAGTCATGCAGCATATGTACAAATAAACTTTTGTAATTGAAAGGAAAGTTTTTAAAAGATTCAAGTGTCTGACCTGAAGATCTTACTACAAGTTGATGTAGTAGAACTTTTTAGCTACTTTGGGACCACTTACTATATTGATATTTTTGTCTGTGATTTTAATTTTTTAAAATAAAAATGTGCATTGAAATATATTGATAAATTCATAGAGACCAGTTTAAAAATATTTGAAATCGACATCTATTACAATTTAAATGTTGAGCTAAATTTCTTGTTCGCCTAAAGAAACTTACAATGTGAGTGGGACCAAACCGTTATTTCTTGATTGTTGGCTTCACTTGAAACATGAAAAAAAGTTGATTTTTTCTCAGATCCGTCACAATGTTTTCTGAGCAAGCTGCTAGTTATTTTTCAGCTACAAATACCCTTTGCTCCTGAACACCCAGTAGTTCTATTTGAGAGTGGTCAATCAGAGCTATTGAGAGTTATCAATTGGTCTCAATCCAGATAGATTGTTCATTGTCAATGTCATGGAGACTCTGGAGGTGATTTCTCAGCATGCACTGTAGATTCTCCAATATTTTGCATTTTTAACCTTCTCTCCTGTTCTTTAGAACCTTCTCTGATCCTCAGTTGTCTTTTCATAGTATTACAAACGCCTTTCCTTAGCTCTCTGATAACATACCATGCAAAATTAACAAATTTCAAGGGACTGGAAACAGCAAGTTAAAATTCTAGGGCTTAATAAACACAATACAGACCTTTTACATGGCCTTTCTGGTTTGCTTACTGACAGTACCATACTTGGGTCTTCCTCACTCCCAAGAGATTGAGATTGTTAGCAGATGGTGCAGTATATTCTTCATTGTATCTTTTTCTTTATTATGAGGCCTAGGAAGCATCAGAGGTCAAATTCTGCCTTGATTTTTATTCACCATGTAAATCAACTGACTTCAGTGGGATTGCATGGGATGAAGGTTGATATGGCCCAGCACATCCAGAGCTATCAGATTTTTATTTCCACTTAAATACACCTCTGCCCCGAAATAATGCAGTCCTCAGGAGCCAAAAAATCTTACCGCATTATAGGTGAAACCACGTTATATTGGGGTAACGGCGGGGTAGCAGCAGCTGGGCTCTGACGGTGATTTAAATGGCCCGAGGCTCCCCACAGCAGCCAGAGCTCCGAGCCCTTTAAAGTGCCACCTGAGCCCCACTGCCTGAGCCCGTTGCCAGAGCCCCAGGGTAGCAGCAGCAGGGCTCCAATGGTGATTTAAAGAGCCCGGGGCTCCTGCCACTGTGGGGCACCCTGTGCTCTTTAAATCTCCGCCCAAGCCTTGCTGCGGGATATAACGCGGTAAAGCAGCCCCTCCCCCCCAGAGCGCTGCTTTACCGCGTTATATCTGAATTCGTGTTATATCGGGTCGCGTTATATCGGGGGTAGAGGTATAGTTGCTCAGGTTGTATAGAAGGTAATTTAAAAAAAAACACAAAAAAACACACCACTACATTGAGTTAAAGAGCATGCATTATAAATAACCTTGACAGATGAATTCTGCATGCATACCACAGAAAAATGCTTGGAGAATTTTATATATTGCAATTAGGTTTGGCCACAGAGCTATCCCACAAAGTATGGATGTGCATAAATTGATGTACTGAGTGTTGTGCTGTTAATTTGAATATGAATGGCAGAACTTTAATGCTATGTTAAAACTGTTCACATTAGAAACATTTAATTGTGGCTGAATTTATTCCTTGTGTTAATGTGTATTTGAACATTCAGCATTTTTTGCCCCATGAGAACATTACAAATACACTAAATACTAATTCATCCAAAGTATAGCATTTCATATTTATAACTTTTATTTTAATTTTTGTTCATTCTTGCAAGATACTAATTGTAGTATTGTCCTGCTGTACTAAAGGTGCTTATTTGTGGATAGTGCATGTCTTATTATTTAGATCATATTGCATGTTATTGATGCATGTTTGAAATTTGTTGTGTCCTTCAAGGCATGATAGGTGGCTATCCGCCAGTGCTGCCACCTTTGCAGGGCCCAGTTGATGGCATTGTTAGCATGAGCAGCATGCAGCCACTTCACCCTGGGGTGCCCCCACCCCACCAACTTCCGCCAGGTATGCCAGGCATCCCAGGCATCCCACCACCGGGTAAGAATGTCCACATTCACTCATTATTTCATCTTCATGTTCTCACAGTTTAACCAGTTGTTACAGAAGTTATCTGAAACTTGTTTGTTTGTAGCTTAACTGCTTGACTGTTGCCGAATGTTCCAGGTATGTCTAACTGTAATATATGTGCCATGCTGCTGAATATACCAGGTATATCCCAATTGTCCATTGAGCTTAATGGAATGTTAATAAATATTGGCAGAACAACATATATAGGGAACAGGCAACAAAAGATTTACCTGGTGAAATATGACTAGTCAAAATCATGTTATTTGGGCATGTTTATCAGTAGCTTCAAACCCTGAAAGCAGCTTAGTTCTTATCCTTGTATTTCAATAGAATGTACAATAATTTTTTACTAGATTCATAGGTGGGATTTCTTGTTGCCAGTGCCTGGTGGAAATCCTTTGCATCTGTGTGTTGTTATTTTTTTTAATTATATTCAAAGTCAGTTTAAATCCACACAACTGACTAAATATCTCTGTGTATTAGCAGTAGGTCAGATAATCAATTACATATACATATGATAAGATTAGAAATTGTTATTGTTATTTATTCACCAAATACAAAAGTTGAAGGCAGTCCTCACCCTTACTTTGCAATCTATAAAATGGCCAGTCACAGGGCTAATTATAAAATTTTATGCAATCTTACAAGTGAGTATAAAATAGTCTTTAGTGCTAGTGATTCAACAATATGTTATGTCCCAGAACTGATAAGAAGGTTCGTTTGAAGTATGTGTTGGTGAAGGGAATCAATCACAATCAAAATCTTCATTGACAAAGAACAGCATTTTCCCCCATTTGTCTTTATTTTCACATTTAAAATTTAAATTTCTGAGCAGAGCAAAAGATGAATGGTTATATTTTAGGAAAGCGGGCGAAATGCAGTGTATAGATAGGGCCGTTGTCTCATTCATGTTCTGGGACTGCTGGCCACTACCCTCTTTTATCCTCTTTACTGCTGCTCCTTTCCCCTTTTGCTCCCCACAGCATGCTCCAATGCTGCCATTTAAAATGTGGCACACATTCCGTAGTTAAGCTGTTAATCTATATCTTGTATAAGGTATCTTGTTTGCCTTTTATTTTCCATTTGCAACTACAGTAGATGTTTACCTGAAGTCCTATTAACATGGTTATGTATTTGAATGTAAGTGGTTTAAAAAAACCTCAGTCAGTATTAGATATGCAACCTGCATCCTAAAATGGTGTGCAAGATTCATATTAACTTCATAACATTAATGGGTTTAGTATTGTAGTTTGTTGATAGACTGCAAGATACAGATGCAACTCCTACTCACCAAGTCGGTAAAATTTAAGAGCAGGATGGTAGTAGTATAAAGGTTTGGTGGTGCCGCACTGTGCCAGGTTGGTGTGTACCTTTAAGAGGTCAGTTGTTCATTATCACAACTGGAGAAATAAGCATTATAGGTTCAACATTTTAGAACAGAGAAGGTAGAGATTCAAGGAAGAAATAATAGACCTTGGACTGAAGGATCCTCAGAATCTCATCTGGAACAGTGTAGAGTGAAGGAGGGGCCATTCTCAGGTGCTGGAAGAGGAGAGGTTTTTTCCATTTCCACCCCCCAAAAATCCCTAACATATCACACTATTTGCATTAGAAGAATTCTTACCTGTTACTGTATTTTTGTTACTGAAAATACATTTGAAACAGGGATGTCACAAGTTGGAAAATTAGCTCAATTTATGCTTAAGAATAAATGCCAATGAAAAATTACCGTGGCACATCTTTTAAAATCAACTTCAATCACCGATGTAGAACACTGCATGCAGATTACATCTGGTAAAAAATATGCATACATTTTCAACTTGAAAATTAATTATATTTGATTATGACAAGATGAAGCAGTGACACAAATAGAAAGAACAGCATCAAGAGCATCTTTCATTAATCTGTTCAGGCCCAGTTATCTTCATGTCATATGTCACGAACCAGATAGCTCTCAATTAGGTTTGTAAATTCATCTTTGAGTGTGACTTACCTGGTCTGTTCCCTGGTGCAGTTCATGTAGTAGGGAAAACGTGTAAAATATTTATCCAAATAATTGGAAATTCTTTATCATATGTAATTTCCAAAGTTAAAAAATAAGTGGATAACATTAATCTGTTTTACTCTTAAGACTATGTAAACTAATCTTATCACTTCAGTGTTAAGCAATGTTAAATTGCTTTTTTTATTAGAAGACTAATATAGTACAGTAGCATTTTTAAAAAAAAAAGGAATTGCATGGTTTTACTGCTGCTTGAACACATTTTATAATGTTGAATGTAGGGGAAATGTTGTATGTCACTGAATGGAACAAATCTATATTTCTTTTTCTTTTAATTATTAAACAAGGGATGGGATGATTGCTTTCAAATAAGAGATATATAGTTTGAATGGTGAGATTTAGTCAGACAATAACTGTGCAACTGGCAAAATGGAAACCAGAAAAGAATAGAATCTCTTTTAATTTTTTTTTTTTTTTTTAAGCGTGTGGGAAAGAGAGTTTTAAACTGAGCAGGCTGCATCTCAGTATCATGCCTTTTTTAAATCTAGAAACTTTATTTTAAAAGCAGTGTTGTTTCATTATGGTGAATAAAATTAATTTCAATGGTAAAGATATGATATTCAGTTAGATAATGATGCCAGATCTTTATAAAAGACAAAATGGCATTGGTCACTGAGATGAAATAAGACTAATTTTGTTTATATTTTAAAATGTAGGTGTTATAGGCCAAAGCGTTTCTTCCATGGTAGGCACTCCGGCACCAGGAGGAAGTCCCTTTGGACAGCCGGTAAGTAATTTTCATTCTTTATGAAACTTTAAAAGTCATATTCCATTATATTCTCTGAGTTAATATTGAACCAGTGTCTCCACAATGTGCTAGTGAGTGCTATGATGCAGTTTGTCTTTCAAATGAGATGTAAAATCAGGGCATTTCTGACCACTTATGGTCATTGACGATCCCATAGGCAGAGTATTTGTTTTTCTTGGCCAGATTCTAATTTGGTTAATTCAATTTTACCTAACAAAGTGCCCTCCGCAATTTAAATTAGACAGTATTCTTTTTTTCCTGTCCTAATTGATGTGAGTCACTTTTGTGCACTGTGTAATTGCTGATAACCTATATTTTTCCTATTTGTTTGTGAGAAGATTCCTTGCTCTGTTTCTAAACCATCAATAAACAGGCTGCACTTCTTTATTTCTTCAAAAACTCATAAAACCAATAGACACTATCTGGTTCTTCAACAATCAGGTCAGATTCTATTGATGATCAAATGTTCCTTCTCATTGATTAGTATAAGCCAATTGTTCATTGAGCATCCAATTCACTAGACTAATTCTAACATTTTAGAGGGGAAATGATTTTGGACTTCTAGAATTATTTTGAATCTGTGTGAGCCAGTCAGAAGGTAGTAAAGTGCATATGCAACCTGATTGGTTAACATTGTTCCAGAACTAAGTATTGTTGACCTTTTAAGGAGATAAATAATGAAAATTTACTGTCATATGGATTTTAACCAATCATGAACTAGGATTTTCTTACGTGCAATAGTGATTCTTGCGTGATGATGATTGTTGTTTATATTATGGAAGTGCTCAGGGTCCCCAAAGAGGATCAGGGCCCCATTGTGTAGTACAACTACATAAGATGATATAGTTCCTGCTCCTAAGCTTATCATCTAGTTTAAGAAAACAAATACTAGAAATTGCCTAACTCTGACAGTCCCGGTACCTGTGCACCTCATTGAAAAAACAGGGAGCCCTGTTTTGTGGAGGTTTCACCTGAAAATCTTTTTCTATTTTATACATTGAGTTGCCTGTGCCTAAGTCTCAACTGGTATTCATTCTGATGCTGAATTAAGAGACTAGCCTCTTGCACATCTTGTGGGGGACACGTGTTTATCTGAGTATTTCTTGGCATTCTTTGGAAACCATAGAAATGCCACCCTTTGATAGGTATGGGGTTAAAACAGGAAAGTCTTCACACTGCCTTTTACCTGGTTACATTTTTACATGGAGATCTGTGCAGCTGAACAAAAAAAGTGCTCACTCTCCTATCATTTGTCATTTCAGATGGGATTGCTTGGGCCACCTGGCCAGCAGGCACCGCCTCCATACCCTGGTCAAAGCCAAGCAAGTCAGCAGGTTATACAGCAGCCCACAACTCCAATGTTTGTCTCCCCTCCACCAAAGACACAGAGGCTTCTTCATTCTGAGGCCTACCTGAAATATATTGAGGGGCTTAGTGCTGAATCAAATAGTATTAGCAAGTGGGACCAGACCCTTTCAGGTAAGGCTTCTACACTAAAGTAAGACATTGGGGGGGAGGGATAGCTCAGTGGTTTGAGCATTGGCCTGCTAAACCCAGGGTTGTGAGTTCAATCCTTGAGGGGGCCACTTGGGGATCTGGGGCAAAATCAGTACTTGGTCCTGCTAGTGAAGGTAGGGGGCTGGATTTGATGACCTTTCAAGGTCCCTTCCAGTTCTAGGAGATGGGATATCTCCATTAATTTATAATTTCTAGAATACATTTTTTATTATTTTGGATCTGTATTTATACTGGTTATCACAGTCCTATCTTAGTAACCAGTTACAAAAGCAATTGTAGATTAAAAAGGATATTTGTTGACACTTTAAGAGTGCAGCAGGAAATACTCATTTGAAATAAACACAAAACTTATTTGTCCATGCTACTTCCATTAAAGTTAATGGAAGTCAGGTGACTATATTCACACTCAGCATCCTTAAAATATAGCTTGAAATTACTAGGGAAAAAAAGGTTCCTTGACTATCAGTTTATACTGTTTTGGCTCCTGTAATAACAAGATGACTGTGTCCCTTTAAGGGTGCACTATTGACTGCAGAAATATTAATTGACTGTACATTGAGGTAAAGCATGAAAGAAAATTCAGCACTGCTGTTTACGTTAAACTCAGCAAAAGCAGGCAATACAGTTTTTTGCTAATTCCAGGTGCCATTGTGAAATGCTGCAACATCTTGTTTTACAAGAGTTGAAAGAATTTCTTTGTTTAATTTACATTTTAAAAAAATATTAGATGTTGCTGCAATGCTCAAGATTACGTAAATATTTTATTTGAGATAATGTGGTGTTTGTGGAGGGTGAAGTATTAATTTAAGGCCCTGATCCTGGAAATTGGATCTGCACAGGCCTGACTTCTGCAGCCATACAAATCTTTATCATTGAAGTAAGTGTGAATCTCCCCACACAGATCTAGTGGCAGGATCTGAACCTAAAATTGCTACCAATGGATGCTTACGTTTTTAAAAGATGTTTTATTAGATCACCTAATTTTATTTTGAAGACATTCAAACCATGGTGTATACTGATTGTCAGAATTGTGGCTCTGAGAACTCGTTAAAAACCTAAAATTTAGGTTATTTTTTAATTAAACTAAAAGGATACCTGATCAGAATGTTTCTGCAATAGTAAATTAGCAGCATTTAAAGTATAGATCTCTTTGCATATTCACTGGACATTAGTGCAGGGGATGGCAATGTCATATCTTCATGCAGCTTCCAAATTGCCTGTTTTGGCTTTGTAACATAAGCAATTGCTTGATAAAGACTGAGGAGATTATTATGATTGTTGGTGTAGTTGATCTATGAATCACAGATCAAATATGAGCTAAAGATTCAGTGATTAAGGCAGTTGTTTTTGCCATCAATTCTCCAAAGGCTTTAGAATGTATAACAGTTTAATAAAAGTTTTACTATAACAAAGTTTCGGAATAAAAATATTAGCATACAAGTTTAATAAAATATTTATTCAACTAATTCCATCCCAGCAACAGAGCACAAGTGTGTCCCTCTCTGTTTCTCCAACGTTGTTATTTTACATTTTAAAATAGGTAAAGAAGGCTTGTTCAGAAACAGAAGGTATTTTAATAAAACTATGGATCATTTAATAATAAAATACATGCATGCAACCATAACAAAAATTAAGGATATAAGATGAGCATACCAAAACTCAGTAAACTAATTCCTTTATTTTAAAAGTATAAGAAAGAATACATTTAAATGTTCTGTATATTCTTGAGGAACTGGAGATGCGGGGTTGGCGGGAAAGGGAAGTTGTATAGTAAAATTGTATTCCATGTTATTCCAATATGATGGGAAATCTTGGAGGGGAGGCAGGCAAACCAGTTTAAAAAGAGGCATGAGGTAATTAGGCTGTTCCTTAATTTTTCAGCACGAAGACGTGATGTCCATCTATCCAAAGAACAAGAGAGCCGTCTTCCTTCACACTGGTTGAAAAGTAAAGGGGCCCATACCACAATGGCAGATGCCCTGTGGCGTCTTCGAGACTTGATGCTACGAGACACCCTTAATATCCGTCAAGCATACAATATAGAAAATGTTTAATCACATACATTGCTTTTTTATTTGATACCAACATATAAAGAGTTTTGTGGAACAATAGCTGTTTTAGTTAATGGCTGGGGAGAGATAACCAACAATAATTTTTATTGCATTTTGCTGTACATTGCAAGACCATTTTTATATAAGGACACTTTTAATAAGCATCTTTCACTTTGTTATATTAAGTTGACCTTATCAAATACACAAACTTTTGCATATGTTCCCTTTGTTTAAAAGGCAATTTCATATTTGATTATAAGTGTAGTCAAGGTTTCATCTTTCTTGTACTTATTACTGAGAATCTAATGCCATCAGTTTTTTGTATAAAAAAGATAAAAAAGCAAAACAAATAAGTGTTTACAAATTAGTTTGAAAAATACAATGGAATGTGAAATTAGTCATAGTTTACCTCATAGAAGAATGTGTGTACATGTGCTTGTGTGTGTTAACCACTTCCAGCAGAAATAGCAGTTGGATGTGAACTGAAAGGCTTTATGTAAATAAAGGTAAAGGGTGCGTCAACACTAGTAACAATTGGATCTGTGATTAACCACCAGCACAGCTCCACTGGTTGTAGCAACAGTGGAAGTGCTAGTGTAGAAAGGACACAGATGTGCTTACTGCTGTGTTGTCCAACTGTGTCCAATTATTTGATGGTGTCAACAATGGCCATTGAGATCCAGATCAGTAACAGAATACACGTACAAACTGAACCACAAATAAATGCATTGGAAAGGTAAAATGCTTTATCTGCCAAGACCTGCATTCAGGGTTCTGTGACATCACTTACACGTACAGCAGGGTAGGGAGCTGCATTCCTTGCATGGGTTTAGGTTCATTAATATTTGCAAGAGAAATGCAGAACTTTGACTTTATTTAGGTTTTGGAAGATAAATAAAAGAGGGGGAAAGACTGCAGCTGATTAATTTTAAAATGATTTTAAAGTCTATATATGTTCTGTTAATGATTTGGTACTGTAAGAGATTTTTGTATACTTTTTTTTTTTTTTTTTTTTTTAAGTGTTTCAGTTCACTATAATGAAAGTATTGTTGTATGGCTGGAGAGAAATTTAACACATAATTCTAGCTTTAAAATAAAATACTACAGCGTGTGTAAAATCAACACAATGTATACCAGGGTTTATAGATAGGAGGGAATAGGTTGCTTGCATTGCAACTTTTTTCTTCCTAATCACTAGGTACGTATGGTGTGTTCTATCCACATTTCAGGGCTGTGACTTCCTTCTGTTCAGAACTTGCCAGTTAAAAACAAATTAACAAACAATCTTTTTGACTGCAAAGTTGTTTATCAGAGCCAAATACTTTTATGATACTTAATTTTTGTAAATAATTTAGATATGCAGCAAACAAAAAAATTTGGGAAAGCAAAATGACTTAAAAATCTTCTACTAGGGTCATTTAATAAACACTGAAACATGTATCCGAAAGAACCAATCTGCTGATATTTTCTCATCTAACATTAGAGTGAAATATTCATCATGTGGAAATGTGTTTTAAAAAGCACTGGAATAGAAAAGTCTTCCCTGAGCACAATGTGCATATTTTCACTTTAAAATAGTCAGCATTTTGGTGCCTAGTTCAGTGACATGCTTTGTAGTGATGAGGAAAATGTGATGTGCAAGTATAAATTGTGATTGATCTTACACTATTTGTTAAATTTTTCAGTGATTACAGGAAACATTCTTTCATATTTTCTGGTAGTCATTTAAAGATCAAGGTCTTCAGACGTGATACTAATATGAAGGAAAGGGAAACAGTATGGAGAGAGAGAGAGAGAAGTGATTTGTAAATTTGAGCCCTACATGTAATACGACTATGGCACATATACTTTTTGTTTAGTTTAATGCCATTTGTAAACAACCAACTCTAAATTTAAATTTAATGTAAAACATTTTGCAAATATATTAAACCTCCAACATGTACAGTATCATTTTAATGTACATTTAAATGACCATAAGCTTTGCAGATTTTAGCAACAAAAACAGGACATTATGCTGAATCAGATAGGCAGCAAGTCCTAATTTTTGAGTATTTAGAACCATCATGAACTGTATCACTACAATCAGATTCTCTTATTGCTAGACGTTAACAAAATTACACCAAAGAGCCTGGAATTAATTTTAGTTAAGTTATTTTTTATTTATTTTTAATTTTTCTTTTGGGCACTGGATGGGACTCCCTTTGGAATCTATACATCTCAGATCTTTAATTTGTCAGAAAGGTCAGTGTTGAACAACCCCAGCATTGCCTCTTTCCCACCGTAGGGAGCCTTCACCGCTCCTCCTAGCCCAGGAGCAAGAGATTGGAACTGTAAACCAAATCCTGGGTCTCCTTCATGGCAGTGCAGAGCACTACCATGAGGCCACTGGGCTGGCCCTAATCAATTATATTAAACTTTTTATTTATTTCAAAATCATGTGTCTGTATATTGCGGGCATTTCAGTGGAGAATGCAGTAAAATTTAGGATTATTTTCTAACTCTGGTTAAAAAGACATGCCTCTTTTTGGGAGTATTTGAATCCATAATTTATATTTCACCATGATTTACTGTATTGGCATAAATGAAATTTTCATATAAAAAAAAGGTTGCATGGGAAATGGTTGGCTTCTGTGAGAGTGAAAAATAGATTAATTTAGAATCTGTATTTTAGTAAACTACTTGGAGGCCGTTAATTGTTCATCTTCTCTTCCCCAGTCCTCCCCCCTAATCCCTCCCTTTCCTTCAAGAGAAAACTTACTGTTTGTGTCAAAATTTGAAAGTTGGTGTTGGTGACTTTTCAGCATATGTTTTCGGACCTGGTTAATCCATGTTTGGTTTTTCCTTACATCTGTGTACCCAAAAAGTTAGTGATAACCAGGCTTATAAAATGTATGTACCATCAATTTGTTTGAGGCTTTTTAATTTGAATAAAAATAGTTTGCAAAGTGATTTGGATTAACCAGGTTTGATTGTCCCATGAAGACTTTTGTTAAAATTTTATTTCAAGCAGCTCTGACTGTTGCAAATCCAGATTTTATCAAGACTTTGGAGCAGGAGGTGTGTGGGGCTTTGTTTTTGTTTTGTTTTGTTTTAAGAATCAGTAGAAAGCAGCATTCAGATTGTCCTCTACACAGTAGGAAATCCCTGGGCTGTACTGCCAAGGACAGTGATGCTGAACGATACAGCTCCAATATTTAAGCCATGTTGGATATGACCTTTTGATCAGCAAGAACTAAAGAGCAGCCACCAAAAGAAGCAAACCCATGATGATTGGCATGGTAAGATTTAAACCAACCCAGGCTGCCATAGCACAAACTGGCAATAAAAAAAATAAAATAAAAATCCCATGATTCCAATGTTTGTGTGTGCATCCATACTGAGAATAAAGAGCAGGCCTCTAATTAGATCCTAGAAGTAGGCCCGATTCAGGACTGCCTCTTATATATATTTGGGAATTAAGCTAAATTAGAATACTAATGGTGAAAAAAGCACAGTCTATCTGTAAACCTGATATTCAAAGACCTTTACCTAACATTTTAAATCACAATTAAAATGAGGATGGAAATGTTTTCTAGTTTTATTTAAAAAAAATTACAGGGGCTCCTATCTAAGGATCTATGTGTCTGGCATAAATTGGAAACACAAATCATGTCAAATAGCCAGCAGGACACACAATGTGATGTTTTTAAGTAACTGAATTAACAAAAGTTAATGGTTCTCAAGAGAGGAAACATTTATTCTCAAGAAACGTAATGTCTGTCAACTTTTTAAATGGCCCTTCACAGCCAAGTGCCACAGGGGCCTCTGTACAATCCATTTGAGCAGGAAATTTCCCAAACTTCATACTGTTTCTGCTTGAAAACTCAGTTCTTATATTCCTAATACTTATTCTATTTGCCATCAAGTCTAATTTAGATCTTAATGATACAATGGACCAAACTTACTGCTGACATTAGTGGGCCCAGATGAACTGTAGAGCTGTGGCTGCTTCAACCAATGCTGAATTTGATTCACTGTCTCATTATTAAAGCAGAGCTGGTAGCACTACCTACAGTTAAGGTTGCCCAGCACTTTTGCAAGACCCTGTTTTCAGTTACTTTGTCAGACTTTTTGCTTATTGTGCATATAAGGATCATTCAAAGGGTGCAGTCACACACCAGGCTCCTTCAAGGCTTTTTCTTCAAGGTACTGGACTGCTCCCCGGAATGCATGAAAGATCAAGTGAGGGTTTCGGGACAGGTAATCAACTCTTCAAAATGGTGGTCAGCCCAGGTCAGCGTCCACTAGGGCATGCCCATGAGCCTTCTAGATCCTTTGATGCTCACAACCAGTGCCAGCCTGGAAGTCTGGTGAGCATACTTGGGGTCCCAAACAGCTCAAGGCATCTGGAACCCAGAGGAAAGGACCTACAGCATAAGCCTCCCAGAACTAAGAGCAGTCAAGCTGGTGCTGTGACGGTTCCAGTCCAGCCTAGAAGGAAACTAAGTCCTGATTCAGATCCTATAACATGACCACGGTTGCTTATGTGAACAACCTAGGGAGGAACAAGAAGCTCAGGACTACAAGCCGAAACAATGAAAATCATGCAGCGAGCAGAACAGTCTCCTCTCCTTTAAGGGTACATCTACACTACCGGGGGGAGTCGATTTAAGATACGCAAATTCAGCTACGTGAATAGCGTAGCTGAATTCGACGTATTGCAGCCGACTTACCCCGTTGTGAGGACGGCGGCAAAATCGACTTCTGCGGCTTTTTGTCGGCGGCGCTTACTACCACCTCCGCTGGTGGAGTTAGAGCGCCAATTCGGGGATCGATTGTCGCGTCCCAACGGGACGCGATAAATCGATCCCCGAGAGGTCGATTTCTACCCGCCGATTCAGGCGGGTAGTATAGACCTAGCCTAAGGCAGTCCACATAAAGGGAGACATGAATTAGAAGGCTTAGCAGGGGCAAGGTGAACAATTCTGAGTTGTGCCTGAATCAGGAAGTCTTTGAGTTAATCGTCTGATCATTCAGTTTGCCCTCAACTGACCTATTCATGAACAACATGTATGCGAAGAGACCAAAGTACTTCACTAGGGAGGTGCACCTCTGATTCATGGGGACAGATGCCCTGTTGCACAGATGGCCACATGGCCTCCTCTATGCATTTCCACCCTTCCCATTATTAGGGAAGATGGTCCAGAAAATAAAATGAGAGCAAGTGACAGCAATATTGGTAATCCCATATCGGCCAAAGAAGCCCTGTTTTTTGGACGTGATAGAGCTGAAATTAGGACTACTGCTACAGCTCCTAAAGAGACAGGACATCCTCTCACAAAGTCCTCTTCTTCAGTCATACCCAAACTAGCTGCACCTAATAGCCTTGTTATTGAAAGGGAAGCACTAAGGTTTGTCCTCCAAAGTCATCAGGACAGTTCTAGAAGAGTGGTGACCTTAAAAGCATGCCCCTCTATCTAGACCAAGTTCTGAGACTGGTGCAGGATCACGAAGCTAATCCTAGGAATCCAGGAACTCTGGCTATTTTGGATTTTTCTCTGTGAAAGCTTTGACAAAGATTTCCTCCAAACTAGTACCATTGCATCTCAGGTGTCTGCCATTAGTAGTGTGGTGTTTGCAAGATCCATGGGTTCTCTGGCAGAGAGGGGCTTTCTTAGGGCAGTCCGATTAGCCAGCCGGTGATCAGGCCTCATTCCCAAATGGGCCCTGCCACTTATACTAAGAGCCATGACAAATCACTGGTGTAAGTGTCAGCATTTTATTTGTCCATCAAGACTTGCTTTCTGATAGAATGTCATGTCCGCCAGCCGAGTATTGGAGCTGGCAGCACTTTCTGGGCAGGAGACTTACTGCGTGTTTCATTAAGACAAGGTGGTGCTCAGAACTCCGGAATTATTTATCCCAAAGGTGAACTCTTCTTTCCATGCTTCCAAAGAAGTGATTCTCTCTTCGTTTTGTCCAAAGCCACAGCACCCCATTGAGGAAAGGTGAGACAGATGTTAGAAGACTTTCAAAAGCCTTCTAACATCTATCTCAAATATACAGGGTTTATGAGGAGTTTGGGTGCCGTGTTTGTAGCCTTCCATCTGAAATGCCAAGGACTCAGAGCTTCCAAGTCCTCTATTGCTAAGTGGATTAGATCAGTGGCTCTCACCCTTTCCAGACTGCTGTACCCCTTTCAGGAGTCTTATTTGTCATGTGTCTCCCCAAGTTTCACCTCACTTAAAAACTACTTGCTTACAAAATCAGACATAAAAATACAAAAGTATCATGGCACACTGTTACTGAAAAATTACTTGCTTTCTTATTTTTACCACATAGTTATAAAATAAATCAAGTGGAGTATAAATACTATACTTACATTTCAGCATATAGTATGTAGAACAGTATAAACATGTCATTGTCTATATGAAATTTTAGTTTGTATTGATTTTGCTAGTGCTTTTTATGTAGCATGTTGTAAAACTAGGCAAATTACTAGATGAGTTGATGTACCTCCTGGAAGACCTCTGCGTACCCCCAAGGGTACACATACCCCTGTTTGAGAACCACTGGATTAGATTATGTATTGTGGAAGGATACAAGGCATCAGAAATTTCAGTTCAAGAAGGGGTCAGGACACACTCCCCACAATCTTTGGTGACATCATGTGCAAAAAGAGCTCATGAATGCACAGCAGAAATTTGTAAGGCAGCCAGCCAGCCAGCCATATAGTCAACTGCTACCATCGTTAGCAAGCATTACAAGGTGGACTTCCAGTTCTGTGCAGTGGTGACCTGAGCAGAAAGGTGCTGGAGGTGATGGCTTAGAAATTATTTTTGCCTTTGAGCAAATGTATACACGGGGAGGGGATACTGTTTTCCTTTTCTTCTGACCTTCTCTATACCCTCCCTACATCTGTTCATTGCTCAACAAGTCCCAGAGAATTGTGGGAGATGCTGGGCTGCAGAATAGAAAATTTCTTATCGATAATTTCCTTTCTGTTAGCAGTGTCTCCCACAATTCTACCCACTCAGCCTCAAGCCAAAAGGTCATCTGCTGAGTGGGATCTTTAACATGGGACTTTTTTTTTCTGTTGTGGTCCACTGAACATAGTTGGTCAATTACCTCTGAAGTATTTGTTACTAATATTATTGCAATTTTTACAGCTTTGGAATAACTCATCTGTCCACAAGTGGGAGCCAAGGGGGCATGGCCAGAGCAGCCCAGGTGTCAAGAACTATGGAAGACACTGCTAGCAAAAAGGTAATTAAGAGTAAGAAATTTTCTATCCCTGTGCTCTTTAGTGCTGGATCTCAGGCAGCATGAAGAAGGAAGCTCATTAACTTGAATGCAGACGGAACAAAACCCGGACTGGGGTGGTGGAGTGCTAGAAGGAGGAAATTGGTATAAGGAAACTGGGACTTGCTGGGCAAGATGACTGGTGTTAGAAGCCAGTCAAGGAAAAGGGTGGGGGACTAGGAGCCACTTGTGGGGAGGGGGGGGGAAGACTGAGATCAGATGAGGAGCCCATCTCTATGGGTATGTATGTGAAGAAGACAGACTGGCTGAGCGAGAAGACTGGAACTGGGAACAGGCAGAGATTGGGGATCAGACGAGGAGTCCAGAGGGAGAAGACTGAGACTGGTTGGAGAAGTCAGTGGGAGCTGTGCTTTGAACATACAGTGCTATAAAAATGCTAACTACTCTGAAAAATCAGAATGCAGAGGTCTGAAATTGGGCAACCAAAATTTATGGATACTTTTGATAATCTCTGTGTTTCAGTATCCCATTTATAAAAAGGGGATACTAATATGACCTGATCTCACATGGGAGTTATGAATATAAATTCATTAATACTTGTGAAGCACTCAGATACCATAGTGAAGACTACCATAGAAAAGTGAATTAAGAAATAAACAATTCTGTAATCAGTGTTGGGTTTGAATAGGGTGCAATTAGTATGGAATTGGGCCACATATTAAGCCATGAGAATAAACAAAATATTGAATAATTACTAATTCAGTGAGCATGCCTTCCTGTGCCCTAAATGATGCAGGGCTACGTCATGGGGAAGGGGGGGGGGAAATAGTGTACAGTAACTCCTCACTTAAAGTTGTCCCAGTTAACATTGTTTCGTTGCTGATCAATTACGGAACATGCTCGTTTAAAGTTGTGCAATGCTCCCTTCTAAGGTTGTTTGGCAGTCGCCTGCTTTGTCCACTGCTTGCAAGAAGAGCAGCCCATTGCAGCTAGCTGGTGGGGGCTTGTAACCAGCGTGGACCGGCAGTTCCCCTATCAGCTCCCCACTCCCCTAAGTTCCCTGTGCTTCGGCAGTTCAGCTGTCCCTCCCCCCACTGCCATGTACTGCTCCTGCCCTCTGCCTTGGAGCTGCTCCCAGAGACACCTGCTTGCTGTGCAAGGGGGTGGCTAATGTCAGGGTGCCCCTCCCCCCTACTCCGGCACCCCTCTCCCCTACTCCGGCACCCCGCTTACCCCTTCTCCATATAGAGCAGGGAGGGGACACAGACAGAGAGCGACAGAGATAGCTTGGGGCAGCAGCTGCTGTCTCACTTCTGAGCCACTTAAAAAGACAATGCACTTAGGAGTGGGTAGGCTTACTTAAAGGGGCAGTGTGCATCTCTCTCTTCCCCCACACACAAAGTGTGTGTCAGTGTCTCTCTGCTATGCTGTCTCCCCTCCCTCCTGTTAGTGATGCCTTGATGAGAGGCTACAATTAACAACAAAGTGTTAACCCTTGAGGGCTCAGCCAAGTGCTAGTTCATCAGGCATTCCCTGGGAAATATCCCTCCCTCTTCCACCCTCTAACTTCACCACCTCAACCAAGCTTCACAATCATCATAGCTGTGAACAGTATTAAATTGTTTGTTGTGTATATCTATATAATATATAGCTTTTTGTCTGGTGAAAAAAATTTCCCTGGACCCTAACCCCCCCGCCCCTCCCCCCACACACATTAATTCTTATGGGGAAATTGGATTCGCTTAACATCATTTCTCTTAAAGTCACATTTTTCAGGAACATAACTACAACATTAAGCAAGGAGTTACTGTAATTAAACACTATCATCATATATTTGCATGGAGAAGGGGCCAAATTTTGTACAGGTAAAATTATTGCATTTTTCTAATTAAGTTCTTGACTTTGCAAACTTAAGTTAGAAGTTAACACAAACTGCAGCACAGAAGTTTGGCTTGGCACTGCAGTTTTAATAAGCAATTTTAATTCAAAATATTGTATTACATGATAGGGTGACTTTCCTGCATTACTGAAAGGCCTTTGTCTATTGAAATTAAATGTTTTTAGTTCTGCTAGGCAGCTTTAAGACCAAAAAATTGTTTTAAACAGCTTCCTGTTGTCCTTGAGCAGTATTTTCCTTCTATAGAAGCAGATCCAGGCATCAATTAAAAGAATTCAGTATTTGATATATTTCTGTTGCATGTCCCTCCGCACTTAAGGATCTAAAACGATAACTTTTTCCAAGACCATATCTATGTATCTCACATTCATCTCCTTATCATCAAGGTGGCTGCAGTTGGTGCAACAATACTTGTATTTAGTCAGGCCTATATGGATGGATGACTCTTCAAACACACTCTAAGTGTAGCAAGAGTATTTTTCCATAAAATCTGTACTATTGTATGGGGGGAGGTAGAGCAGTATGTTGGAAAGAAAACAAATCAGACAAGAGCAGTTTCTATCAATACAAGCAACCCAACCAACTAACTATGGAAATTGCCTATGTGCCAAGATACAAGTATATTCAATGTAAAACTTAGCTACTTTTCTTCCGCTTAATCTGGTTACAGTGGGAGTTGTCTCAACATGCATAGAAAAGAAGCAGTGGTACTTTGTTTATTCAGTTAAGTTCACTTAACAGCTTTGCACAAAACATTCTTCACCCTTCGATTCAGAAAACATTACTGGAAAAGATTCTAAAGTGGGTGAAGGAAAAATACATTCTAAAAATATTTTGGAAAACCCTGTTTCATAGACCAGGCACTGAGTGCATTAGTCCAACTTGCAGAGATGTAGTCTTGTGAATGCATTTAACAGGAGTGACAATTCTCTAAACTATTATTCACAGGATTCAAGAGTTCAGGGTATTTCTGACAAAATGGTTCAGTACAAAATTCATCTTTCTTCCATCCTCTGCTCGTACTGTCTCTCCGACCGTTTCCTACGGTAAACATCATCTGCCGTGAAGACATTATTTGAGATTTTAGGAAGAGCCAATAAACAATCTTCCAAGAACAAAATCCTAAATTTGTGAAGTTTGATGCTTAGGAACTTTCAAAGCTAGTTTCCATTTATAGATGCTGACAAGAATTTAAAGAATGAGTTAGAGTCTAATCTACCCTCTTTAAAAAATAAAATCACTTCCATCTTGCCCAGAATTGCTGTTTTATCCAAGACAGAATATACATTTTTTTTTAAATTTCTATATCTGAAATATGATGTAGCCAAGGAATTGTGTACCTTCCCATGGAAACAATTTAAAAAAAAGACAGCACAACTGTTTGAGGGCAGGGCCAGATTAAGGTATAGGTCTGTGCCTAGATTCCTAGTTCCTGGAATATCACAAAGGCTTCAGAATCTCAGCATCATTTAAAATAAACTTGCCCCCCCCCCAAAAAAAAACAAAACCTACCCTGTTTCTAGACTTGATGCTTGAAAAGAAAGGATTGAAAAGCTACTCCACAGAATGAAGTGTTGACTCTGAAAAAACACTGTTCTGGGGGGCCCTGGTGATACCACACCAGCAAAGGAGTGTGAGAGAAGGGCTTTGATTGCCACTGCTCAATCACAGCTCCACTGGAGTGATGTTAGCAAACCCCCACCTCCAGGTTTATGAAGGCTGAAGTCTCCCTCCTTTGGGTGGTAGTGGTGCCTGTCTCCCCCCAGCAGACATCTTGTTTGGGTGGCACTTGCCACTTGAGAGGAAGCTGCATGGTACACAAGGCATGGCACAAGCTAGAAACCACCTGTCTATCCCCTACCCCATGCCACAGAATGCCTAAGGCCCCATGTTGCCTTAAATATGGTCCTGTCTGAACTTCTAATTCACAATAAATACCAGTGACCAGATGAGTTCCTGTAGTGGAAAACAATGATTCATGATCAGTTTTACCATGTATGCCTGTTTCACAAAAACAACCAGTTTTGAAACAAGTAAAACTGCAGAATTAAGTGAGACAGCTCTGCCTTTAGTGCAGCATCATTTAGGTATATGGCATTCCTGATACATGGAGGAAAATAAACTAATCTGCTGAAATGCAAAGGATGTTTTCTAACTAACATGCTTTGCTTCATAACCTTACCACACAGCAGTAGTGCCAGTGGAAGATTTATATGCAAAACAAACCAATCAACCCACTAAAAGCAACTAATGTGAGACATTGAACTGGGAAAAATATTAGTTTTCAGTTGTGGAAAATGATATATTTAGGTGTTTGCAAATGTAGAAAACATCAGGATATATAAAAGTATTCCTGCATGTGAAGTGTGATGGATTGTTGCATCATACCAAACAGCAACATTGAAATGTTACTTAGTTCCTCTTTCTGAAATGTCCCTATATACACAAGTTTAATATGAGGCTTCTTTATTAAAAGAAAAGACTCCCTAATTAATTGCTTCCATAGAGTTTACTTAGGTAAATAGCAGTTTGCTGAGAGGAAGCCACTTTAATGCAACTCATTAATCTTTCAGGTGTACAACAGCCAAATTAATGTTTTACCTTCATTGCACCTGGATTAAAAGTGTGACACTCAATATACTGATACTGACAAACTGTTTTGCTTGGATGGTTCTGATTCCACTGTTGACAGGGCATTAGGTAGAGTATCTTCAGCTGCTCTCAGGCTGAAACAGAACCTGCAATGGCAAGTCTTACAATACAAGCTACAGAGCAACAAATTTTCAGATTTTTAAAAATGTAATGGGTCTTTAAAGTTTAAGCATACTTTGGATGCTAATTGCTTAACAGTTTGTTACTTAAAATCTTAAATCGGATTTTTAAACCAACTCTAATGAAAGCTGCTGATAAGTAAACAAAAATAGCACTGGTGTGCTCTAGCATGCCTAGGGGAATTTAGTTCATGGGAACTGTAGTTTACAGATAAGAAAAATGAGGATGTCTGCATCCTGGAATAGTAGAATATTTTAGATAGTAGATCACCAGTAACAGCAGGCAATTTCAGGCCGACTTCACTAGAGAAAAAAAGTATTGGATCCAAGAGCGGAATATGTGCAACTTGACAATACTCTCCTGCCACTTACAAAATGTCTCTTCGCCAAGCCGGACATTGATCATAAACCACTCCATGGCTCCCCCAAGGAGAAAGAAGAAAGGAAGGAATCTGTACATGCCAAAATGCTGCCTTCCAGGCACCAGCCCCAAGAAGTATCTTATTTTTCTCCTCATCAGCATTTCAGGGATGACAAGAGGGTCTCCCGTCCACCCCCAAACAAGCTGAAAGAAAGAAGAGTTGTGGAGTCAAATAAAGCGTTTACGAGCCCAAACAACCAACCACAGGCTGTTTCTAGGGCGCCAAGGTGCACGTGGGAGAAGGGAAAGGCTGGTCACACAGTAAACAAGAGCAGCAGGGTCTTTGCCACTACACCATTCCGTCCGCCCGCCCCTCGGGAGCAGCTGAGCACGGGTGAGAGGAGGCAGTCGGCTCTCGCCTCCTGCATCTTCACAGCCGCGTTAGCTCCACGCACCCCGACTCCCATCCACGCACAATAGCCTCCAGCTTGAGCGAACAGTGCAGCGGGCGGGGGGAGCAGCAGTGCGGACTCAGCCAGTATCAAGGGGAGGGGAGGACGTGTTAACCCCGAACACACTAGTGGGGGCAGGGACGGGGGAGCTGGGGCCTCGCCGCCCCGCAGAGAACAAACCTACAGGCCGCTGTCCGAGTTCCTGCCGCGGGAGCCCCAGAGCCTCCCCCAGCCTGTGTGGTGGTCTTGAGGGCCCCAACGGTCACTCATATAACGGTCCCCAATCCGGATATGTCCCCCTCCCCCCTCGGGAAGTTTGAGTGCAGCCAATCGGGGGCGGCGTCTCGCGATCCGTACGAAGGACGACGACCTGTCTCCCGTCCCACTTCGGGCGCGGAAGGGCGAACGCGAGGAAGCCAGCGCAGCTGCGGCGGGCAGAAGAAGCGTAGCGGGCACGTGATCCAGGCGGGTGCGTTGCCGCTTGCCTGATTGGTCAGAGCGGCTGAAAATGGAAGGGCCTAAGGAGCGCGGTTGGCGGAGGGGTTGTAGCCAAGGGGCGGGGTCTGCCAGGTGACAGACAGCCCCAGCGGCTGTGTGTGGCTTCCTCTCCTGTTCTGTCAAATCGCCCTCAGTCCCTGCGGGTCTGGGGCAGGGCTGGCAGCCTTCCAGAAGTGCTGTGCGGAGTCTTCATGTATTCACTCTCATTTAAAGTGTCGTGTGCCAGTCGTACATTTTAACGTTTTTAGAAGGTCTCTTTCTCTAAGTCTATATTATATAACTAAACTATTGTTCTATGTAAAGTAAATAAGGTTTTTAAAATGTTTAAGAGGCTTCATTTAAAATTAAATTAAAATGCAGAGCCCCCTGGACTGGTGACTGGGACCCAGGCAGTGAGAGTGCCACTGAAAATCAGCTCGCGTGCCGCCTTGGGCACACGTGCCATGGGTTGCCTACCCCTGGTCTGGGGCTTATCGCCCCACCCCCTCTAGCGCAGGGGGCGCTGCTATAGGTCACCGCCTGTGGCGGGGGTGCCCCGCGCAGGGCTCGACAGGTGGGGCCAGTGACCAGGTTCTTTCTCCTTGCCTTTGGCTTTCAGGCGAGAGCCAGGATGCTGGGCCCTGGCCGGAGTGTTGGCCCCTTGCCGATGGCTCACTGGAGCACGACCAAAAACTGAACATGGTTTAAGAAAAGGCGGAGGTGGCAGCCGCGGCAGGAGGTACCGGAGGATACCGGCTCCTGGTCGTCCGAGAGAGACGTTCGTGAGCTCACAGGTGAGCGGCTGCTTTTAATAAAATGGGCTCTGCTTTGTCTGCAGAGAAGGAGACGGTGCATAATTTTTTATTACGCATCGCTAAAAAGCGGGGAGAGAAGCTTCCCTCTGACGCGTTGTCCCGTTTGTTGAAATGGGGGCAGAAACGCGGGAATGTACAAACAGGGCCTTCAGCTACAGGACATGCTGAATCAGTTCTCCCATTTGGCCAGTGAGAGCCATCCCCCGCAGTCCCACACATTGCGAGCCCTGAACCAGCCCGGCTTTCCTGTCACCAATGATGTTTGTACCCCAAAGTTCCGGGCGGAGTTCCCGGGGCAGGGTGAAAAGTTGCGGAATAGGTTGAAAAGAATGGCGGAGCCAGGCTTATCTAACTTTGAAAGGACATATAGGAAAAAACCGCCGGATAAGATCCCTCCGGCGAATGATGTAGCTACCCCCTGTCCTCATTGTGGTTTGTGGGGCTGCGCGATTGGGTGCACTGGACGGGATAACGTGTCCACGCACCGGCCACTGGATGTCGCCAACCCGTTTGCTCATCCGATGTTTCCACCCTGCGACATGCTTCGGACAATATCCCGGGCGGCTCGGGCCCCCCAGACTCCGTACGGCGTTGGCACGGACTTATTAGGGAAGCCCATATAGAGGGGGAATTTGCGCCTGAGGCTTATCCAGTAGTAACACCGGATCCACAGAACCCCGTGGCACCGGACTTGCACTTGTTTGTCACAGCCTAAACACCTAATAATGCTGTACTTCTGTTTGTTCAGACTCCTTATTATAGGAGCAGGGGTCTTTGTATGTCCAAACTCTGTACCTTTTGTTAACCCACGACAAAATGTTTGAATCACCTGGGCGAACCAAACTGGCCAAAAAGCCCTTTTTGCTTGTTCATGGCCACCCCATCGGATCCCCAATGGTTTTCGTGGGTATTTATGTAATGTTATGTTTTTTAATAGTTCCCAGTTGTTAAATGTCACCTGTCGTCAGTTTTATAGGTTCAAAAAAAGTAGTCAGGTGGCTAGTAATTGTCCTAATGTTAGTTGGACCCTCCTATAGGCCTTATTTAAGAAAAAGGGGGGAGGTGTGGGGATGTATCATCCCTACACCAACCTAATGAAAAGTTCCATGAGGAGGTAAGGGTCATGATGGGACACTTGCCAGGTAAACAAATCATGGCCTTATGTAAGGCCCCCTGGTGGTCTAGGATTATATAAGATGATCATGGCCTTATGTAAGGCCCCCTGGTGGTTTAGGATTATATAAGATGATCATGGCCTTATGTAAGACCCCCTGGTGGTCTAGGATTATATAAGATGATCATGGCCTTATGTAAGACCCCCTGGTGGTCTAGGATTATATAAGATGATCATGGCCTTATGTAAGACCCCCTGGTGGTCTAGGATTATATAAGATGATCATGGCCTTATGTAAGGCCCCCTGGTGGTCTAGTATTATATAAGATGAGGTAAACAAATCATGGCCTTATGTAAGGAACAGTTGAACCAATCGGTGTGGGGCTATACATGTGATAAACACATGATTCTCCTTCTTGTCCAATCCGTAGATGTGTTATTATAGCCTAATTGTGTTATGTAATGTTGAGAAAAACTATAAAAGAAAGCTTGCAATAAACAGAATTCGGATTCAGCTTGCAACCACATTGGTCGTGTGCTTTATCCGCTCCGCCTGGGACCCCACAGTATTGAACTTCAGATGCACAAATAAACTGACAGATAGTATCCCCAACACAGTTATTGCTCTTTGCATCCTCTTGTCTCTCCCAGTTTCTGTGGCCAGTTGTGAGCGAAGCTTCTCGAAGCTCAAGTTGATAAAAACATACATGCGAACATCAATGTTGCAACAAAGACCTGTTGGGCTATCTACCTTGTCAATAGAACATGACATTGCTTGCAGCATTGACTTGGAGGAACTTGTTTCTAAATTTGCTAAACTGAAAGCGCGGAAAAATAAATTCTAAATTATAACGTGTTACTCTGTGACAGTATATTGTGTATAATGTATGTGATTTATTTTAAGATCCATGTTATGTTGTGCAAAGTGAAAACAATAACAATGTCAACACTGTCAGGTTATTCATTTATTTTCATTAAATATGTAGACTAAATAATTAAATTAATAATTTTTCAAGCCGAACGTGTATTAATTCTAATGAATAATGCCACATTATGCAGCATTCATTTTTGAAAGTTTTTAATAAGCGATGCTGGGAGGGGATGGGGGGGGCGCAAGGTGGAAGTTTCGCCTAGGGCGCAAAATATCCTTGCACCGGCCCTGCCTTGGGCTACCGTGTTGGTCTCTTGGCGATGGATCTCAGGCAAGGGGCCTGGGTGCTACGCCTTGGGCTGGGGTGTTAGTCCCTTGCCAAAGGCTCTCAGGCTTGGGGCCAGGGTGTGGGTCCTAAGAGAGGGTATTGCCCCCTTGCTAGAATTCTATGTGGTCAGGGGCCCTTGGCCAGGGTTTTTCCCACTTGCTAATGCCTCTCACTCTCTGAGTAACTTTCTGTGTTGCTTATCTGTGTAACAGACCAGGAAAAAGAACCAGGAGTACTTGTGGCACTTTAGAGACTAACAAATTGATTTGGGCATGAAGCTAAAACTCACTTCATCAGATGCATGGAGTGGAAAATACAGTAGGAAGATATATATATATACACAGAGAACATGAAAAGATGGGGGTTGCTTTACCAACTCTAACGAGACAAATCAATTAAAGTGGGCTA